>NC_064852.1:2816478-3119642 GCF_024139225.1 Suncus etruscus | reverse complement strand
AATTTTTACTTCTATTACAACTACTGCTGTTAACATTACTTATAGTAGTGGAGTGATTACACAGGTATAGGTCACTGATTCAATCTACACCTCCACTGCCTTGCTCCTTCTTTGATGACTGTACTTGCTAATTTTACCAATTCTCCACCTCCCCTCAACTTGGCATCTGACTGTAATAAGAGCTAAATAGACAACATACTAACTCTGACCACTCTACATCTATGAAAAATAAATTCAAGTGGGTCCTTCCCAACCCTCTAACTCCATTTCACCAAATAAGAAATGCTTCCCTGTTCTCCAAAATGGCCATTTTATCTCTTTGCACAGCTCAAATTTTTACTGCCTTAGTCTTAACTTAATCTTAGATTCCTATGCAACTACATGAGAGGCAAAGAAGAAGAAAATACTTTGGTTTTTCTCCAACCACATCTGTCAACTCTGTTGACCCACACTCACTCTTTTCTCTCCTACTATAGTAGATAACCCCACATGCTCCAGCCTCTCCTCAGATCCATTCATCTAGTCTCCCAAGAACACCATTCACCTCTTCCCTTCTCCGTCTTCATTTTCTGTCTCTCCACTGAGTTAGTTCCATCAGGATGTGTTTTATTTTCACACTCCTCTTTAGCTACCACCATGCTTTTTCTTTAAAATAAAAGAGTGGTTTCTCCTCTAAGTCTCCCTGACTTTTTCCCATTCTCTTTTAAATTCACTCTAGAGTTCTCTACACATAACTTGCCCTGGAAAAAAAATAGCTTCTCTAGGTATCTGTGTCTCTAACACTGCCAAATCCAAAACATTGGCTATTTCTCTTCTTTATCAGCCCTTTAGTAACACATATGAGCTTCTTAGAGATTCTGTAGGAAATGCCCACAGAATAGAAGGTGTTGAAGAACAGTATTGTGTGTACTATTTTGGAGAATTTTCTCTTTCCTTCTCCAATTTCTGTGTGCTCCTGGCCTGGCCTTGGGGCTGCAACTCTCCATTCTCTGTCTTCTTCATCATCATGTTTCCCCCTGTGTGTATCTATAGGTCCCCTTCTCTCCAAAGGACATCAGACATTGAATTTAAAGTCAACCCTTCCTCAGAGTGAGCCCCTCTTAACTTAGCATCCATCATCCTTATATCTGCAGAGACTCCCTGAACAAGTGAAGTCACATGCTGAAGCTTCATGAAGATATAACTTAGGAGGAAGGTCTCACTTTAGCACAATAATTTTGTAGATGCAGTGGATGATTCTCTCTTAGAAGTGCTTTCTTCTCATTGATTTTAGAATGATATATTGCTACACTCTCTAGGTTTTACTTCTCTCTTGGAAACCACTTCTCAGTCTCCTTTGTGGCTTCTATCTTATCTCTTAGTACCATTGGGTTCAACTCTTAAAGGCCTTCTCCTAACTTCCACACTATCCTTTCCTAACTGCCTTCAAATCTTTTCCAGATATTAACAGTTCCTAGATTCCTACCTTTCCCACCTTCTCTGTCTTCTGAACTTACATTGTGGATGTTTATGAGCATCTCAAACTTGCCCCATGTCTGAAACCTAATTTGCTTGCATGTATAAAAAGAAAATACTAATTGTCTTCATGCCCTAAAAAAATTAATTAAAACAAGTCCATGCTATAACCATAGAATATTTCATCTTAGTAATTGGTCTTTTGGGTTCTTCACACTTAAATACCTTCTTGATTCCCTGATTTCTTACATGTCACCTCTAATTCAATAGCAAATCCTGATATAAACTTGTGTGATAACATTCAGTCACTTACTATTCTATCACAGTTGCCATAATCTGGTGCAAATCACCCTCATACTGCAGCCAGGTCAGCAAACAACCCAGCAAACCATGGGTTCAATTCAGCCCACCACCTGTTTCTGTAAATACGCTTATGGAATACAGTCATACTCACTGATTCACATGTTATATATTGCAGCTTTTGCTTTCCAAGGGCAGAATCAAATCATCACAACAGAGCTAGACTCTGTGATTTGGCAAAACCAAATGTGTTGAGCATCTGCCTCTTTCCTAAAAAAAAGTTTGTCCATCCCCAGCCTGGATTATTACAGTCAGAGGTCATTATTGTCAACCTGGTCCTTTCTCCACTCTTGTCTACATCACAGCTAATTCTCAATCAGGATGCAGAACTATACTTTTTTTTTTTTTTGGTTTTTGGGCCACACCCAGCGTTGCTCAGGGGTTACTCCTGGCTGTCTGCTCAGAAACAGCTCCTGGCAGGCACGGGGAACCATATGGGACACCGGGATTCGAACCAACCACCTTTGGTCCTGGATCGGCTGCTTGCAAGGCAAACGCCGCTGTGCTATCTCTCCGGGCCCACTATACTTTATTTTTTAAAACTATCAGATTCCTACTCAGAATTCTTTGCTGCCATCGTTTTTTACTCCTCCTGCCTCACCTGGCCCAGCAGCTCTCTTCTCTCTGTCTTTTTATTCTAGAACATTCATGGCATACTTCCCAACCTTGAGACTTTTCACATTTCTATTCTCTCCATCTCAAATAAACCTCAGAAAGCTTATCCTTGCAACTCTCTTGTCCTCAGAAGAACTTACCTGTTTATACTGCCTAAGACAGCATTCCAAATATTCACCATGGCCATGTTTTTGAGGGAATGTGGTACTCGGGGAATCATGAGGAATAGGGGATCAAATGCAAAACCAGTCATAAGCTCCAGTCTTTTGAACTATCACCATATGTGCTCATTCTGCTTCTTGCTCTACTCCAGTCCTTAGAATTTATAATCATCTAACATAATATACATTCTATTTCTTTTTTTAATATACATTCTATGTCTTGTTTGATTATTGTTCAGTGTATATTGACTGTATTCAACTGTATTAAATTTACAATATTTAATTATATTGTTCAATCCCATCCTCTTGTTGCTGATCAGAATATAGAGCATAAGCTAAGATTTGCTGGATAAATGAATGATTTCACAAATCACTTAGATCAATCTTTGTGATAAACCATTTAATGTTTTAGGATTCTAATCTCACAGCAGCCCCATGAGGTAGCTGAGACTAGCTGAGTACTCCTGAAGCAAGGAACACCAGAACTGGCCAGGACTCAAATCAGATGTGACATCAAAGCTCACTGTTTTAACCAACTCTTCTCTCACTGTGTGCAATTCTGTAAAATTTAGACATTTATTTTTACCTGTAAGATGAGATTTCTACCAACTCAAGTGTCCAATAATGACTGATTAGATAAACAAAGGTGGTATAGAAATGCACTAAGATATAATCAGCCTTGAAAACAAAGGAAATTCTGACACATTCTGCAACATGGATAAATCTCAAGACATTGTATTATAAGCCAGAAGCAGACAAAATGACAAGTGCTCTGTACTTCCACTTACCTGGAGTGCACAGAGTGGTCAAGTTTGTAGAGAAGAAAAGGAGGCCAAGGATGACCAGAGTCAATGGGAGGAGAGAATAAAGTTGTTGCTTATGTGCGAATTTTACTGAGTGAAAGTGCCCTAAACATAAATGGTGTGATAGTTGCAGAGCATTGCAAAAAAAATACTCAAAGCTATTGACCTGTACCTTTAAAATGATTAAATCTGTACATTTTGTCATATGTGTATATATGTATATGCATATCCTAGCTTTTAGATGTCAAAAGAAAAATGACCATTTTTCTCCCTAATTATAAACTGTCAAGTGTGTATTACTGTCAGGCTTCTAGAATATGAAGTTCAGCATCCAGAGAGTGAAGATCAAGACCATTGAAGGAAGCCACTTAAATCCTGCCTTTTACTGATGATTTGCACCTCGCGATGTCCCTGACTCAGCCTTCCCTGATGGCGGTAGAAAATCCCCCATTGCAAATTGACTGTATTTCCCAAAGACAAGAAATTAAGTTTTTCTCATTCTTTAAAACTCCTAGCATCATCTGTCTTTAGGACACTCTTCATCTCAGAAAACTGAAGTGTTGTCCCATTCAGCTCCCTTCTTTCCTCTCCCAAGTTCTGGTGAACACTATTGTCCTGTACATCTCTATAAACTCAACCCTCTATGTAGCTCATTTCTGGAAACTTCTACCCTCCATGCCTGGATCCAAGTCCTGAATGGGGTAAGACAAAGTAAGTCCAAAGCCCAGAAAATGTCTCTGTGGAGACAGCAGGGTGGGGGCCTCTGGGAGATGCTTGTGCATTAGCATATGCAAATTGGCAAGGGTAAAGAAAACTGGGAAAGCTGCTATTTTATCATTTGTGGTAATTATAGTAATTTAGAGTGGTGAATCAATGGGTTCCTGGAGGTAAAAGCATCTAGGAAGGATAATGCGGTGTGATTAAGAAGTTCTGATTAAGAACTGCTGTCATTTCCACTTACAAAAAAGTGAGAACAGAGTCTGGGGTCACAAGTGCAGAGACACAAAGTCATAAGGGTAGGGAACTGGGCTTGACAGTCACTGTTCCTGAGGTCAGGGACACAGACAAGGATCAGGGTGTCCCTGCCTTGTAAAATTCATAGAAGATTTCTAGAAAATGATGGCAGAGACCGGCTGTGTTCTGTGCAGCGAGTATTTCATAAAGAGTCAAGAAGGAAGAGTGGTTCACTTCATCTCAGAGGAAAAGAAGGGTCTGGAACAGCTTCTGGGAGTTGATCTCTAAATAGAGATTTGCAGCATCAATGGAAGCTGATGACAGACAGAAATCAAGGGAAAAGGAATTCACGGGAAATAGGGAGAAGTAAGGTGATTGTGTGTGCTTTTAAAAGTGGTCATGGCCCAATGTTAATAAATGAGAGTAGTAAAATGCTTGTCTTGAATACAGGCAGGGCGTGGAGAGGAGGGAGATGGGGGGCATTGGTGGTGGAAATGTTGCACTGGTGAAGGGGGTGTTCTTTTTTATGACTTAAACCCAGCTACAAACATTTTTGTAATTATGGTGCTTAAATAAAGATATTTTTTTAAAAATTAAACTTTCGTTTACTTGAATAATTTTAAATATTTCTGTCTAGGGAGATATGATGTCTTCACTTTTACTTAATATTTTTCATTTGCATCATTTAAAAATCATATTAGACCCATTTAAAAAAAAGTGGTCATGGAGAGTGAGATTGGAAGGTTCCAAGCAGAAAAGTTAAGTGAGGAGTTCATGTTTTGTAAAGCTGGTAGTCTGCAAGGCCTAACACTGGACACCACTCATAGCTAAAGAGAGCCACAAAGGCTAAGGGAGGTTTGGATCATAACGGAATCTTAGAAAAGCCTGGTGGTGAGAAGGGATTCAGAGGGTGAATGCAACAGGCAAGGAACTGTGATAGGAAGAAGTGAGCAGCAGGAGCCACTGTCTCAACAGGTCCCTGAAACAAAATCCGGAGACTAGGGAATAGCACAGTTGGAATTTCCTGGGTCCCAACTAAGAGGGAGCCCGAGTGATCTGATTTATGCCCCTGTGGACAGAGGAACCATCTAGAACTCAGAAAGGCTGAGGTTTTCTATTGGAGGCATCTCAGTAAACCACTAGCAAGCAGCACAGGGACCTGAAACCAGTTTGATGTGACTTCAAAACCTGGGCTCATGTTTACTCCATATGCTTCTGGATGAGAAACAGAAAGTCACCCCAACACGCCATCATCTGTCAGAGTGTCAGAGAGCCTCCGGCCTTCCTTGCTGTCCAAGAGACTGAGGAGCTTAGCCAGACCTTGTGCTCAAACCTCAGAAGGGCACGTTTCACTCCTGGGCATGTGACAGAAAGCCAGCCCAGCCCCGCCCCGATGATCAGACATGGTCAGCAGGTGCCCTTCGTCTGCCTATGAGCTCCCCCTCCTTGGGGGTAGGTACATCCCAGCTGGTAACCCACCTCACCAGGATGGTCAGGAGAGTGAGGATCCTCCATCTTTCTGATCTTGTAGAATCTTTGCAGGTTGAGACCAGCCTTAGACAAACTACTTGAGCTACTGTCCTTCGTGAACTACTGCAGGCTTTGTGTATTCAAAAACTGGCTAACGTTTGGGTCGGGGGAAGCACAAAAACTAGGGGAGGATTTAAAAGGGGTACCTGGTTTAGCATGGCTGGTGTGAATGGAAAAGGAGAGGAAGTTTCTGTCTGTGGGAAAAGCCAATGCCAGGCTGGGTGGTGAGAGAGAGGCTGAGGGTGGATCTCAGAGCCTGGGGCTGGCCAGGGTGCTGAAGGGGCTCCGGAGCAAAAGGAGAGGAAGGCAGAGACCAGGCAGGGGTGAGGAGAGCAGAGATGAAGCTACTGGCTGGGCTAAGGAGGGCAGAGACCTGGCTACAGGTGGGGGTGAGGAGGTCACAAATGAGGCTGCAAGCAGGAGTGAGGAGGGCGGAGATCAGGCTGTGGGCAGAAATGAAGATGGCAGGAAAAGGCTGCAAGCAAGGGGTGAGGAGGGGAGAAATGAAGTTGTAGACAGGGGTGAGGAGGACAGAAATGAGACTGCAGACAGGGGTGAGGAAGGCAGAGAGGAGGCTGTAGGCAGGGATGAGGAGGGGAGAGGTGAAGCTGCAGGCAGGGGTGAGGAGAGCAAAGGTTGCACACAGGAGTGAGGGCAGACAAGGCAGGGGTGAAGGGGGGAGAGATGAAGCTGCATGCAGAGGTGAGGAAGGCAGAGGTGAAGTGGGGAGAAGCTGCAGAGAAGGGTGAGGAGGGCAGAGACAAGACTGCAAGGCAGAGGTGCAGCCAGCGTCTGTCTTCTGCAAGAGGCCAGACAGCCCAGCAACTGCAGTGTGCCTTCTCACCTCATGCTGACAGCCACCGCAGTGCCATATTGGTGCCTTAAAATTATTTCAGATAAGGAGGAAAATAAAACCTTCCCGGGTCTCAAGTGGCAGCAGGTCGCCCAAGGGTCTTACCGCAGCCTGGGGTCAAAGTGCTTCTCCAAGTCCAAGCCCAAGAATTCCCAGCACCCACCCCAGGGCCAGAAACCCCATCCCAGGATGCCACCAGGGACCAGGACCTCTGAGCCACGGCCCTGCTGACCCTGGGGACACCAGCCCCCCGCACCAGGCTTCAGCCGGGCCTCGACGCCAACAGATGGAGCGTTTGTTGACGCTCCGGTGACAGCTTGAAAACTCATCTCCTCCCTCCGAGCCGGCCCGTTCCACCCCGTCCTCCCATCTGCCACCTCATTTTCAAACTAGCAGAACAACTCGGGGAGAGCAATTCCGACTTTTTCCATCTGTGCCGAGTTAATTAAGAGGGTAATGAGAGCTGGGAATGAACGAGGCCTGCATTAATTCAAGATATGATTAAGAGAAGCATCTCTAAAATATACATGGATGTGTGCAGAGCAAGGCCCAGTGACTTGGGGGAGTGGGGCTGTCCCAGGACTGGGGTCTCCACTGAGCCTCCTCAACAGGAGGGCTGAGGCTGTAAGGACACAGAAGTCAGCCCATTTCAAGCGGGGCCAGCTTGACATTGAGGGGTCCCACATGGGAGAAGACAGAGACCAACTGGGCCTTCTCAAACACATGTTCTACCCCTGGTCTGGGCCTGGCCAGGTGAATTCTGGGAGAACGTGAACTATAATTTCCCTCTATCACAGAGTGATTCCTGTGATCCCTCAGCACTTACCTAATGCAGTTCTTGATGCATCAAAAATTTACTAAGAGAATGAAAAGCCCAGATCTGAAGCAAAGCCTTCCATCAGTTTAAAGTAAAATTACCAGTGACACAGACTTATAGTGGATAAGTAGCTCAGATTAAGTGAGCAGGTACTATGTGCTAAGAATTAGCCTTCTGAGGACTGTTTTTGTGGAGGTCCGAGGTCCGTGGTCTCATTTTCACACTGTTCCTAAGAAGTTGAGATGTTTGTGATCATTCCCAATGTACAGATGAAGAAACTGAGACTCAGAGGAGAATATTTGCCAGAGCTATAACAAGGAGTATTTGTTTATTAATAATTAATATTATCGGGCCCGGAGAGATAGCACAGCGGCGTTGGCCTTGCAAGCAGCCGATCCAGAACCAAAGGTGGTTGGTTCGAATCCCGGTGTCCCATATGGTCCCCCGTGCCTGCCAGGAGCTATTTCTGAGCAGACAGCCAGGAGTAACCCCTGAGCAATGCTGGGTGTGGCCCAAAAAAAACAAAAAAAAATTAACATTATTATTTAACTAATTAATAATATTGTTAATATTTTCTGCAACAAGGAAGCAGAAGGAAGAGGGAAAAACCTACATGGAATGCTCTTTTGTGCCCAAGGAGAGAATTGAGATGACAGGGAAGTTCTTGGTGGCCTGAGAAAGGGAAGTTTATTTCTGCTTGTGGGGTTGGGGATGGGGGACCAAAGGTTTCTTGAGGGGGGCGGTGACCGGAAGAACCTGAGTTGACACAGATTGAAGACGTCTTTAGTGTTTTCTGCACACCCAGTAGTCTGACATCCTATCCTGCATGATCAGAAAGAGCCTAGAGTTCAGGGAGGGCATCAGTACCCAGCATGCACACCAGGGAGGGTGCACTGGAGGTAGAGTGGGGGACTGATCCTCAGAATAAACCCCTAAGGACAATTGTGAGGCCTAAAGTGAAACCTTAAGCCAGGCTATGGGGTTCATTCCCTATCAACCCAAGATGACTCTCCTTCCCCAATCGGTCCCATAGAATGACAAGATGAAGGTTCTTCAGAGAGATGGTGCCACCAACCATATCCATGCCCAACAGTTCGACCCAGTATGGCACCATCTTTCCTCTCCAGAACCTGTTTGTCCTCCTCAGGAGTTCCCCTGTCTATAGTCTCTCCAGTCCTAGTCCCTTCAAGATCGTCCCCAGCTCACCCTCTAGTCTCCCTTTCCCTTTCCTACCCTTCTCTGAACTCTGCTTCTGGAACATGCTGGAAGCTTCAGTGACCCTTGAGTCCTTTAAGTCAAAAAAGAAATCATTAAGATTCCCCTCTGATCCTGGCCGGTTAGCTCAGTTGGTTAGAACATGGTGTTAATAATGCCCAGGTAGAGGGTTCAATCCCCAAGTTGGGGGCCAACTTGGTTTGGGACTGGAGCAATAGCACAGTGTGTTGGGTGTTTGCCTTGCACGCAGCTGACCCAGGTTCAAGCCCCAGCATCCCATATGGTTACCTGAGCCTTTTAAGAGTGATTTCTGATTGCAGAGCCAGAAATAACCCCTGAGCACCACAGGGGTTATAACTCCTGAAAATAAAATCCCCTCTGTGCTTCTCTGCCACCATCCATCCATTCATGAAGACATAAATAGGTCTTTCTGGACTCCTTCCTCAGACATGATTATTTATTGTTCACCCTGTGTTACATCTGAGACTTATCTTTCAAACCTTCCCCCCAAAAAATTGCCTCCCATAAAGTCTCAGTGCATCACCCTCACTCAGGTTTCATCTCTTCCCTTTATCCACTCCAGCCCCACTTTGTCCTTCACAAAACTCCCCCCAAGTCTCCCCCACTTCCTTCCTGAACAGTCTCTTGGCCCAAATAGTATTTTATTACAGGCTACTATCTAATTTATAAATAAATACACACTTTGAAGAAAACATTTAGGTATCATCATAAAAGAATGTGTGAATATAAAAATTTCAGTAATGCAAAATGTAAATGCACGTGAAGCGTGTGTTTGGACTCTGTGGTTATTACTGTGCCACTGTGAAGACAAAATAAAACTTCCATTTCCAGAGAC
Source organism: Suncus etruscus (assembly GCF_024139225.1). Taxonomy (NCBI): domain Eukaryota; kingdom Metazoa; phylum Chordata; class Mammalia; order Eulipotyphla; family Soricidae; genus Suncus; species Suncus etruscus. The sequence goes on along the minus strand of NC_064852.1, from coordinate 3,110,023 downwards.
CAAAAAAGGAAGAACTTAAGAATGTAGTAACAGAAGATTTCCACACACAGATGCAGGTTTCAGTACTCTGGTACATGCAGAAATGCTCTATCTTGGGGCTGGAGTGATAGCACAGTGGTAGGGTGTTTGTCTTGCATGTGGCTGACCCAGGTTCCATTCCTGGCAAACCCTTATGGTCCCCTGAGCCTGCCAGGAGGGATCTCTGAATGCAGAGCCAGGAGTAATCCCTGAACACCACTGGGTATGGCCCAAAAACCAAAAAGAAAAGAAAAGAAATGCTCTATCTAGGTTTCTCTCAGCGTATCTTTGGATGGAGAAAACAAAGCTGTTGCCTTGGGCTGCCCTCAAGAACTTTCTGCCACTCTTCACCAGACTGCTATTGGTTAGTGAAATCTCAGGAGTTTTGAGGTTCATTAGGAAACACCATTTTCGAAAATTACTGGATTTTTTAGGGAGTTTTTTTCTGTTTCAATGATTGCCTAAAGTTTTTGACAAGAAAATGGAATATAAAGGAATGGACAACACCTAGCTCATATTCCTCAGGAGGGCTGTTATTTTAAAAAATGACTAGCAGGAATTGGTGATTATGTAGAAAAAGGAGAATGCTGTGCATGGCTGGTGGGAATGCAGAGTGCAGTGGCCTCTGTGGAAGACGCTGTGGTCATTCTTCAAAAATATTAAACAGTGCTATTCAACGATCCTGCAATTCTACTTCTGTGTGTGTACCCTAAAGAACTGAAAGTAGAGCCTCAAAAAAAAGTGTGTGTATCTGTGTTTGGAGAAGCATTATTTGCCAAAGCCAAAATGTAGAGGCAATTCAAAAGTCCACCAGTAAAAGGAAAAACAGAGAGTGATATTTGTGTATTTACAATGGAATATCATTCCACCATAAAACCAAATGAAATTTCAGCTCATGGGGCCTGAGCAATGGCACAGCAGTAGGGAGTTTGCCTTGCACCCAGCTGATTCAGTACGGACTGCGATTCAAGTCCCTAAGCCAAGAGGGATTTCTGAGTGCAGAGCCAGGAGTAACCTCTGAGCATCACCAAGAGTGGCTCAAAATCCAAACTAGAAAAGGAAAGAAAAGAAATTTCAGCTCATGGCTAAACTTTGAAGACAGCTTCTCTGCAAGGACAAAGCTGAAATGATTTCCCTTATATGACTGAGAAATTAGAAGAGTCTGGTAGTAATTGTGGAAGAGTGAAATGGTGATGATTGAGAGGTAGAGTATATAGGAAAAGATTATTTTGGTGGCACTAGAGGTAAGGTGTCTGCCTTGCAAGCGCTAACGTAGGACGGACCACAGTTCGATCCCCCAGCGTCCCATATGGTCCCCCCAAGCCAGGGGCAATTTCTGAGCACATAGCCAGGAGTAACCCCTGAGCATCAAACGGGTGTGGTCCAAAAACCAAAAACCAAAAACCAAAAACAAAAACCAAAACAAAAAAAAATGAATAGAAACTTCTTAAGTTTTGCATGATGGAAAGTTTTGGAATGGATGTGGATGCATTTGATGCCACTGAATTTTTTTTTTTTTTTTTTTTTTTTTTTTTTTTTTTTGGTTTTTGGGTCACACCGGCAGCGCTCAGGGGTTACTCCTGGCTCTACGCGCTCTGTGCTCAGAACCATATGGGATGCCGGGATTCGAACCACCATCCTTCTGGTTCTAAGGCAAACAAACGCCTTACAGCTGTGCTATCTCTCCGGCCCCACCATTGAATTCTTAAACACCTAAAATGTTAGGATGACAAATTTTACATTATATATACACATATATATATATAATTTGTGATGAAATACTTTTGTGTACATCTCTTTAAAAAGACAAGGTGGGGGCCGGAGAGATAGCACAGCGATAGGGTGTTTGCTTTGCACGCAGCCAATCCACGACAGACAGTGGTTCGAATCCAGGCATCCCATATGCTCCCCCCAAGTCTACTAGGAGCAATTTCTGAGCACAAAGCCAGGAGTAACCCCTGAGCACTGCCATGTGAGCACCCCCCCAAAAAAAGAAGGCAAGGTGGTTAATTTTCTAACTGCACTCACCACTCTTTGTGGTAAGCTTCACACTGTGGGCCGGTCCTTCCAGCCTTCATCTCTATTGTCTCTGGGTATTATTACTATACTGTCTTTTATTTTTCTTAATCAGTGAGTGAGAGAAGTAGAATGCCTGTCTTGAATCCAGCAGGGGGTGGGAAGGAGGAAGATGGGTGGCATGGATGGTGGGAATGTTGCACTGATGAAGTGTCCTTTTTTGTAAGTGAAACTCAACTACAAACATCTTTTTAATCATGGTGCTTAAATAAAGATATTATTTAAAAAAATTTTAAAGACAAGGTGGGTGCATTGGATAGCAAAGTATGCAGCAATGATAGCTGAGAAAGTGACCATACTGACTTAAGTTCTTTTTCTTTTAGGAGCAAGAACTAGAGCATAGCGGGTAGAGAATATTTGCCTTGCATGTGGCCTACCCAGGTTCGACCCCCAGAATCCCATATGATCCCCCGAATGTGCCAGGAAGTGATTTCTAAGAACAGATCAGGAGTGACCCCTGAGCACTGCTGGGTGTGCCCCGTCTCAAAAAAAGAAAGAAAGTTCTTTCTCATTTGTGGAGATCTCAGGTTGGGAGAAGCCTGCGAGTTGACTAGAAAATAGTCTGCAGGGTGGAGCGAATGGAAAGAAAATTACAGAGCACATGTGAGGACATTCTCCTCCCGCTCATGATCTTCCCTGGCTCCTCCGTTCCCAATCTTCTCACAAGCCCCTTTCAGTCAAATCATTCATGAATCAAACCACTCACTCCGCAGTCATCCCAAAGCAAGTCCTCTATTCTGCACACCACCTACCCTCGTACTCTTCTGCCAGAGAAATTTCTGCCTGGAAGTTTTCTTCTTTTTTTATTTTTTTCTATTATGTTTTTATTTCATTTTACTATCTTTAATAATGCAAATAGGTAGAACCAATATTTTCTGAATAAAAATTTTAATAAAAGAACATTTCAATGGCTTGTTTAATCAGCACACCTATTTCACACATAAATATCACATTGATAAGTCAGTCATAAACACTTCTTAATGCCTATATATTTATTCGATCCCTTATTAATTTGGATAAACTCTGTTTTATTTGATAAGAGAAAATATTTCTCCTCTATTACCTTGTACCTTCTCTTATCTTTTTCTATTCTCTTATTTCAGAACATTCAGAAATGTTTTAGTTTTTTTTTAATAATTTTTAATGAGACCAATGTGAATTACAAGTCTTTTACAGTTGTATTTCAGGCACATAGTGACAGTGAATTTGGGTCATTCCCACCACCAGTGTTGACCTCCCTCTGCCAGCGTTCCCAGCATGCTTCCGCCACTCTCCCCAACACACCTCCCATACCTCCATCCTTAGCCCTCTGGACTGCCAGTGTAACAGGTCCTTTTGTGTATAGCTTGGAAGTTTCCTTCTTAAGACCTGATACCATTTTTCCCGCTCCTTAAGAATCCACCACGATGGTGATGCACTCTGCTGCCCTGAGAACTCAAGAGACTATGCCTGGTATCATGTCCCCATGTCCTTACTGAGCTCAAACTTTGCACAGAAGTCACATCCTATCAACCTCAACCTCAGAATAGTGCCTACAACACTTCTCCACACATAGCTATATCCATTACGCTTGAGTTGGGCTGCCTCTAATCCCAAACTCTAAATAATGGTATATTCAACAGGAAAAATTCACATACCTCACACAAGCAATAGTTTAAACCCACACACCTTCAACCTTTCTTTTCCACCAGGCCTCATGGAACTTTAACGCAAAACACCTCATTGCCTATAGAGACTGATGCAATTCTGACCACTATGCCCAGCAATCAAGAAGAACAGTGTCAGAAAGACTCATTGAATTAAATCTCTATGGCAGCATTTCCTAGTTGTAAAATCACCCTTCGCGCCATATCTCCAAACCCAGTTGAGCGAGTCTAAACTAGGGTCACACATAAAATAATCCAATCCAGGCTGAGGGTGAAACACATATAGTCTGACAGTCTTCTACTTGGTATCTCCACCAAGCTGCCTGCCAGAACTGTTTTTATTGAATCCAGAGACCACCCTGGGGCAGTAAGGACATAATAAGAAAAGATACCTCAGACTATCCTGTGCCTATCCCACACAGGTTTACATATAAGATGATCTTTATTTTGGGTGAAACCAAGTTATAAGCAAACAGATGCGAAGAAACAAGGGATTATCTTTGTTTTGAGGAAAATAAGGTGCAACCTACACCTAGGGGCATCCCATAATCTTCTGATTGAATCTCCCTGGTCAGAAGTTAATCTTTTTGATGTTCCTGAAAAATACGGATCATCTTTCTGTTTAGTCACATAATATTTTCTTCCTCCCCCCCCATATTGAGATTATATTACAGAGAAATAAATAATTTGGTGATGAGTAAAAATAACATCATGCCCAAAAATTGGCATCAACATATAGAGGAGCACAATAAATTAGTCAGCACAAACCAATCCTCCTGGTTATGTACTGACTCACAGAGGTTGACATTCATCACTCCTCTGGGTGACTGGGTGTCACCAAGACTTTCACTCCATTGGAAATATTGGGTCCCAAATACGTCTTTGGGGTCTCCAACTTCACCCCTGTTGTTTTCCACTTTCATTTCCTGGGTGGACAGGGGAAAAGTCCCATTGGAAATGTTCTCAGTTCTGGTCCTGAATTGAAATTCAGCTCTTTTCAACCTTAGGATCTACTTCAAAAATTTCTATAAGCCTTAGTTTCATAATTAATCAAATGAAAACAATGTTCCACTTCTCAGACTTGCTGAGTGAGGTCATTAAAATCATAGAGATGGCACAATGCCTGGGTCCTCAGAAGCCTCCTTCCTACCATTCCCATACCTGCCTGGTGCCTCCATCTCTCACTTTCGTGAGCCCAGAGCTCATTGGCTGTCACCAGTTGCACCAAGAGGTTTACTTTGAAAATATGAGCTGGTATGTGTGCAGTCCTGGGCATAGACGACTCAGAGTAGGGCTGGGTGGAGGTAGGATTTTATTTCTTAGAAAATATTTTCATTTAAACTGGTAGGATAGATGTATATGAGATCATAAGAAGTCGTTGTCACCAGATCCAAGTCAAACAGAGGCTGGAAAGGATTCTTTGGTGAGTCCCCAAAAGGATTCCAAGAAGACCAATGACCCATCTCAGCCTCACAGAGTGAACCCCTCCTGCCAGACTGCCCTGAACTCTGTTTTGTGTCATTTACTCTCTTGTTTCAGGAAAACCTTTCTGTGAGTGAGGTGATAGTACCTGAAGAAGCTCTTGAACAATTTCTTGGAAAAAGCACTGAAAACCAGACCTCACTAGCCTTTTCTGAACATCAGCACTGTTGCTAGCACTTCGATGGCATTCTACAGGTACAGAACCATGTCTGTAAGCATAACCTCTTGAGATAGGTTACTTTCTCAAGTCTACTTTACCAAGGAGGAAACTGAGACATAGAGAAATTTGGTGACTAGTGTATGGTCATACAGCTGGAAGGAAGAGGCAGGCAAGAGGTCCTCCAGCTCCAGACCAAAGTAGGAGAGAGGACTGAGTCTACTGAAGGAGGGACCCTGGCCTTCCTTCAGCAGAGCTTCCACCAGCTCACCTGTGAATGATGATATGACCCTCATAAAGAAAGTAGGAGGTAGGGGAGACAGTGTCGTGGGGTACTATGGTACCCCACCAAAGGAACTGTGGGTAGCTAACTAAGCAGTGCTAAGTTAACTCAGTGCTTACTAAGCAGAAATGAAGGCTCCTGAATTTAACTCCCAACTCTGCCCCCACTGTAAACTTTGTTCTTCAGGAAAGCCTCAGTTTCTCCCATGTGAGAAACAATAAAGAGGTTCTGCACTAGATAGAATCTTTTTCAGTTTTGGTATGAATAAAGTTTTCATTTTCTTTTGTGTTATTAAGCAAAACAAAGAGTTACAAGGTCTCTGCTCACAGTTCCAATCAAAATTCTCCTAGGTTGCATTGGCAGAGATTTAAAAGGGGAGGGGGGCAGGGACTGGAGTAATAGCACAGTGGTCAGGCATTTACCTTTTATGCGGCTGATCCAGGATGGACCTCAGTTCAATCCCTGGCATCCATATTATGGTCCCCCAAGCCAGGAGCAATTTCTGAGTTCATAGCCAGGAGTAAGTCCTGAACATCACCAGGTGTAGCCCCAAAATTAAAAAAAAAAAAAAAAAGGCAGGGGAACAGAAGTAAATATTCAAGCCAAAGTCAACAGTAACAGAATCAAGAGACCCAAACTATAACAATCTAGACTTTGATTATTCCTGTTATACTGGCAGGCTGGGGAGGCAAAGGGTGGTTGTTGAGATAAACTCTGAGAATATGGTAGAGTGAGGTCGACACTGGTGGTGGGATTGGCCCTGATTGATTGTCTGAAATCCAACTATGAAGGACTTTGTAAATCACAATGGTTTCAATAAAATTAAATTAAAGTTTAAAAAAAATTCTAAGTTGAAAAAAAGTAATTGTCAAAAATCCCTAGAATTTGGCCATTACTGGTGGGATGAAGTTGACATGGGTGATGGGATTGGTGTTGGAACAAAATATGTCTAAAACTCACCTACCAAAAACTTGGTAAATCACAGAACTAAAGGGAGAATTTGTCTCTTTAGTAAGAGAAATCTTGCTTAAAACTCTAGAAAATGAGGAGATGGAGTTTACTCAAGTGAGAATGAATGTCCCAGAAGCATAGAGCCTTCATTTCAATCCCAATTTTCTTCTCTGCAAAATGGGAACAATATCACTAGTGCCAACGTCTTAGGACATTGTGAGAATTACAAAGAGAATTCTCACAGACACAGTCCTATGAATGCTAATCCTTGGCACATAGTAAGTTTACTTAACATTGAAATAATTGTCATTCTATGACAGGGATTGGGCACCTCTGAGTGGGGGACCCAGGGTTTGAAGTCAGAACTTGTCCTACTGGGACCGGAGAGATAGCATGGAGGTAAGGCATTTGCCTTTCATGCAGGACGGTGGTTCGAATCTCAGCATCCCCTATGATACCCTGTGCCTGCTAGGAGCGATTTCTGAGCATGGAGACAGGCTTGATCCCTGAGTACTGTTGGGTGTGACCCAAAAGACCAAAAAAAAAAAAAAAAAAAAAGGAACTTGCCCTCCTGAGAAAATGTGAGATATCCAGTGAAAATCTGTGTCTCTCCCTGAGGACACTATATTTGCTTGCAGGAACCAGCCCAAGTAGCAGAGCAATGGCCCTGAAATGAGATGCTCTGGTCTAGGAAAAGGTTGGCTCCTTTCTGCATGCACTGCCCCAAGCAGGATTTGTCTTAGAAGTATTCATCCAGCTCTGCGTGACAGGAGATTAGTCTAAATAACACACAGTCCAACATGGCATGATTATTCGTAGACAATAAATCAATAACCAAAACAAAGTAAATCGTTAGGTCTGTGTGGCCTAAAATATGGGCTCAACAAAGAGACTTAGGGGTACAATTTGCTCTAAATCAGTTTAACCACCTTCCAGTTTCTCGCATTACAGTCTTAATCTAACACATTAGTGAGATTAGTACGTGGTTCTTGCAATTAAATTGCATATTTTATCACTTCTCCTTCTTTTGAGCTATATAAAGTTCCATGAAATTACAGACTCATAAACTTTGGCTTAACACATGAAGGCTGTAGGAAGTGGAGAAACCAGAACTGAATTTGGGGGCTGCTCTGAGGTCCATATTCTATTTGTTTCTTTAGATGTAAAAGAAAAAAAGTTCTCCATTAACACCCCCATTTGAATAAAGACATTCACTTGAGTGGCTTTAAAGATGACTCTTTGAACACATAACTGGGGTCCCTGGGCATTCCAGGGTGTTTTTATTACTCAGAGAAGATGTTTAAGATTCTAATATAGATGGGATGGGGTGGTGAGTCATTTTGCTCTTAGAGCAAGAAAAACACATTTTCTTCCATTTTGATGATCATTTTCACCGTGACCCAATATACATGATTTGGAATGAGGATCTATTACTTAGTAAATTAGAGAGGGAAATGCATTGAGTAGAGGTTTAGCTGGGAGTGACCCCCTTTAATTTTTGTCCTCATGATAATAAGTCACCAAACCATGATCTATAAGTGCACACACATATTTATACACATGTTTCACATATTCCCAAATGCATCCACATGTAGACACAGGCATACACATATGTTCCTGGACCCATATCCATGTGTGCACGCGCTGCACAGACCATGCTTCTTTCCTGAAACTCTGTTTGACAGCAAGTTTATAGCACACATCCCAAGAGCTAGACATGGTTTTCATGCCTGGTGGTTTTCAGCTAATCTTCTCCATCCTTCTCCTTGAAAATTGAAGCACAGAAAGTTTGGAGACTAACACAAGTTCTGAAGACAAGATCCAACCCAAGTGGGAGCTCTGGGCAGATTTGGCTTGAAAGGAAGACAGGATACAGGGAAGTAGAGCATCAGTTAGGATTCAGCCTTACAACGTTGGGTTCCCTCACCACTCCTGTGGAAAAGAGTCCTTCTTCCTGGAGCTCTGCGACAAGGGATGGTGCTTGGATGATGGGCAGCCATCACATAATAAACTATTATTTGGCAAGTATTTGGCTATTCCTGATGTGTGTGGGAGAGGCTGTGCAGTGTTCGGTTTGTTGTTTCCAATTCGACTCATCATAGGACCACTAAGTCCCACCATATGTCAAACCTGTGCTGTCTCCTGGGCCTTCAAGTGAAAGTGGAAGTATATCCCTTCTCATAAGGGATTGGAGAGGCAGGAGCCATAGCACAGCAGGAAAGGCATTATCCTTAAGCACAGAAGACTGGAGTTCAATCCCTGGCATCCCATATGGTTCCCTGAGACCACCAGAAGTAAGTTCCTGAGCACAGGTTCAGGAGGAGGAGGAGAAATAGGAGAAAAATAATATTAAGAAGGAGGAAGAGGAGGAGAGGAATGAGAAGAAGATGGATAGGAAGAGGAGGAGAAGGAGATGAAGAGGAAAAAGGAGAAGACAAAGAAGGAGGAGGAGAAAGAGAAGAAAATAAAGGAGAAGAACAAAAATAAAGAGGAGAAGAAAAGGAGGAGGAGAAGAAGAAGGATGGGGAAAAGAAGGATGAGAAGGAGATGGGGTGCAGATGAAGAAAGGAGAAGATGGAGGAAGAGGTGGAGGAGGGGATAAGAAGAAAAGTAGAGGAGAAATAGGTAGAGGAGGAGGAGAAGAAGGAGGAGGAGGAGAAGGAGGAGGAGAATGAGAAGGACATTGATTAAGAAGGAGAAGAAAGTAGGAGGAGGAGAGAAAGAAGGAGATGATGATGATGATGAACCCACAAAAGGCACTGGAGTCGATGATGAAGGCAAAGGACACAGGCAACCTGTGCTCTGTGAATAGTGCTCTACATGGTGTAAGCCTCTGCAATTGCACTAAGTAAAGGTAGAGCTGGGAGCCCATGCCTCGCTCCAAGTAGGTCAGAATCTGAACCGGTCCCCAGCCCTGTCACACCCTCATAGATAGCTGTGAGGTGCTAGCTGGTGCATCCCTATCCTTCCTGGACATCAGTCCTAGGGGATGGTAGTCTGTGAGATGGGAGAGAAGAAATCTCAGAGCAAGACTGGCTGAATCCTTCCCATTTCTCTAAGCTAGCAAAGCATAGAGATGGGGCCTCTGGGGGCTCTAAAGCGTTCCTGAACTTTGGGGCCCTTGGGGGACTCCTCAGGTTTCTTTCCATTCCCTTCCCATCACTGAACCACCCAATTTAGCTTCCCCATAGTGGAGGCATGAAGCAGCTTTCAGTCCTTTTCTGTAAAGTGCCAAAAATCTCTCTCTTTTATTTATTTTTATTTTTTGTGAGTCACACCCGGCAGTGCTCAGGGGTTACTCCTGGCTCCATGCTCAGAAATTGCTCCTGGCAGGCACGGGGGACCATATGGGATGCCGGGATTCGAACTGATGACCTTCTGCATGAAAGGCAAATGCCTTACCTCCATGCTATCTCTCCGGCCCCCAAAAATCTTTTTCAAATATGCTTTTAGATGCTTTGCACAGTCAACCCTCTCAGTCAACCCTACAATCACTGGCTCTCTGATACCCTTTCCCCTTTCTTGACAATGGCTGAGGAAGAAAATCTTCATTGACACGGAGATCCAACAAAAGAGCCCATATGGAAGTTGAATAGTTAGGCCAGGCAACCCTAAGTAAACAAAAGGAATAAAGACAATAAGGAATCCAGGAAAGAGTAATATCTCAAACCTGGCATGGGCTCCTCCCTGCCATCCCAGGACCCTGTTTTGTTTAGATTCTCATTTTGGTCCCTGGAGTGCTTTGTTCTAGGACACTTCCATTTCTGTACAGATTACAGCAAGGTAGAGATTGTCCAGGCCCAGAGCCATTCAGAGGAAGGGTGTTGACATTCTCTAGGTGGGCACCAGCCTGGGATCTACCCTGGATGTGCCCTCGCCAAGGATGTCACCCTCTTCTGCTTTCCATCTTCGGCATCAGGTACCCTTCTTGCAGCCTCCAGAGCTGAACCGAGACAAGTTCATGATCCAAAGAGAAAGTAAGGGTTTGGGAGACCTTAGGGGGAAAATGGGGGGATACAGGGATGGGTGTAGATGTTAGAATTATGTGCATGAGAAAGTAGCATTTATAGTATTGTAAATCATAGATCCCTAATCAATTAAAAAAAAGTTAAAACAGGGGCCGGAGTAGTGGCTCAAGTGGTAAGGCGTTTCCCTTGCATGTGCTAGCCTAGGCGTCCACATCCCATATAGTCCCCTAAGCCAGGAGCGATTTCTGAGTGCAAAGCCAGGAGTAACCCCTGAGTGTCACCTGGTGTGGCCCTAAAACAAAACAAAGCAAAAGTTAAAACCCACACACAAAGTGGGGAGAGGCCAGAGAAAAAACACAGGGGTTAAAACATTTACTTTGTACATGGCCAATCAGGGTTCAGTCTCACACACCACATATGATGGACCCCCTCCCAACCCCTCTCAACCCCTTGCCCTAGCAGCCAGGAATAAACCCAGTTTTGCTCAGTGTTGTCCCAAAATAAAACAAAGAGACAAGTTGAAAGGAGGACAGAGAAGGGAACAGAGAGAAATGAACCTAGAAGGAGAGAGGCGAGTTGGGGCGGGGGGGGGGGGGGGTGTCAGAAGGAGGTACATTGGCTGCTGCTTGTCAAAAGTGGATCCTCCAGGTTGTCCCTTAGATTTCCTCAGAGCCTCTAAGTAGGACTGTGTCACCTCTGGGCCTCAGTTTCCTTTTCTGGAATTACCCTAAACCTTCTCTAGGGTGGGGCTTTGGATTCTAGCACAAGCTTACAGGGACGGGAGGGCAAAGGGGACTCAGTAAGAGGAACAATGGTGGTGTAGGGGGTGGGGATAAAGGCCATTTGGTCATTGTCGTACTTCCCTTCTGAGTTGTGGCAAAGTGCTGTATTCTATACTGCGAGGGTGTGGGAATGGAAAAGGGGGCCTTAAATGGTTATCAGGGAAGCTCTCTTCATGCTGGCTTCCTGGCCAGGGCAAAGTCCTTCCATCTCGGAGTCTTTATTTCAAAGTAAAGGCAGTCGATGAGCTCTAATGGCCCTTTTACGGGGATCCTAAGGAGACCCTGCATTAAGAAGTGATCTTGAGGAGACAAAAAAGAAATGCATTAGAGTTGTTCGCCAAGGCTTGCGCCCCAAAAGGGAAGGGGATGTTTTAACAAAGTAATGCATCCTCCAGCCTAGAAGTCCATGGCAGCCACTCGAGGCTGCATTGCAAAAGCCCGGCTGAGTCCACACACCGAAATGCTGCTTCGGTTGGTCTGGGGGGGTGTGAAATGGGGGCCTGAAAGCTCCTGAGATGATTCTGATGAGGACCCAAGAGAGTCAACCCAGCCCTCAATGCTCCTGAGTTTGGTCATCTCAATTCTCTTCCTCCTCTTTCTCCTCTTCTTCCTCTTTCTCCTCCTCTTTCTTCCTCCTCCTCTTCTTTTCTCATCTTCCTCCTCCTCTTCCACCTCCTCTTCCTCCTCCTTATCTTCTTTCTCCTTATCTTCTTCCTCCTTATCTTCTTCCTCCTTATCTTCCTCTTCCTCCTTCTCCTGTTTCTCCTCCTCTTCTTTCTCTTCCCCTCCTCTTTCACCCCCTCTTCCTCCTTCTCCTCTTCCACCTCTTCCTCTTCCTCCTACTCTTCCTCCTCTTCTTCCTCCTCTTTCTTCCTCCTCCTCTTCCTCCTCTGCTTCTACTTCCTCCTCCTCTTCCTTCTCTTCTTCCTCCTCTTCCTACTCTCCTCCTCTTTCTTCTCCTCTTCCTCCCCCTCTCCTCCTCCTTTTCTTCTTCCTCCTCCTCCTCCTTCTCTTCTTCCTCTTCCTCCTCCTAGTGGGTACATTCACTCATGGTGACCAAAGGTGGAGATCAATCTCAGTCTGGACCTTCAACAGACTGTCCAGACAGCTTAGCTATCACACACTTAGATGACCACTGTCCAGGCAGCTGAGGAGGGGCACAAGGTGTCATAGAGCTACTCACTCAGAGAGCCAGGCAGAACACTGAAAAGCCAGAGTCAAAGACATGGGCAGAGTGCTAAGACCAACTCAGCCATTGTTCACAGTATTTGTTTCTCCCAATGGGAGTGTCAGACTGAGTCTCGGGCATTGTTCTAAGCAGTTTTGCTTTCAAATATTTGTTTCTCATGATGGCAGCAAGCATGGCTATGATCTCATTCAATTAGTAAGAGAACAAGACCACAGAGAGGTGCAAAGATTTCTCTGAATTACACAGCTGTGGAGCAGCAGAAGCAGCAGGATTGTGCCAGCACAGGGGGGTCCACATTTAGAGGGGGTGCTTCTCTGCAAAAATTAGGTGTGTGCATGGATTCTTGACTCCATCTGGAGAGAACTGCCAGTCTTTAGCAAAATCCAGACTGCCTGAAGTGAGGCAGATCTGCCCAGCATCCCTCATCCAAACCTCATCTCTGCAGCCCCTCAAATGACACCCTTTTGACTGAGAGCCGTCAGTCATCTTTTATTGCAGCAATAATGGAGTGGAATCATTATTTTTGCCTTCTGGAAATGTATAAGAGAAAAAACACCTCATGCATCTGGGTAGGAGGAAATGAGCCGACAATTTTGTTTCAACCTCCTGTGCCTCAGAATCATCCAGGGAGTTGGTGCGACTCCTGACTCCCAGAAAGCACCCCGGAACAATGACATCCATATCTTTAGGGTGGAGCCAGGCATGGCTTGTCTTTAACATTCCCCTGGAGCCTGCAAAATGCAGTCAAGTTGAAGAGTCAACTACGCCAGACTTCATTGCTCAGATGGCAGCCCACGAATAGAGCCAGTCGTGAGAAGTTAAATCATTGCTTGCCGACTTGTGCTCTGTCTTGGGGTGGAAAACCCTGGGGGCTTCCCGAAAGAAGCAGTACTGTTGGTGTTGGTCCTGAAAGGCAGATTATAATGGAGATGCAACCAGGAAGACCTCCCTTTGGCCCTAAAGTTCGCTCCATTTGCAGAAGCTGCTGCCCTTGCAGTGTTTCTCATTTGTTCCTCTTCTCCCGCCTTCTCACGTCCTCCAGAAATGCGCTAAACACTCAGACAAATGCGATGGGGAAGGAAGAACATATGTCCGTGTATGTTTAAAGAACATTGCTCTCCCTCCTCACCAGTCTTGTCAGGAGATGAGTCCTCTCCACTTTCACATTTGAGAGATGAGCAGATTGCCACATTTAGATTTAGGAATGAAGTCTCCTGAAAGGCACACGTTCAAGGGTCCAGGTTGTCATCATAGGATCATCCTCAACACACAATCTAGTTTCTTCAAAGCTCCTAGCTCATCCCAAACTGAAATATTTACTCATCACCTCAGGCCAGCTCTAGCTCTGTCTCCCTATCTCAGCAAAGGAACCTCAGGTACTAAAATGTTAGACTACACCTTATTTTACATAAAACAAAGACCATCCCTGGATCCTTTAGATGTTTGTTTACAACTTGGATTTACCCCAAAACTGAGGTTGTCTGACTTGGAAACCTGGGTAGAACTGGCTCAGGATAACCTGAGCTATCTGTCCTTACTGTCCCACCTAGGGGTGGTCTCTGGACTCATAAAAAAAAAATAAAATAAAAGACAGTTCTGGCAGGCAGCTTGCTCTCCATATGAAGTAGAAGTCTGCCAGATTCTATGTGTTTCCCCCTGATTCAGACTCATTCACCTGGGCTTGGAGATGTAGTGCGTGGAGTGATTTTACATTAAAAAACTGGGCAGAAATCAGGTCTCTCTCCTCTCCACCATATTTTATACCTGAAATAGATCTGGACTTCTCTTCTGCTCCCCAAGGCCATCTGAGCTCAGGCTTCCCCGTATATCCTACCAACAATGCTCCATTCCTCGAATGTGAAATATGAGGCCCAGAAAAATGAATTAGCAGCCTACATTAATCACAGTGGAAAGGAAATTTTTAAAGCTGTGGCTGGTTCTGACCCACACAACCACTCTGAGCTCAAGAGATACTAAGACACAGGCTGTGAGAGATATTTATTTCCTGTGGATGCTTCAATATAAGGGTCACAGAGCTTTAGGGTGAGAGAAACACTATGGTGAGGGCTCAGGCAGTGATGGCGGTGAATTAGTCAAAAAATTGTCTATTTTCTAGAAACTTATAACTTATTAAAATCTTTCCCACCTAAGAGATCTATAATCACACAAAAATTATACCAGTAGCATATACTACTCGCCTCAAAAGAACAGAGAGAGAGAGAGAGAGAGAGAGAGAGAGAGAGAGAGAACCAGTAAAACTGAGGACACCTAAATAAAATCAATGTATTATATTAACATCAGTATCCTTGGTGTGAACTTATGCTGCTGTTTTTCCAAAATGTTACCTCTGGGGAAACCGGGCAAAGTGATCTGATAATTTTCCTGCATTACTCTTCAAAATGTATTGAAATCAACCATTATGTCGATAGAAATCCCAATTACAAAATCAATGAGAAAATAAAATCCCGATGGAAAAGTGAACAAAGAAGATGAACATAATTGATGCACAGGAAAGCATAAATGGCCAATAAACATATGTAGAGACAATCAAATTAAAACAATCAAGCATCATTTCACACCAAGCTAATTGTCATTTTTTAAATCTGATAACACCAAGAATTGGCAAGAATCGAAGGGAAGAGGTATTTATTCACTGCGGCTGAAGGTATAAATTAGTACAAATACTCGGGAGAGCAATTCGGCAATATCTAGTCAGCTGTGGAGAGATGAACATTTTACTCTCAGTGATTCTGTACAGATTTCTCTCCTAACAACACTCTCAAATATACACAAGGAGACATGTACAAAGATGTTGAATGCGGCACTGTTTATATAGCAAAATAACCCAACTGTCCTTCAGTAGCAGGCTAGATAAACAGTGATTTGTTAAGATGATTGAATTCAATGTAGACACTAAAATAGCTCAAACTCATCTTCATACATCAACATACACTCAGCAACAACGTTAAGTGGAAAACAGCAAGACACAAAAGGAATTATGATAACATTTTTTCAAAAATTGGACCTTCACAATAGTCTATTGCTGATGGAAATATATACATGCAATGAAACTCAAATACACATATGAAAATATTTATGGAAATGAGACACAGAATAGAGTGGGTCCCTCGAGCAAAGGACCAGGATGAGATTTCCAAGCAACTAGGATCTGTCATTTCTTGTACAAGAGGGATATTTGAAGCAAATATGGCAAAAGACAGTTACATTTCACAAATGACTATGTAACTGCTATTTCTTTACATTTTAGTGATTATGGAATACTTCAGAATGAAAAAGCGAAATAATGACTATAATAGAATAGGCATCATATAGAGTCAGAATATATGAGCCCATATATAAAAATCATGACTATGCATATATTCCCTTTAGTGAATTTAAGAAATTAGTGCTTTTATTCGGGTCTTCAAGAACAAGTGTTTTTATTGTACGATGGTAAAGAACTGAAAAAAATCTAAGGGCATTCATGGGCTAATAAATGTGTAAATTACAATAAAAAAACTTAAAATTAAAAGTTCTGGGCCCGGAGAGATAGCACAGCAGCGTTTGCCTTGCAAGCAGCCGATCCAGGACCAAAGGTGGTTGGTTCGAATCCCGGTGTCCCATATGGTCCCCCATGCCTGCCAGGAGCTATTTCTGAGCAGACAGCCAGGAGTAACCCCTGAGCACCACCAGGTGTGGCCCAAAAACCAAAAAATAAATAAATATAAATAAATAAAAGTTCCATCTGAAGGATACATACAGTATGAAACCACTTATATGTGGTATATAGAACAACTGCATGAAGGAATGCAATTGTTTAAATGGAGATCATCGAGAACATTCTTGGCCCCAGAGTATAGTGAGAAGGAAAGAAATTGAGTTGAGGAGGAAAAAGAAAAATGGGAAATAATAAGTGATAGTGGTCAAGAGGTCTCAGGTATACTGGTGGAGTTAAGAAAGGACAGAACTGAATATCTAAGTCAGAGAGCAAACAAAAATGAAAAATGAGACACGAGAATTTAACAATCAAACTTAAAAAGGAGGTGCCTGTTGGAATGGCAGGCTGGGACGAGAGGTGGTGGCATAGGATAAATTCTGGCAACATCAGTGGACGGAGGTTGACACTGGTGGTGGATTGGTGCAGAAACATTGTGTGTCTAAAACTCAACTATGAACAACTTTGTAAATTGCATGCTTTAAATCAATAAAAACTATTTAAAAAATATTACTTCCATGAGACTCAGCAATTCTGCTCCTGGGCATCTATTTAAAGTATCTAAGTTATATAAAATATAGAAAGTATATAAATATATAAAATATATGAAGTACATAAAAGTATTCCTGTATAAGGACATAAGCATATCTATGTACATCACTGCATTATTTACAACAGCCTAGGTCTGGAAACAAACCAAACAGCCAACAGCAGATGAGTAGATGAAAGAAATTGTGGTAAAAGTACTCATGTGCGTACACTCATTACACACTCAACTCTAATAAAAAGTGAACCTTGCATTTTGCTTTGACTTGGACGGACTGAGGTGGGAGGATGGAAGTAGACAAATACCAGCTATTTGTGAACTATAAAAAATATAACTACAGGGGCCGGAGAGATAGCATGGATGGAAGGCGTTTGCCTTTCATGCAGAAGGTCATTGGTTCGAATCCCAGCATCCCATAGGGTCCCCCGAGCCTGCCAGGAGCAATTTCTGAGCGTGGAGCCAGGAGGAACCCCTGAGCACTGCCAGGTGTGACCCAAAAACCAATATATATAACTACAATTTAGAGTCTCCCCACTGGAAACAAAACCTGAGATATTGCCAACAGAATTGAAGCCATGCAAGGAACAAAAGTAGGTTGGATGGGGCCATGAAAACAAGGACCTTGGGACAATAGTTGAAACATTTTGACACTCAGGCGATGGGTGTAGTGCAACTTGGCAAGCCTAAATACTAGTACTGTTGTGAACAATGATACTTTCATTTTTAAAATAAAATAAATAACATGTTTAAAAAACCAGCTTCCTGCAAGACTATACATGACCTCCTGCCAAAGTGGAAATATGTGTGGAGGGTCTGGATCTAAGAGAAGTAGGTGCATTAAAACCACAACTGTCAATCCAAAAATAGTGAGGTACAATAGGTGAGGGGAATATTGGATCAGAGGTGATATGGGGGGGGGGGTGTCATGAGCATGTTGGTATGTTGGTGGCCACAGTGGTAGGCAATAAGTTTTTGCACCCATCAGTACCAGACACTTGAACATTATTGTACCCTTATTGTAACTATTGTAACAATATTGCCTGAACTATAATTTAAGTTTTTAAGTAAAGTTAAAATGATATTTATTTTATTTAATAAAAATAAAGGCGTTTAAAAAAATAGACCTATTACACTAGCAGTCCAGGGGGCTAAGGGTGGAGGTAAGGGAGGCATGCTGGGAAATATGGCGGAGGGAGTTCAACATTAATACTGGGAATGGCCCTACATTCACTGTCACTATGTGCCTGAAATTCAACTGTGAAAGACTGATTCACACTGATCTCCATAAAAAAAAAATTTTTAAATTAAGGTGTTGGAATAAATGTATAATGTGTTCAATAGTCCTGACTTTTTCTTCTCCAGGTCAAGAAATTTCTCCAATTGCATCCCACCAAAGACAACCATCACAGCAGACTCCAGGGTTGCCATCTCCCTGATTTTCTTCCCAAGCCTGGGCCTCAAAAAACCACTACCAATAGGTTTCAGAGGAAGAACTAGAAAGTGAGAGAGGATGAAGAAATAAGCAACAGGCTACCTTCCTGGCTGCAGCTCTCAGACCACAGAGCTTAGACCTGAGCTAGGGGAGGAAGGGACCTGAATTTGTTGGGAAATTTCCCCCTTTGTTTTAGACCTAACTGCAATGTTTTATATTTAAAAGCTCAGACTTGCTTTGATTTCTAAGACTGAATGGTGGTAATAGAGTAAAAGAGTAGTAATAGATCAGAATTGGTCCCAGGAATCAATGCACCATGCTCAAATGAGATGTTAATCATATAGGAGTCTGGAGTGATCTGAGAACTTTCTGTACTGTCTCTTCAATTGTTCTGTGTCTCCAACATCATTCTAAGCAATCCAATACAGTTCAGAGCATGTTTACATGACATGGAAATATCTAGGATCTGCCTGAGAAGCCTTGTGGGGGCAGGAAGTGACGTCAAGAGAGCATGTTGGAAGACAGGGGAGAGTGGGGGGGAAGGCTGCTCTTTTTTAAGAGGCCAGAACATTTGACAACAGGTTCTATTAGTGACTCATGCAGATGGAATGATTTTGAAAGTATGACAAAACTTCACTAGCTGGCTTTTTTCCTAAATCAAATATAGTAGGACAGGGCCCGGAGAGATAGCACAGCGGCGTTTGCCTTGCAAGCAGCCAAACCAGGACCAAAGGTGGTTGGTTCGAATCCCGGTGTCCCATATGGTCCCCCGTGCCTTCCAGGAGCTATTTCTGAGCAGACAGCCAGGAGTAACCCCTGAGCACAGCCGGGTGTGGCCCAAAAACCAAAAAAAAATAAAATAAAAAATAAAAAAAAAAATATATATAGTAGGACATACAGCTTCTTTTCTGGTGTGAGAACAGTGGTAAAACGTTTTGGATGGGATCATGTGTGGGTTTGCTCTGTGCCCCCACAACTAATTTTCCCTATTTCTAGTATCAGTGCTTTCATCTCCCTTAGGAACACATCCTGGTCCCACTCGCATTCCTGATGATCCAGGCAGGACTGGCTTAACCCCCACTCCATTCTAAACCAGAGAGGGGGCCTGACTCAGATCTGGATAATGTTTCAGGTCATCTTGATTTGGAATTCAGAGCCTGGAGCAGAAGCAGAAGAAGCCCCTTCACTGCTCTAAGGCAGTGAATTGTAGTAATGCACTGTTATTAATATCATCTAACATCATATATAGAGATATATAGGAACAAAAAAAGAAAACCTAGAGCCAGTCCTACCTGAGTTAATCTTGTGAGAGCCTCTCAATTATATGGCCCAATCATTTCCTTTTCCTGGTTTTTCTTTTTCTTATTTTTAGTGGGGTTTGGGAGGAAACTTTATTTTGGGTTATTCTGGGTTATTTGGGTTATTTTTTATTTAAGTCAGATCATGATGGGGTTTCTTTTCTTTCTAGGAAAAGACAAATTCTGCACGAATTCTATGCTAATCTATGAGAGAGAAAATGCTAAAAGGAATTTAATCAAGATGCCAGCTGGGCCCTCTTGGCCTTCAGAGAAGCAGGTGCTAGGCTTAGCCTTACGCGTGCCCAGCCTATAAAGCTCTTCTCATGGTTTCTCATTCCCAGAGAAATGCTTCCTTGGGCTTCCCCACACCCACCCACCCACACACCTTACACCTGAGTCTGCTTTGACTTTAAGTTTACACAAAAGCAGAACCTGAACTTTGTCGATTTCCCAGCATATTTTAAAACATTTCAGAGTGATACGGACCTATTGACTGTTTAGGACAGGGGATGGGAGAGGAGGAGGATACAACCTATAGAAATGACAAAAGTATGAGACTTTTTCCTTCTCCTTGGCTCCTTCTCACTGCCTCTCTAGGACAGTAAACACTAATAGGCTTTCTGTTCTGCAGCCAACTCTTCCAGGCAACTCAAGTCTCATGGTTCCCCCATCTTTTGTTACTACCCCCAAGTTCTTTCTTTATACCACCACCACCACAGTTCTAGAATGCATAGAGCTTCAAACCTCTCTCCTGCATTATGCAAGAATACTTTGGCTCCTTCCCCAAAGTTGTTTATGCTCAAATACACCAAAGTGCTTGGCAGAACTAAAGCTTGCCTATTAATGTAATCCACTTTCTTTAGAAGTGAATTGGGTTCTAAATAAGGGAAGGAAAATTTATTAGAGGCACAGAAAGAAAAACTGCTCCAGCTCAGAGAAGGATGGGAAAGATGTACTGGAAGCAAAGGCAAATTTTTTAATTAATATTTTATTTAAACATCATGATTACAAACATGATCGTAGTTGGGTTTCAGTCATAAAAAGAGCACACCCTCTTTACCAGTGCAACATTCGCATCACCGATTCCCCCATTTGGGTTTTAGGAAAGTTTTCCTCAGGGACACATTTGAGCTGAATCTTAGAGCATGGCAGGTTTTCATAGATGGGGAGGATAGGAAAGTAGAAGGATGAGGATGTTCAAACCTTCACGAACCATGTGACAGGAGGCCTTAGGAGCAAACCCAAAATGGACAGTGAGTGGGGAGGGGGCTGGGGAAGTGAATCAGGTGGGCTTGGCAGGATCCTGATCCAGGAGGGTCTTGGATGCCAATGAACAGATGGACTCATCCAACAGGGAGAGGAAGTCATTTGCAGCCTTTAAGCAGAAGAGGAACAACACAGCCAGATTTTGTCTAGAAAGATGAGGTTGGTCACCAGTTTGGAGAAGTTAGGAGACTGATGAAAGAGAATTGATGGACTGGGGCATGGGGAGCAATTAGGAAACTGTTGTAATCAGAGTCGGCAGTCAGGTGTATGGAGTTGGGGGGTAAGCTCGGCAATGAATATCAGGAAGCTATAAAACCCAGGAATGTTTGGGAGCTAGCCAAGGACTCCAGACTGAAGATGGCAGCTTGAACAGGAAGGCTAGCTCCCCTCAGGAGACAGGAATCAAAAAGCAGGAATCAGAGGCACTGATAAGACCCTGAAAGAAAACCACCACTACCACCCGAGTTCAAAGGCAGATCAACATGGATGCTTACCGCCACAGAGAAGCAGCTTGGAAAAAGGCCCACACAGTGTTTCTCCAAGAAACTCAGGGCATTTCCAAAATTCTGGAGAGGCCAGCATCTCACTGCTCTGCATGTGCGACAAACTCCCCCACAGCCTTATAATTAGAGGCCTCTATCTCCTATCTTGGTAAGAGAGTCTTTTCTCATGGACATATTTTATTTTTTTAAGAGAAGTTTTCTTTTCTTCACTATGCATTCTCTCTAGAAAATCCTTTCTGCAAAACAGACAAGGCATACAAGAATCTAGGTGGAGTTGAAGACTAACTTCTCCTTTTCTTTAGAAGAGAACTACTTCATCTCTGCCTGAAAATCCATATGTTTGGATTTCCCATGTCATTTCTCATGTCGTGTAGATCAAGTGGTTCTCAGGTACTGCTCAATGTCTGATTTCGTCAAGCTAGGAGGACCATCATGCCCACAGCACATAGGAATCATGCAGTATCTTCCTAGTCCTTATCACAGCAACATCAGGGCTGGGAATGAGGTGGTGCTTCAACAGATACTGCCTCCCATTCCGTGACTGACCTTTGCACATCACCAGCAGCATAATAATACAGGTTCAAATAAATGGAGAGAAAGACATTGCAGAACTTGATGCCACTTGGACTCAGAAAGGGTAGAAAGAGGATGTGAAGGAATGCTGATGTGTCTTCCCTTTTCATAATGAGGCCCTTGGCTCTGGGTCTGGATTTTTCTCCCTGTTCTCAGCCACTGTTCTGCACTAGCACAACTGATTAATAAGCCTTGAGAGGGGTCTTGAGCACCAGACAGAAGCCCTAACTAGGGCACACATTTAGAAAGGAAAATAGGACACGTCCAGATCCCACTGGTAGATGAGGGTATCAGTAACCAAGACAAGATGAGGGAAGGTACTTACTGAAAAAGGAACATGACCAGGAAGGCTCAGGAAGGATATTTGCAGAAGGAAGGCTGCAGACTGCTCATCCTAGGTGAAGCAGGAGGTAAAAATCAGGGCCAGGAAGGAGAGGAACACCACTGGTGTATTGTAGTCTCCCCGAATTGTGTTTGATTTTTTACAACACACATTTCTAACTCCAGCTTGGCTCTCAGGTGTTCCTATCAAAAGGGACCTCAGGTAAAAGAGGGATGTTGTAAACCAATGGTCAGCCAACTAGGGACTAGATAAGAGCCAGGCTGATTTTCCTTCCCCTTTCCACTGAGGCACTCTTTGTTTTATAGATCCTAAGGTAACACGATTTTTATTTATTTTATTTTTCTTCCTATAATTTAAGTTCCCTGCTCATATGATTTGGATTCAGAACATTATTAAATCCTTATCCCTATCCCCTATGTATCAATCTATATAACATCTTTTTTCTCACCCCCAGCTCTCGGTGACCTACATGTGCTATGTAACTCCCAGGTATTGTAAGCAATCAACTTCTTTTATTTTTCTGTTTCCTAATGCTTCTTACTGAAGGGTGTATTAAAATATTCAGGGCTCTCATGGTTGGTCCAGTTCCATGAGTAAAGGACTTTTTTTGACACTCAAAACATCAGTCAATTTTAAGTCACAAGATGAGCCTCAAGCAGATAGGAGGAGGTTCAGGAAATGAAGGAAGGTCGGGTGGTTTAGGGTTCAGGTGTTAAGAATTTCCAGATATCTAGTCCTGGGTTGTAATGAATGAAGAATCGACAAGGAGAAAATTCAGGCAACATTACATCTGTGTTGTATTATAAGGAAGTTAATGCTCCCTAACAAACAACCCCTAACTCAGTTACTAGAATACTAGGTATTTCCATGATCATGTCTTCAGTTCTTTGCTTTATGACTTAACTGGGCATCTCCATTTCACCCTGGACTTAGACTGGGCTTGACTGTATTGGCCTCAGAACTATTACACGTGTCTCAACTCCTTGTAGTATGGTCATAGTCTTCTCATGGAAGATAGCAGAAGTACAAAGATCAACCTAAACTGTAAAACTCCACTAAAACCTCTGTTCAAAAATGTGATCCGTTATTATTTTATTGGCAAAGAAATTCACATAGACAAGCCCATAAATACTCTGCAGAGAGAAAAAAACTGGCAAGCTAAGACTCCATTACCCTATTAGAGAGAAGTGAAGGAGTGGGACCAATAATGAGTCTATCACACACCATCTAACTTATCCTGAATCTCCAGGCTCCCTCAGATCCTACCCATCGGGCACAATTGTAATGCAAAATGCTTCTACCTCAAAGGGCATGCAAAATTCATGGGAAACCACAGTTAATGGAAGTCTAGTTAACCATATCATCTGGGCCCTCATCCACTTATTCATACTGCCCACGCATCTAAAGCAATTAGAAGTCTTTTAAGGAAGGTTAAATTGGAAGGTCTGAGAAATTTAACAATGTCCTTATGAGAAACCTTCCTCCCATCTCCTTGGGAAGATCAAAATGGAGACTTCCTGAGTGAATTCCATCCACGTTAGTCATAGCCACCAAGGTTAGCTCTAAAGTCACCCACTCCTTTGTCAGCAGGCTCCTCCCTGCACTCAACTTCATGCATCTTTTATCACCATCTTATGCCTTTATAAAATATTGATTGCTCCTTCCCATGGTCCCAGCCAAGGGCCCCAAAATCAGCCCACAAATGTGTGCTGATGTCTGAAGTTTGGGGTCATGTTGCAGATGAGAGAACCCACTTGGGAGACCAAGAAGACCTTCTAGCCCCAGCATGGAAGAGACACGGAGGAGTTAAATCAACACCATGTTTACTAATGAGAAAATGAGGATCTAGGTGGAGGGTTCAGGAGAGGGGAGATGGAAGGAAATGAAAAGGTCAAGAGGAAGGAAAAGGAAGCACATGAGTTGATGGTGGCACCAAGCTAAAAGCCAGATCATCAACGGCATTTGTTGTTAAATTTAATGGGCTGTAGGTGCTGATTGCTCTGCCCATAAAATGAGCTATTAATTTGCTGTTCTAACAGGATAGGACCTATCTTATGCAAATTGATTTGAAAGCCAGAGTCAGCTAGAAGAGAATACTTCAGGCCTCTTCAAGCCAGAAGCTTCTCAGACTTTCTCTCTAAGGCATTCAGACTGCTTATGGCTATGCTCCCTGAAGCAAGAGGACCTAGCTACCTGTAATCTATAAAAAAAAAAAAAAAAAAAACTATAGAAGTAATGAAAATGTGGCATGGTAGCTTTTGCCCTATCTTTGCAACTCTGCACAAGCTACTTCCCTTCTCTTCATTTCTTGTTTCTCCTCTGTAAAGGAGAAAATACTGGAAATGTTGACCTGAATTTCCATTGTCTGGGTCATTAAGGAATTCTGAGTTTTGTCTATAGAATTTGAGTCTCTGTGTGAAGAGCGAGGAGATGGAAAGACTGGGAGACTCATAGCCCTGGATTTTCCCTGACTTTCTGGGGATTTTCATCCAGAAACAGACCTTGTAGACACAAGTTTCAGAGAGTCCTGGCCTGAAAAACAGTTTAGAAAGATCGTTAGGCTTCACATCAAAAGTCCCATGAGCATGTCAGATAAAAGCATGCAAGACTCAAAAGCAATCTGACTAGGGTTCAAATCTCAGCTTCATTACAGGGGAACTGTATAATCTTAGACAGGATAACCACTCAGCACTACTATTTTATTAGGCTGTAATGATCATTCTTACCTCAAAGGGTTGTCAGGAGGAGTCAATAAAATAAGGTATAGCAAGTGCCCATTCCTACAATACCTGGACAATATGGGATCAGTTGCATAATGTGAAAGACTCAGTGAAAGTGGCAATGCAGTATTGTTTGTCTAAAGGTTATTAATAATGTTTCGATGCCATTGTAAAGCAAGCACAGGACTGGTCTTGGGCAAAGCCCTATGGTACATCATAGATCGCCACTCCACCAAATCCAATTTTGTTGGCAGTATAAACTGAGGATGTGTTGGGCTTGTCTCTCTCCCCTACCTCAGGCTCCTTGACACATATAAATACAATTTGTAAACATTTTTTAAAGAAAATCACTATTGTTATTATTATCCCTGAGGCAGCTTCATTTTTCCTCCTCTGAGCAGAATATCACCCATCCTGACAGACATCAGATAAAGGTGGAAAGAAATCAACTTTCTGACTACTGGCAAAATTTATAGCTGGAGTAATGGTTTACAGGATAAATCAAGAATTAGAACAGGGGCCATGTGACCAGCAATGTTTTCTTACACCTGGCAGGAAATGGTAAACAAATGCCTAACTGCATCATGTTCCTTGCTTACAAACCTTTAGCACAGCACCTTCAAAGTAGAGTTCATTATCTCTCACAGAATGTTCAGTGGCCTCTGTGGTCTTATTTTTCAACTCTCTTTCATGATTCCTTACACAGTGCTTCAATAAAGCTCTTTTCTTGTTGGCCTCACAAAGCAAGCATTCTAATGTTTTGTCTCACTGCCTGCACTTCCTTCCTCCAGCCCATCTTTGTTCACTTATTCCCTACCACCTTAAATAGGCTTTCCCTACTTTTCACACCAAAAAGAAAAAAAAAAAAACCTGTTTCCCAATCTGAATTTACATTCCATCCTTTCTAGGAAGCAATGAAAAATAGTTTCTTTGGTTCAGAGAATGTATCGGCCAACTATTTGCTGCTGTAACAAGCAATTCTCACATCTTAATGTAAACGTCATAAAATTTACTTTATTGTTCGCATAGTCTGAGGGATGCTTTCAGATACTTGGTCAGTTCTCTGAATCTTCCAGCTTAGTCTTTTTCATGCCTTCACTCAGTCTAGGACCTAGCACAAAAGACTCTCACCTCTTATTGATTTGTAACATTGCATGGTGCATGTTTTCTTTTTTGTTTGTTTGTTTTTGTTTTTGTTTTCGGGCCACACCCAGCAGTGCTCAGGGGTCACTCCTGGCTGTCTGCTCAGAAATAGCTCCTGGCAGGCATGGAGGACCATATGGGACACCGGGATTTGAACCAACCACCTTTGGTCCTGGATCGGCTGCTTGCAAGGCAAACGCCGCTGTGCTGTCTCTCCGGGCCCAGTGCATGTTTTCTTATGGCAGAAAAGGGAATGCAGAAGCTAAGACAACATGCATGGGTTTCTTTAAAGCCACTGCTCAGACATGGTGCCCTTCACATTCCCTGGGTCAAAGACAGTCAGATGGCAATGCCAAAGTTAATGATGAGAAATGATTCTCCATCCACAGGGAAGCAAATCCATGGAGGAAGTAGGTAATTTGAGCAAATTATATCTTGTTCTAGGCAATCAGAGAGCACACAATTTAAAGTCAAATATTTTTATTTTGAGTACTACTTCTTTCATAACTTTCTCATATGCGGTTTCTTAATCCTTTTGTATCCGTTTCATTATCTGTCAAAACAGAGCAAGACGAGCTCTTTTAGAGACATTGAGGCCTCATGAAGTGAGGTAATAGTCCTAAACTTTCCTGCACAGACTCTGATCCATGGTAGGAACTCAGAAATAACATTTGTTATTTCTACAAATTAAACTCACAACCATGCTTTTTATCCCCAAACGTATTTTCCTAACTTCCACCTTCTGCCCCTTAGGTAACTTTTGTTATGATCTCAATGTCTGCAAGGTATGAGACTTTTTCATCTAATTTTTCTTTTAACTTCTTTCCATTTTTTCTCATCTACAATTTTATATTGACATATCAGACACATGGTTGAGGTTATACAATGCTTATCTTTTTTATTCTGATTTATTTTATTTGCATAATCCCCTAGCATCCTGTTTTGCTCCAAATAAAATTTTTTCACCTTTTATTCCAAACGGTACACCATTATATAAATGGTGTAAATAAATAAATAAATGATAAATAAATCCATAATTAATTATTTATAATTAAATTATAATAAGTTTGTTTTAATAAATACATTATTAAATGAATAACTTTTATTTATCTAATCATCTTTTTATTAATATCTTTATTTTATCTAATCATCTATAGGTGGCCACTTCAGTTGCATCTATGTTTTATCTTTTGTTCAAACAAGGCTGCAATACACATTGGAGTGAACACAAGTTTTTGTGTGAATGTGTTTATATTCTTCAGAGAGATATACAAAATTGAGATTGCTATATCATAAAGCAGCTCTTTCTCTAGTTCTTGGAGAAAGCTCCATTCTATTTTCCAAAGAAGTTGCACAAGTCACATTTCTATTATACATAATATTTTTTGTCAATAGCAATTTTTTCTGGTATGGTATCTTTTATTCTTTTTCCATTTTTCCTTTAGTTTTATCATAGTTGAAGTAGCATGGTTCAGATCCTGTTAACATTTACAGTTTTGACATCTACAGTGCTTTTATTTTTCTATCTCCAAGTGTCCATGACCTCATACCATGATCCTTCTGTTATTTCTAATGTATTATGACTGTGTCTTTCTATTTCTTCATTTGTCCACTTTCTATTCACTTATTCAATGGACATTTATTTTGTATCCATTGACTTCTGACTTTCCATCACACTGTCTTGGTCCTATGGGACTCAGTTCTTTGTATGTCCTCTGATCTGCCAAGTCAAGCTTTGGCAAAAATCTCGAGTCACCACACAACTACACACTTGTAGGTGAGCCTGAAAGACTTTTCCCTCTTGGCCTTTTTCCATTTCACTCTAAGGCAACTATGATCAGTCCAGTGAAGAAATGTAGACACATAAAACTTTAATTAGTTTCATGAAGTTAAAATTGCCTTCATAGGTGGATGGAATAAGGTAGGGGATGTTGAGACTAAAACTAAAAAGGAAAAGGAAAAGAAAGGTTTATAGGGAGCAAAAGGAAAGTCTCACATGAGGCCAGAAATAAATAAATGGCCCACATTTTGCTAGAAGGCTGCCAATGTCATATGATTCCACAAGGAATTCTCTTATAAATGACTCAACTTTTCAAAGGAATGAGGAGAGAAATGGGCAATCAGGAGCCGGATGGTGACTTAGAGCCTCAGTCCTGATCAAGCACAGCTCCTTGTAGGGTGAGGGGTAGCAAAGTGGATACTTCATCTCTTCCAAACAGATGCCACAGAAAACCTAGAAGTTCCAGTTTTGTGATGATCATCCTATAGTCTCAGGCAAGCTGCCCCTCTGCTGTGGTGCTCTTTTCCTCATAGGTGGGGAGGAGAAGCAGTAGGACCATCCTCTCAGACCTGTGGGGAGATTAAAACAGACACCATGTGCCTGCCACCGAGGGGCCTCCCACATGGCATTGGTCGACTTTCTCTCACAGGGCTGAGAAAGAAACCCTGTCTACTTCCAAGATAGATAATCCCTGTCTGAGGCAGGGTGCTCCAGAGAACCAGAACCTGAACAGACAGAAAGAGATGTTTTATTTAAAAATTGACTCATAATTGTGAAAGAAGCCCAGTGCCAAGATCTCCCCATCATGGCATGGAGACCTTGTAAAGCAGATGTTGAAGCTCCTGTCAGGAAACCAGCAGGCTAGTGACCCAGCAAGAGACAATGTTTGGATGTGAATTCAAAGGCAGGAAAGAAAATAAAAAAATAGAGTGTCGCCTGTTAAAGGCAGTCATGCTGAGGAAAATCCCTCTTACTCATGAAAAGATTGATTTTTCTGAAGGTCAATTTAGACCTTCAGTTGATTAAATAAGACCCATCCACACCAGGGATGGCCAATTGCTTCACTCACTCTACTGATTTAACTGTTAAATTCATCCAGAAATCCCTCATGGGGATTAGAGAGATGTCTCCAAAGACCAAAGCACATACTTTTCATGCATAAGACCTGGCATCACATGTCCACTGAGCACTGAGCAAGCCTTGAGCACCTGAAGCAACCCCTCAGCAATGGACTGGAAGTATCCCCCAAATATAACTGTGGATGTGTTCCATCCCTCCCACCACCCACTCCCAACAAAGAAACACACAAGTTCACATTTGTTCGAAGAGCTGGATGCCTCATGACCCAATCAAATTGAAACACATAATAAACATCTCATTCCCTAAGGCCACAATCCCTTATTTCAATGCTGAGATCTTTTAAGATGAAGCTTTTGTTTTTCACTTAACTCCCCAAGGCAGGGTATTTTATTTTATTTTTTATTTCATTTTGGATCACCATGAGACACAAAGTTGTTCATGATTGAGTTTCAGTCATATAGTGTTTCAACACCCAACCCTTCACCAGTCTATATTTCCAGCCAACAATGTCCCCAATTTCCTTCCACTGCTACCCCTTTGCATGCTTCTATGGCAGACATTTTTTCTCTCTTTTCTTTCTCTCTCTTTCTTGCTCTGACTCTCTCTCACACACACAGTATCAAGCTGACTGAAATGAGAGAAAGACAGAAAGAGAGGGAGAGATATAGAATGATTGCACTCATTTGTGGGATTTTTTAAGTATAATAATAATAATATCCAAAAACAATCAAATTAAGGGTCAGGATGCATACAGGACCACAGGTAGGAGGTTTGCCACAGGTCAGTGAGAGATATGAGGGAGGGACAGTGGAGTGCAGAGAAGAGACAACTATGACAATAATAGTTGAAAATTATCATCCTGGACAAAAACTGGGTGCTGAAAGTAGGTAAAGTGATATGCATGATAACCCTTTCAGTAACAGTATTGAAAACCATAGTGCCTAAAAGGAAAAAGTGAGGGGAAATAAGTGTCATATCTTGGATAAAAGCACAAGACTGGTTGCTGTCTAAGCCATGCTAATATATGCATCTTAGGAAGAAAACCCAGGTACTATAATTGTGTGTTGTAAAAGAAGTCTCTCTATGAACCAGAATGATATTACAGTGGGTAAGGTTCTTGTTTTGCACACAGCAGACCCAAGTTTAATCTTAGGTACCCCATATGGCCCTGAATGCTGCCGGGGGTAAACCCTGAGTATAGATTCAGGAGTAAACTCTGAGTATGCCCCTGCCCCTCAGAATAAAAAAAAAGAAAGAAAGAAGTCACTTTCTAAGTCTGTTTCTCATTCAGTGTAAAGGAGTCAATAATGTCATTTAACAAACTCAGGGTTAAACAAAGAGTTTTATAAGTGTTTTGAGTTATACTGTATGGTATACATTTAGACAGGAGACAACAGTTACATAATTGGGCAAGCGTTCAGCCATAAGGAACAGAATAGGCCAAGAAGCAATGTTTTGAGTAAGAAAGACCTGGAACCATCATGCCCAATAAATCTGGATTTATGTCTAGAATGGACTCCTTCATTAGCCTAGTGACAACCGACAGCTGAATGGGGCCCTTTGCAGGCCCTTAGAAGCTCCTTGTTAGATTTTCAAAAATAGGTCACCTTCCCCACAAGCCAACCTTGAAGACTTCCCTCATTTAAGGAAAAGAAAATCAATGCCAGGGCAGCATTAGGGCTTTCCCTGGTGGAAGTCTGATTCCTGGTGCTGGTGTAGAAATCCTGCTGGTTCCATAGATGGGATCCTAGGTTCAGGAGTGAATGGCCAAAGTCCTATCTTCTGAAACTTAACCATGTCACTATGACAAGTGTTTAGGGTGTAAGGTCCCACTGCAGTATAAAATTTATGTGCTCCTATCCCTAATAGATAAGAACTTATTTGCACATTTAAAATTCCCCCATTTTAATGTGCCCAAGGAACAATGTCACATTGGTGCATATGGGGATAAAAATAATAAGTAAAAAAATCTTGATTACCAACATAGTCAAAATGACTATCCTACCAAAACTACTATATAGATTTAATGCAATCCCGATCCAAATTCAGGCACCATTCTTTAAAGAATTAGAACAATCAATCATAAAATTCGTCTGGAATCACAAAAGACCCAGGATAGCCAAACACATACTAAAAAACAAGAAGCTGGGTGGCATCTCGCTACCTAACCTGAAGCTATACTATAAAGCCATAGTGATCAAAACAGCATGGTACTGGTACAAGGACAGAGCCTCAGACCAGTGGGTTAGAACAGAATTTCCAGACATAAACCCTCAGATATACAGTCAACTAATATTTGACAAAAGAGCCAATAACTTGAAATGGAACAAAGAAAGTTTTTTCAACAAATGGTGTTGGTACAACTGGAAAACCACATGTAAGAAATTTAAAATTGGGGCCGGGCGGTGGCGCTGGAGGTAAGGTGCCTGCCTTACCTGCGCTAGCCTAGGAGATGGACCGTGGTTCGATCCCCCGGCGTCCCATATGGTCCCCCAAGCCAGGAGCGACTTCTGAGCGCATAGCCAGGAGTAACCCCTGAGCGTTACCGGGTGTGGCCCAAAAACCAAAAAAAAAAAAAAAAAAAAGAAATTTAAAATTGACCAATACCTCACTCCTTATACAAAAATCAACTCAAAATGGATCAAAGACCTCGAAATTAGACCTGAATCTATAAAGTTTATAGAGAATAAAATAGGTAGAACACTTGAAGACCTATATATCAAAAAGGTCTTCGAGGATGGAGCACCAATGGCAAGAACTTTAGCATCAAACATAAACAAATGGGACTACATCAAACTAAAAATCTTCTGCATAGCAAAAGAAACCCTGCTTAACACAAGAAGACAGTTAACTGACTGGGAAAAATCTTTTCACCCAACATATCAGATAAAGAGCTGATATCCAGAATATACAAAACACTCAGAAAGCTGAGCCCCCCAAAACCAAATAAAGTCATAAAAAATGGGAAGATAAAATGAATAAACACTTCTCTGAGGAAGAGATGGCCAACAAACATATGAAAACATGCTCACCTTCACTCATCATCAGAGAAATCCAAATCAAAACAACAATGAGGTACCACCTCACACCAGTGAGAATGGCTCACGTCAAAAATAATGGGAACAGCCTCTATTGGCAGGGTTGCGGTATGAAAGGTACTCTCATCCACTGCTGGTGGGAATGCCCCCTAGTCCAACACCTATGGAGAACAGTCTGGAGAGTGCTCAAGGAACTCAGAATTGAGCTGCCATTTGACCCAGCAATTGCTCTCCTAGGTATCCACCCCCAAGTTGGAAGGACATTCATCCCAAAGTATGTGTGCACCCCACTTTTTATCACAGCACTCAGTATAATAGCCAAGTCTTGGAACCAGCCTCAATGTTCAACAACAGATGAGTGGATCATTAAGAAGTGGTATCTATACACAATGGAATATTACATGGCAGTCAGAAATGATACAATCACAGACTTTGCAGCAATGTGGATGGACCTAGAACATATTATGTTAAACGAAGTAAGTCAGAAGACGAAAGATAAACACAAAATGATAGAACTATTCTGAAGCACCTAGAACATACACTTATATACAACTAATATTCAACAATCAAATAATAGGGTTTAACAAGGTAGAAACTCCAAACACTGTAACAGTCAACATACTCTGGGGAGCAGTGCCCAAAACACATAAAAGAAGAACAACACAAACTCTTGACTACACATTATACCACAAACTCATTGTACAGGCCCTACTCATCAAACACATTCAAGCAAACTAGCATTCCCTTGCCCTTTCCTCCTCTCTTCTCACTACTTTCTTTTTTCTTTTTTCTTTCTTCTCTTTCACTTTATAATGTATTTTCTCTTTTCTTCCTTCCTGCCCCTTTCATATACTTTCCCCTTTTCCCCCTTTGGAAATCCGACTATTCCTTCACTCCTCAATTCCATCCAGATTTCCCACCTTATTAAAACTCTTCACCCTCAGTTCTTAATCTATTAGGCATCAAGACTGACCTCCTACCCCGATGAACCAGTACCCAGCACCCAATCTAAGGGAGACCCAGTTAAACCCACACCTCATCCCCGGCAAGAAAAGGCAACCAACTCCCCTGCTGACTCAAGCTGCATAGCCCTCCTTACCAACTCTACCAAGCATGGACTGTTACTTGAAACTAGACTCAGCTCTAAAAGTATCTCCAAAGCAAGAACTCTTCCCAAGACCGCCCTACTGCAAAGCTTTTGCCAATCTCAAGAAGTTCAAGGTGTGTGATGAAAAGGCGCTCAGGAACCCACACACCACAAGAAAATCTCAAAAGACAATGGGGAAACCTATACTTCCATCATAAGTAAAAGTCCTGTATTGCACTATCTCTTTACCTGCTTTTTCCCAAATGTAAGATAGTCCATAACATCATTTTGTTCCTTTAATTACTTTGTTAGTTCATTTTTTTAAATCTTTGTTCCTTTTAGATATATATGTGAGCACATATATTTTTATTTCTATTTTTATCTTATTTGGGTGCGTGACCTATTTCCGTTTTCTTCTTTTTCCACCCCCAAATGCACCAGCAATATAATGTAGCACCATTTCCCCCTGCAAAGACACACTAAAAAAAGGGGAAATCTTGCATATAAAAATGACCTCTTATCTACTAGGGATAAGAACTCATACTTGTTTACAATACAGGTACATCTCCTACCTTAAAAACATGTCATGTGACCCAACTTAGACCCCAGGTGATTAGACACCATCCATCCAGCCTTGAACCCTGGATCCCAGAATGAGAAATGACACAGTTCTTCACAACAGCTACAGGAAACAAATTCCATTTGGGACATCCTTAATACTGCTCAGACACCAACAAGTGTCAGCTCTAATATGATATCCTGACAATGAGGAAAATGGGAACAACTTGACCTAAGAGCAGGTTATCCTACCCCACCAGCTAACGATAAGACAAAATCAGAAGACTTGTCACCTTTGGTCTGTCCAAAAGCCAAGATTGCGATCTACAGATGACTGGCTGATAGAACTATGACCGAAATGTATGTATCCTGAGACCAATAAAAAAAGCCCTAGTCTAGGGTTTGAGCTACGATCTGCACAACAACTATGATCTCCAGTTCCAAGGGTCCGTCTGAGACAATTGCAACTAATTGGGTCTTCTGGAAACATAAAGAAAGACACTATCCTAGGTTCCATCCTAGGATCAGTGCAAAGACCAAGATCACCAACCACAGAAGACAGATTAAAATGACACTGAGGGAACAGAACTTCTAAAACCACAAAGAAAGGCTTCATCATAAGTTCCACCCCTTGACCTGTGCAGATACCAAGATATCTAGATACAGAGATCTGATTTTATCACCCGAGGACGGAGCAGAAGACCTCCAAACACCATGAAAGCACCGAGGGGAGAGTAAATGAACCTAAACAGAGTCTATAGTTAATCCCATGACAATATACTCCAAGGGTGGAGAAATCCTGTATCTCTTAGGCCAAGGGAATTCCTTTCTGAATGACCCCAATATTTACTGTGCCTGTGAGGGGAAAAAAAAGCACAAAACAATTTTTTTTATCTATCTAGGTTTTGTCGATTTCTTCATTTTGGTATGGTTATTGAAGTTGGTGTCTCCATTTATTTTTATTTTTTTTTCTTCTGTTCTTTTCTTTCTTTAGGTGCTCTGCCGTGCTTTTTATCTCAAGACCATGACTTTTATGCGGTACTTATCTTTATTGTTGGAGTGCTCACGGGATATTTTATTTGACACTTCTTTGTGTACTGTTGGGGCGTTTCACCTTCTTTCTCCCCTTCGTCTCTCAAACCGATGATGAGAGCCTCTAGAAGGACTCTGCCCATTTTCGGCGTATTTGATTTTTACCCCAGTTTATCACTTTTCTCTTCTTCAAACAAAACATAACTTGAAATATCTAGTCCCATCTCCCAATTAGAGGAGGAAACAAGGGAGGTACCAAGACCAAAATAGGTGTAGGACCACTAAATAGTAAGCTAGGTTCAGAAGGGACCAGTATTCTAGCAGCCCCGGGGGGTGAGGGAGGAGGATATGGGAGGTAGGATGGGAACAGAGGTATAGGGAGGATAATTCGGTGATGGGATCCCCCTGATATTATGTTAATATGTACCTAATATTATTGTCAACAATATGTAAGCCACTATGATCAAAATAAAAATTATAAAATCTTAAAAAAAAAATCTCGATTACCTGGTCCCAACATAAACTTGGAACACAAGAGAAATTTACCTACTAGAATTTCCCAATAAATAGATCTAAAAAAAATGAGTGGGGAAAACTGCCCGCTACATAAGAAGATTTAGAGCCTGTTATGTCCTGCCTGCAGAACAGGTTATTTTCGTGGGTATAGAGGGGTCCCAGCCTGAAAAGAGAATGGGGAGAAAGAAGGAGGCCAAGCAACATGAGGCTTGTCAAGGCTCCTTTTATTGATAGGTACAGGCTTCTTTTAAGCACAATTTTTACAGGGGGTGGAGAGAAAGCAGGATAAGATAAAACAGCCCGCATTACAGGGGTCATCTTACAGGTAATATTTACATGCCATCTTTACATAAGGGGCACAGGAACACCTCAGGGTTAGTGATGTTTTAAGGACGTTACAAGCTTCCTGGAATGTATGCCTGATAGGACACTGTGATATTTCTTGCGGCTCTGGGGTTAGCCAATGCCTTAAGTTATGTACTCTTGCCACATAAGACTGGTATGTCCTGCTGAATTCCGTATTGGTCTCTGACACTATTATACTTGCACCATTGGGGACAAAGGGTGATGGTATAGGGTGCACTATGTATGGGTCCATTGGTGGAGAGAGGTTGACACTGGTTTTGGGAATGATTCTGACTCATTGCATATCTGAAATTCAACTATGAAGGACTCTGTAGATCACAATTGTTTCAATAAAATTAAAAAAATAAAAAATAAGTTTACCTAAAGAAAAGGAAAATCATTCTTTCACCCACTCCGCTCATATTTCATTCACATCAGAATAGAGTCTCCGTGGCATTTCTGCTTCAGCCCTGACTTATCAAAGATGCAACCAAAATCAAAAATCAATCAGCAAGGGAAAAAATAAAGGAGAATGCCTATGCCTCACCTTTGCTTTCTAACAAATTAATTAATGGACAACTCAAAGTAGTTGGCCTGTTTGGCAATATGTTAACGTGTTACAAAAAATAAAAATAGAATAAGAGGTAAAGTAAAAATTTATTTATAGATTAAAAAGACTATGCTTATTTTAAAGTCCAAACCACTTTGAGCCCAAAGGCTCTGTCTCAACACACATCATTAGGAAAGAAGGAGAAAAAATGAAGAGGAACTGATTTTAGCAACCATGGCTACATGAAAAGCTTAATCATGCTAGAATCATATAACCATCAAATCGAGATTTTTGTATGAATAGTGAGGAGCAGGAAAGGAATTGAAATCTCAGTAGTCAATAGTCTTCTGTTATTAATTCCTTTACTTTGCTCTAAAAGGTATGTCTTATTAATTTTGTATTATACTTGCTTAGTTTTGCTATTTGCTCATGAATACTTTATCTTTTGTTCATAAACTTGGAGAGACTGGAGCTCTTTCTTCTCTCTTATTTCTGAATCAAAGATCTAAGTTCTTAAAGCTACTTAGACAGACTTTATTGTTGTTGTTTTATTTGGAGGCCATATACAGCCATGCTCAAGGGTTATTCCTGGCTCTGCACTCAAGAATTACTCCTGGCTATGCTCAGGGAACCATGTGGGATGCAGACATATGGGATGCCAGGGATCAAGCCAGATGAGCCATATGAAAGGCAAGAGCCCTACCTGCTGTGCTATCACTCTGGCCTCACTTCGACAAATTCTTCCGTTGCCAGCAGGCATGCTCCAGGTACTTGTTTGCCCCCAGGGTACTTAGCCCTTGTTATCCTGAGAGAAAGCAATATTCTTATAAAATAGAGGTAAAATTCTGGTAGAAATTTCTAGGAACAAGTCAAAAAGATATTACTGCTCACAGTAGATACTCAATAAATGTTTAATTTACTGATTCTCAAGTGTACATAACAAGCTATAAAAATATTGCATTTTCCTGTGTTCCTCTCTAGTGGGTATGGGCTAAATGGCTGGTTAGTTGGCTGGGTTTTTTTTTTTTTTTTTGGTTTTTGGGCCACACCCGGTAACGCTCAGGGGTTACTCCTGGCTATGCACTCAGAAGTCGCTCCTGGCTTGGGGGACCATATGGGACGCCGGGGGATCGAACCGCGGTCCGTCTCCTAGGCTAGCGCAGGTAAGGCAGGCACCTTACCTCCAGCGCCACCGCCCGGCCCAGTTGGCTGGGTTTTTGAGTGGCTGGTTGGTTGGTTAGTTGGTTGGTTAGTTGATTGGTTAATTGATGGTTGATTGAGTCATTTTATATATCATCACTTATCATTAGGGAAATCCAAATCAAGACAACAGTGAAATATCTTACACCAATGAGAATGGCACATATCAAAAATACTAAGAACAAGCTCTATTGGCAGGATGTGGTGAGAAAGGAACTCTCATCCACTGATGGTGGTAATGCTGCCTGATCCAACCCCTATGGAAAACAGTATGGAGGGTTTTCGATAAACTTAAAATTGAGCTGCCATATGACCCAGAAATCCCTCTTTTGAGTATCTACCCCCAGGACAGAAAAACATTAATCTAAAAGAATGTGTGCGCAAGACTATCATTGCAGCACTCAGTGCAATAGCCAAGACTTGGAATCAGCTTAGATGTCGAACAACAGATGAATGGATCATGAAGATGTGGTACATATATACAATGGAATACTACATAGTTTTAAGGAATGATGCAATCATGCAATTTGCAGCTATTGGATGGAACTGGAAGATATCTGTTAAATGAAGTAAGCCAGAAAAAGAAGGATAAATACAGAATGATAGATATGGTATTTATATAAATATATATTTATATGTGGTATTTAGAATAACTGCATGAAGAAATGCAATGGTCTAAATGGGAGTTATCTTGAACACCTTTGGCCCCAGAGTATAGTGAGAAGAAGGAAAGAAATGGAGTGGAAGGGGATAAACACAAATATGAAAAGATAAAGGCCAGGCAGGTGAACTGGTAGCGTTAAAAAAAAAGGGGAAGAACTAAATATCTAAGCCACAGGTAAAAATAATGGAATCAAGAGACCCAAACTTTAACAATCTACATGTCAAATGGGCCTATTATACTGGCAGGCTTGGTGTCATGAGGATGGAATGTGCATGGGGAACTTGGTGGAGGGAGATGGACACTGGTGGTGGGATTGACCCTGATTCATTGTATATCTGAAACCCAACTGTGAAGGACTTTGTACATCATCATGGTTTGTTTGTTTTTTTTGGTTTTTGGGCCACACCCAGTGGTGCTCAGGGGTCACTCCTGGCTGTCTGCTCAGAAATAGCTCCTGGCAGGCACGGGGGACCATATGGGACACTGGGATTCAAACCAACCACCTTTGGTCCTGGATCGGCTACTTGCAAGGCAAATGCCGCTGTGCTATCTCTCCGGGCCCATCATGGTTTTAATAAAGTTATAAAACAAATTTAGGGGCCAGAGAGATAGCACAGAGAGATAGCATGCAACTGACCTGGGAGGGACCCAGTTTGACTCCTGGCATCCCAGATGGTCCCCCAGCCTGCAAGGAGCAATTTCTGAGTGCAGAGCCAGGAGTAAACACTGAGCACTGCTGGGTGTGACCTAAAAACACCAATCAATAAATCAATCAAATCAATCAATAAATAAAGTTTTAAAAAAATTTAAAAATTTAAAGGCATATGGAAGAAATTGGTTATGCAGATGACTCCTTTCATTCTTTTATCTTTTCCAAACCATGATCTATGCTAGAAGAGAGACTCAGTTTGTACTGAATGAAAGAGACAGTCAGAGAATGATGTAAAAAAGTCACAAGTGGTTCAGAGAAATGGGAATGTCCTGTGAAAAGTGGAAGGCAGTAACTCACGTGCTTAGCGATGTAGGCTCAGGAGTCCTCTGCCTTTGATTCTTCTCTCCATGACTAACTTGCCAGGTCACTTGACCTCTCTGGCACTGTAGTGAGAATGTATGAAAATGTATGAAATTGGTTTAGCATAGGGTCTAGGACAGAACTAGAGATCAAAACAGAAGCTATTACAGTTATTATCAGGAAGATAAGAAGAACATTTGGTGGAGGAGTCTATGAAAAGGAGGACAAGTCTTGCCCAAAACTTTGCACTCTGAGTAGTTGTTTGGCAGGACTTGTAGTTGTGAAAATAGAATAACTGTGGACAAAATTACTTTCCCTGGGCCAGAGAGACAGCATGGAGGTAGGGTGTTTTCTTTGCATGCAGAAGGACAGTGGTTTGAATCCAACATTCCATGTGGTACCCCGAGCCTGCCAGGAGCGATTTCTGAGCATAGAGCCAGGAGGAACCCCTGAGTGCTGTTGGATGTGACCCAAAAACAAAAAAAAAAAAAAGGATTACTTTTCCATGCAGCTGTATTGGACTCTACAGTCTCATTGCGATAGTCCAGGTAAGGGGAAGGGACCCTGGTGGCCCCTCCAGGTGTGGGTAAGAGGCAAATGCCCATGCCTTGTGTTCCTTGCTGGGTGATCCACCCTCATTCCAGGGTCAACCAGAGTTTGTTGTCTGGATCACTGCTCCCATTATTACTACTTTCATGAGATATAGGGGTCTAGAGTCCAAGCATAGCCAATAGTCTTTGGCCAACCCCTGCTGGATGGTATTGAGAAAATGGTAGATTGATTCTATGGCCCCGAGTGTCTCTTCCCCTTCAGTTATTGGGCCAAGAAGAGGTACGGAGTTGTGGGGCTTACACTGGCACTTTAAGGCATGGTTGAGCTGCTGGCTTCCTCCTCCTTATTTGCCTTAACTAATGCTTCCCTATTAGGAAATTAGTCTGGCACATTCTTTTAAAGGCCCTACTGATATTTGGGCCAGAAATTTCTGGCTAATAGCACTCCCAAAACTCTGCCTGAGACTGACAGCCTTAGCTTCAGGGTCTGGCTTCCTCTGTGCTGCCTAGTGTCTTCCCTGACACATTCCTATACCCTGCAGAGAAAATCCCTTTCCCTCACATTGTTGGGGAACTCCATAGCTGCATGGGGAAGTAATTCCCATCTTGAACAGAATGGGACATGGCTCGCCATGCATACTGACCCCCTGTGTATTTACCACTGCTTTTGCAAACACAGATGAGTTTTGCATCATGATCATTCTCCTAACCCAGGTGTCATACCTGGCAGGAGAAGGTGGGTAGGAACAAGTTGAGCAGAGTTATAATCCCCACTGAAAGAGGGATATTTCCCTTCTTATTCCAGCCCTGGGGCAGCTGGTATTGTTGGATCCTTTGGGGTGAGAATGGATTTCCTTGTCAAGGAAGACATGAAACTTAGACAACTCTCCCAACAAGTGGACCCTGATCTAACAATATCACCTTTCTATTTGGATGTCAGAAAAACAAGTTGTCCCCCTAGCTGAAGTTGCTCTCAAGAACAGACAGGGACTGGACCTACTCTTTCTGAAGGAAGAAGGACTGTACCTGGCTCTGGAAGAGCAATGTTGTTTCTATGCTAACAAGCCAGGTGTCATCCATGAGCCACTGTAACATGTGAAGGGTAGTTGCAGGAGCAGAAGAGGCAATGAAAAAGTTCTGCCTCCCAGTATGAACAGTGGTTCACTCTCACTCAATCACCCTGAGAAACCTCCTTGACAACCACCCTGGCTGGGCTATTGTTCAATTTTTGATGATTTTCTTAGTGGGATCTTGCATCATTAATTTCCTCATCTGCTTTATTCAGGCATGTATGGTGCAGTTAAGATACTTGTACTAAGGTCCCAGTATGTGCTTATAAGTTCCACAAGGATGAGGAACCTCAAGGAGAGTCAAAGATTTGACTCAGGTCCATAAGAAGAAAGGGGAATGTGGGGTCTTAGATTCTGGACAAGGAGGGAAACCATTTTGTAAGGATCACATGATGTAAACCACATGCTAGTTTTCTTCAAGAAAAGGAGGAAAGGAAAGAAAGAAAGAAAGAAAGAAAGAAAGAAAAAGAAGAAAGAAGAAAAAAAAAAAAAAGAAAGAGAAAGAAAGAAAGAAGAAAGAAAGAAAGAAGAAGAAAGAAAGAAAGAAAGAAAGAAAGAAAGAAAAGAAAGAAAGAAAAAAGAAAGAAAGAAAGAAAGAAAGAAAGAAAGAAAGAAAGAAAGAAAGAGAAAAAAAGAAAGAAAGAAAGAAAGAAGAAAGAAAGAAAGAAAGAAAGAAAGAAAGAAAGAAAGAAAGAAAGAAGAAAGAAAGAAAGAAAGAAAGAAAGAAAGAAAGAAAGAAAGAAAGAAAGAAAGAAAGAAAGAAAGAAAGAAAGAAAGAAAGAAAGAAAGAAAGAAAGAAAGAAAGAAAGAAAGAAAGAAAGAAAGAAAGAAAGAAAGAAAGAAAGAAAGAAAGAAAGAAAGAAAGAAAGAAAGAAAGTATGAACAAGAGCAGGGATGTGGAGAAAAGAAAGGACCTTCTGTGAAGGTGAAATCTGAGTGAGTAGAAATATGGCTGGAAAGGCATGGTAGGAAACAAAACACTAAGTTGACATTTCACTGCTTCCCTGCCTCCAAATTAACACAAAAATCTCTGGAGACACAACACCCTCAAAAGCAAGAAAACTGAGGGGGAAAATACATTTTCAAGGGTGGAGGAGTGATTTTACCTATCCCTACAAGGCAGGTAGAAGAAAAAATGAAAGAGTTTTACATTTCCTTCTCAACCAACTTTGTATAGAAAATTGAACCCCAAAATTTCTTCCCCATAGCTTCAGGGACTTACACCTGTACCCAGGTATTCTCAGAAGTAGCACTGGACATGAGAACAGGAGCCCTGGACATGAGAAAAGCTAAGAAAATAGGGAGGGCTCATTGACCTCAGACAGTCAGTCCTTCTCCACACTCCTGCTCCATTTCCAAGGATGGGAAGTGGGGACAGCACAGTCTAAAGAGGACCTTGTTCAAATGCTGCTTTCCTCTGCATTGAACAGAGATTCTCAGTCTGTTTTGTTGAAGGTAACTAACTGTTGATGGTTTATCTACTCCCGGGTGTCCCTGCATCTACTGGGTCTGGAGGTGCTCTTCTTTCTCCTAGTTCCATGACTAGGAAAAAATAAGATTTTTAAGGTATGGTTACAGATTTAAGGAGTGCCATTATTGCAAATTGGAAAAAAAAAACATTATTCTGAAATATTCATTCCATCAAGAAACAGAGATCTTAGACCAGAAGCAATAAGAATTTAAAATTAGACCAATCAACATATGAAAAAGATAAGGAAATACATTAGCAATTGAAACAAAAAGAAGAACAAAAGGACGAAGTAAAAATATTGCACCTGTAAAATAGAAGAATTTTGATAATAAGTGTTGTTGGGATGAATGCATAAGATTATTGCCAATGGGAAATGAGATCAAAATCATCTCCCTGAAGAAAAAATTAACTAATTAATTAAAGAAATGTAAAACTAATCAAGTTTTGGATATTTCGGGGCAAATATTGCATCTACTTAGATTAAAAAAATAGTTTTGGGAAACTAATACAGCATAATGCTTAAATAAATAAATGATTAAACATAAAAACAAAACTTTAAAATATACACACACATTAAAAAAAACAGCATACTGATTATATCAACCTTGCTTGCTATACTATATCCTCCAAACTTGTTAAGAGACTGGATCTTAATTGTTTACCTCCCCAATGATAATTAAGTGAGGTGATAAAATGTGTTAGCTAATTTTAGGTGATAATTATAATGTAATTTATAAGCATACCAAATCGATATGTTGTATACCTTAACATATATTAATTATAACTCTAAAAGGGAGGGAAGAAATGAAATTTTCCATTCTGATTCTCTTAGGGTATTGATGGAGGTTTTTATTAGTATAGAGCAGGGTTTCTCCATCTTTTTCCAACTGTGGACCCCACTGAACATATTTCCTTCCTGTGACCTCCTTATCCTCTAACCTCCTTGTCCTCTGCCAAGCTTCACATTTATGCAATTTTCACCTCAATCCCCTTGGAATATCCTGGAGGCTTATAAAAGGGT
Organism: Suncus etruscus; assembly: GCF_024139225.1. NCBI lineage: Eukaryota > Metazoa > Chordata > Mammalia > Eulipotyphla > Soricidae > Suncus > Suncus etruscus. The sequence goes on along the minus strand of NC_064852.1, from coordinate 3,066,956 downwards.
CAGTTGACTCTCAGTTAAAAAAAGAAAGCTGGTATAGATCAAGTCACTAAAATGGGACAAATAAATCCTTTTCTATCACATCACCAAACTGAAGATATTCCTCACCTAGGGAAGAAAATGGCTAAATTATCGAGAGCTGAGTACAGTAGTCTGTTAGGGCCCATAATCTCAACCTTTAATACTTAACATTATAAGCTCTACTAATAACTCCAGGTCACTTGTCTGGGAGAGATAGATAAGAATTTGAAAATTATACATATTAGCATGTGTGATCTACCACCCAATATTGTTGACTCGGAGACCAAGATATTTTAATTCACTTTCTCCCTGCTGACAACTGAGTTAGTTCAACATATGGAAATGGAAAGGGATTAGCTATGTGATTTGATTCTGGAATTCATCTCATTCTGGATAGAGCTGATTTCCAAGCATATTGCCAAGATAAGCTCCTTCCCTGGAGGAAGAAAATGTTTCTGGAGATAGATATAAACAATAATAGCCTTATATCTAGGACTGGTTTCCCTTTTGATCTGTTGGGTGTCTTCCTACATATTGTGTAACTTCAAAATGCATTTTTATTTTTATCCCTCTTAATTCATGCTAACATAATGCTGTAAATGGAGGTGCTTTTTAGCAGATTAAAGATGGCTGCTAATTGTTTTATTCTTTTCCCATCAAGAAGTGAGTTGTGTATACCCTCTTCTTGAATTTGGGCATGCTCTGTCTGTCTCTACCAAAGAACACAACAAAAGAGGTGCTGTACCAATTTTCAGACCCTCTTCAAGAAGTCTACACCTTCCATTTTCTGCTTGTATAAACACTATGTTTGGGAGCTCTGAAAGTACTTGAAAGAAGGAAGTCTTTGTGTTGGACAGGATACACATGGGCACTGCTGTCAACCATCCTAGTCAAGCCATCCCTACCAGAGCACCAGATAGATAGCTGTGTGAAGGTTCCATTTTGGAAGAAGATGGATACCAAGTGGTTCTGCTGTTACTTGCCCCAAAAGAATCTTTCCCAAATTTTCTGGCCCCCAAATCATGATAGAAATAAAATGGCTACTTCTAAGTCACCCTACATTTTGGATTTTCTATAGAGCAATAGATTTGCCAAACTTCTTTCCTATATGGACCAACAGAATACACTGCAACTCAATCTATGGGTTGTTTGTTGTTGAATTCTTTTTGTTTGTTTCTCATTTGGGGAATCCTTATTTATATAAAAAAAAAGTCCAGAAATCCCCAAATAAGAGAATGCTAGAGTAGAAACAGACAAGAAAGGAACAATAAATAAGAATCATAATAATTATTTGGCCTTACTGCTAATAAAAGAAATACATCTTCCCACCACCACCACCCAAAATAACTATATTTTTCATCTAGTAAATTAACAAAGTTTTTTATGTTAATACTCTATATTAGTGAAGAAAGTAGAGCATGTATTAGCTAGCTTTACAGACTGCTGATAAATGTAAGTAAAATTTGGGTACAGCCTTTCTGGAAAACAAATAAGTTAGTAAGTTTTAATATGGATGTCTCCTAGAAAAATAATCTGACATGTGGACGAAAGCATTTGCACAAAATGCATTTATCATATTATCATTCATAATAGTAAAAATATGGTTAAAATTAATGTTTGATTTTTTGGGAATAGTTAAGTAAACTAAACTGCCTCCATGAGACGGAATATTGTGCCACCATACAAACGATGCTTCTGAAGTGTTCTTAACGACACGGAAAAATGCTTAATGATATAACATTAAGTAAAAGAGCAAGATAGAAAAAGGTTATAAAGAATGATTTTAATGACTTTGAGAAGCATAAAAAGGCTGGAAGAAAATACGATAAACTGTTAATAGTGTTTATCTGTGGGTGGTGTGGTTATGGAAAGTTATTTTTCTTACTTATCCTTTGCTACTTTTTCTACATTGGTGATGCATTACTGTCACAATTTGAGTTTTTTTCTCTTACTTAAAAAAAAAGATGGGACAAAAGACATAGGACAGAGGTAGGGCACTTGTCTTGCACACAGTCAATCTAGATTCAATCCCCAGCATCACATATCGTCCACCAACCCCACTAGAAGTAACCTTTGAGTGCTGAGCCAGGAGTAAGTCCTGAAAACTACTAGGTGTGCTCTCTCCCAAAACAATAGTAAAAAAGACCAGCAATAATAAATACCCAATCCAAAGTCAAGAACAATAGAATCAAAAGATTCAAATTACAACAAGCTATACATAAAAGGAACCTGTCACACTAGCAGTCCAGAGGGCAAAGGTGGAAGGTATGGGATGCATATGCTGGGAACAGTGGCAGAGAGAGGTCAACATTGATGTAGGAATTGCCCTAATTCACTGTCACTATGTATCTTATATATATATAACTGTGAAAGACTTGTAATTCACATTGATCTCAATAAAAATTTTTAAAAAATCTATGTCCATGCATGAAAGTGGTGAAGCATGAAAATGGAGGAAGGTGTATTGGAAAATCTTTCCACTTCTAGAATTTTCAATCCAGACTTTTAGGTAAAGTCTACTTTTCTTCCTTTTGTCCTTGATGATAGGACCAATAGTTTCTAAAAGAATGAACAGTGTAAACATGGAGCCTGCTTCCTCAGCAGGGCTTGATTTGATAAATAAATCCCACTTCATGCCAGGAAGGAGTTCTGGGCACACCACAAGAGACCTGTTTGGACTAAGAGGCTAACTTCCATCACAGCAAATGGAATTAGGTCAGAACCCAAATAACTTGTCCTCAGAGGTTAAAGTGACAAAGTCCTTGGATGTCAGATAACAGGAATCTGCTTCTTTTGCACTGTTTTTTGGCTGTTTTATTATAATTTTCTATGGTGTTACTTATGAAGAGAGGAAAGAGAAAGCCAATTCCTTAAGAACTTAAAATCTTGAGGTCACGGGACTTCTTCTAGGACAAAGTTGTTTTACTATCAAGAAGTAGAGACACTTAGAATTAGAGGTTTCACCACGGTCAGCCAGGGAGTTATCAGCACAGAGTTGGAACGAAAACCATGTCTCCTGATGTCTCCTGACTTTTACCCACTTCTACCCTCTGAGAATCAGTGCATGATAACCAGGCTAGTTCTTTGATTATTTTTGTCTATATCTCTTCATAGATTGTGGGCCTTATCTGTTGGGTACAAGTAGGTGTTCAATAAATATTGTTGACTGAATAGATGGATTGATAGGTAGGACCAGTAGAAGAAAAGAAGAGAGGGAGGGAAGATGAAAGGAAGAAAAAAGAAGAGACAAATGTTCAATTCGTGTATTCTGAAGTCACATAGACATGGAATTGGTTTCCTGAACTGAAATTTATTCAATATATAAGCTCCTGCAAGTCATTAAACCTCTCTGAATCTCAGATATATCCCTCGTAAAATGGGAAATAATGCCTATAAAGAGAGTTTCTGAGAGTTAAATGAGATTATATACATATATCAGGTATCTAAATGTTGTTGTTCAATTCCTTTAACAAAACTGATTGCTTGCTTTTGCCTTCTTTCTTCTTTCCTGAGAAATCAAATCTAAGATATGGCTCTTATTTCCCGAGTTTCAATATGGAGAGCTCTGTTTTGTCCTGACTTCTGGTATACTTGTGTTCTGTACTTATATGAATGCTCTGGACAACATTTTCACATAGTATACACACCAAAACAATAATCAACTCAATTCAAACTAGGCTCCTTCCTTCATTTTTTTTCTTCCATCCTTCTTTATCTTTCCTCTTTCCTTCTTTCTTCTTTCTTTCTTTCTTTCTTTCTTTCTTTCTTTTTTTCTTTCTTTCTTTTCTTTCTTTCCTTCTTTCTTTTCTTTCTTTCTTTCCTTCTTTCTTTTCTTTCTTTTCCTTTCTTTATTTTGAAGGTCAGGCTACATCCATGCTTTGGTGGTGTTAAGGAAGTACAGAACTAAATATTCAAGCCAGAGTCAACAACAATAAAATCATGAGACCCAAACTTTAACAATCAAAACTTAAAATATGCCTGTTATGCTGACATACTGGGGGCAGGGGTGGTGGTATAGGATGTACTGTTGGAACATTGGTGGAGGAGGTCAACACTGGTGGTAGGATCAGGCCTGAAATATTGCATGTCAGCTTTGTAAGAAATTTTATTTATTTTTTACGTTGTTTATTGATTGATTGCTTTTTGTACCACACCTAGTGGCACTCAGGTGTTACTCCCAGCTCTGCACTCAGAAATCACCCCCAGGTGTTACTCCCAGCTCTGCACTCAGAAATCACCCCTGACAGGCTGGGGAACCATATGGGATGCCAGGAATTGAACCGGGTCTCTCTCAGGTTTTTTTTTCCTCCCAGGTTTTTTTTTAATTTATAAAGAATGTAAAGTCTTCTGAAAACACTGAAAGTAAGATTGAAATAAAGACCAAAACAAAAAGATCACTAGAAAAATATATGTAGTTCAAATTCAAGAAATTCATAGGTTTTTTTTTTTTTACATAGAGAATTGCAGTTTTAGAATTCCTTTGTTTCAAAAAAGAAAGTAGGATTTCTATTAAGAGGAGAACAAATTTAAAATTTAGGAGATGTAGCTACAACAGTGTGAAGAGGGAAACTCATAACCTTCATTGAATATATTAGAAAGGAAAATGACTACAAGTCCATCTAAGTTTTTATATCAAAGAGCTTAAAAATGAGCAATATGAAAATGAGTAAAAGAAAGAAAACAAAGCAGGAATAAATAAAAAAGAAAATAGAGCATAATAAATGGCATGCAAAACTGAAAGTTGACTATTGAAAGACTAATGATATAGAGAGAAAGAGACCACTAATAAACACTATCTGACATGACAAAGGAAATGTCACTATGGGCTTCTTTAGATAATCAACTTATAAGAAAACTTTATGAACAACACTATACCACTGTGCTTGAAAATAGGGAAAAATTTACAAATCCGTAGAAAATACACTGTATTAAAAGGGACAACAGAGGACAAGTAATATGTCTACTATCTCATACTTATCAGTAAATTGAAATTACCTTAGAAGCCTCACATAATAACCCTAGCAATGGACACTGTATTGCTAAATAGTTCTATCCAGTACTGAAAGGACAATGCCATCTTAGACAAACTCTCCCAGACTCTAGTACTTTTCTCAACTTATTTTACTTAAATAGACAGATGATATTTTTTATTAGGGCCACAGTTAGTGAGTGGCTCAAGGGCTCTGAAGGTCTCTGAAGGGCCCAAGAGCCACTCCTGACAATTTTCTGCGAGTACTGGTGCAGTTCTAATATTCTCTGTTCATCTTAGTAAAAGGCTAAAAGCACAAGGGGTGTCTGACAGTATGGGGGAAAGTATCCCTGGGGATCAAACTCAGGATTTCTCACATGCATGTGAGAATTCTTCAATTGTCTTCCTAGACCCATCAGAATCATAACATCAAAATTTGAAAAAACTAAACTATAAGAAAATTACAGGCAAAGTTCTCCCATTAACCCAGCAGCAGAAATTCTCAGCAAAACATTAACAAATAGAATTTAGTGAATTGCTTCATCTTTCTTGTTCAAGACGGCATATGACCATAACACTATTCCCAAACTTAAAATCAGGAATGAACCATGATCTCCTTTTTATACCAAGAATTTGGGATTCTGGAACACCTGAGATATCATCATTGGCATTTTTTTTTTTTGGTTTCTGGGTCACACCCGGCAGTGCTCAGGGGTTACTCCTGGATGTCTGCTCAGAAATAGCTCCTGGCAGGCACGGGGAACCATATGGGACACCTGGATTCGAACCAATCACCTTTGGTCCTGGATCGGCTGCTTGCAAGGCAAACGCTGCTGTGCTACCTCTCCGGGCCCATCATTGGCATTTTTCACTGATATTCTTAGGGGTGTTGTTTTGGGGCCACACCTGGTGGTGATCAGGATTTGCTCCTGGCTCTGTATACCTGGCAGTGCTGGAGACCCAAATATAGTGAGAGAACCAAATCAGGTAGGCGACATTCAAACCAACTAATCTATTTATTCCACTATTTCTCTAGGCCTCACTGGTATTTTGTGAATGAATGAAGACTGCCATGGAATATGGGAAAACACAGTCATTTTTATGGGAAAGGGGTAATGAGAGATATTTCAGGAAAAGCATCTGCTTTGGTTCTAAGATGCAGCTTCAAAGAGGAAACCAGCATAACTGGAAAGGACAGTGTGAATATGATCCAGGAACACGTTCCAGGAGTCTTGACATCTTTGTGGTTTAAAAGGGTTAGGAGTCAGGGGAAGGAGTGGAGAAAGAAATTTCTGGATTCAGCATTTCCGTGTCTGATAATAGACTTTAAGAGCATTGGTTTATAATTGAATCGAATGCCCAGGCTCCCTCCCATCTCTCTTCTGTACACTGACCAAGGAAAATAAAGGAGTTCTTCGCATAACACTAGGCAAATTTGGGCCCTCCTGGGAATGAAACTGGCCTCCTCCCCTCTGAGTCACTCAACTGCTGGCATAATGAGGGCCCTGCTGGGAAGAAGTGAGGTCACAGACAAATCTACTCTTCACTCACCTCTCTACCCTGAGATCTCTGCAACCAGCATCTATTGGAGTTCATGGAGATCCTCATTGTAAGGGATAAGCCATCAACCTTCTCCATTCCTTTGGAGTAATTTACCGGAGGTCCTCCCAGTATCCCTGAGGGACTCTTTATGTCCATTTGAGACAGAAACTTCCACACTCGGTTCTTCACCAACCTCATTTGTTAATGCTCTACCTTAATTCCTGCCCTGAGAGATGCCATCTTTGAGGCAAGAGCTTCATCCTCTCACGTTTCATTCATGCCTGCTTCATTCATTCAACAAGCTCTTATTTGACCAAATGTGGTCCCAAGATCATACTTCAGAGCTCCATCACTTGTTATCAAAGGGCTTATGCAAGCCACCTCATCTCCCTTTGAGACTACAGCCTCACCCATAAGTGGGGCTGACATGAAATATCAAACCTGAAAGGTAGTAAGAACAATATAAACTTATCACATTACCTGTAACATGATGTGTGTTTTCTTTCTTCTAGAAAAGCACTAGGATTACAAAGGCAAATCATATGTTCTTCTCTAACATCAAGAAACTCAATCATACCTTAAAAGGGTCAAGAATATAGAAAAGAAGTTGGGAGTGGAGAGTGTTGTATAACATCTCTAAAAAGATCTGTAGAAGACCAAGTGGTCTCAGGAGCATTGAGTGGAAATCAAACATGGTCAGACCCAAGTGCCCAAACCAAAGTCAACAACAATAGAATCAAGAGACCCAAACTATAACAAATTAAAGACAAAATGGACCTGTTACACTAGTAGTCCAGTGGGCAAAGGGTGGAGGTAACGGAGGCATGCTGGGAACGATGGTGAAGAGAGGTCAACACCTGGCGTTGGGGATGGCTCTAATTCACTGTCACTATGTATCTGAAATACAACTGTGAAAGACTTGTAATTCACAATGGTCTCAATAAAAAAATTTAAAAGAAAAAGAACTGTAAAGAATGAGCTGGAAGAATCTTTGAATCAGAACCCCAAGGATCCAAATGGCAGGTTTTAGTCTTGAGTTCCATTCTGAGTCAATCTTTTGATAAAAAGTCAGAATACAAGAATCACTTTAGGGATATTTCTGAGTCTTCTCGAACATGCCATGTCTTCTTTTTGGAATTATCGTGCACAGACCAGAGGACAGGAAAAGTCTCATTTGCCTCTTATGTATTTCATGTCATGAACCTACCATCCTCCCCAGTCTGGACTCCTCAATTCTCAGGGAGTAACTTAGTCCTCCACTGCACACTACCACAAAAAGGGGTCTGAAGGTGGGGCTGGAAACATGATCAAAACTCAGTTCTCTGTGAAGACTGCTGCTAACCAGTTCTCTCCCCAGTGAAGATCCAGGCTTGGCAGAAACCAGGGCATCACCCTGGAGCATCTTGAACTCAACCCTCCTCAATTAGTAAGTCCTGCTGAATCAAAACCTAAATTGTTCTCTCTCCCTCTCTCTCTCTCTCTCTCTCTCTCTCTCTCTCTGTCTCTCTCTCTCGCTCGCTCGCTCGTCTCTCACCACTTCCACCTGTTGGCTTAGAACCCTATTGTACCCACAAATATGTCATGATTCATACTGTCCAGCTGCAAATTGCTCTCTCTGACCTTCAAGTCTCTATTAACTTCTCCAGGATCACTCCTCTAGCCCCTATCTGTGCCCCATTCCCACCCAGCAGACTGGACATCTTTCAGTGCCCCTGATGCACTGCAACTTCTCAAAGCTATAAGCTCTGAACACACGGTCCCTCTATAACTGTACTACCCCTCCTTCTCCAAGATCTCCCCTTTCTTGCCTTCATACACTATTCTGGGTTAAGTGCATTCCCACAAAATTCCTCTGCTGAAGGCCTAATGCCCAGTGTCATGGGATGTGACCTTCTTTGGAGACAGGGTCATTTCATGCGCAATAACGTTTAAATGAGGCTAGATTGCAATGTCATTCAAAAGTCACAGGGACAACTGAATAGAAAAAATATATGGCCTTGGACCACCAATAAAATTTCTAAGTTGGGAAGCCAGCCTGGCATCCACAGGCTATAGAGCAAATTTAAGAAAGGGCCACAACAACCACTTACTACTAGCAGCATGGGGGGGGTGGCAAATGGAGGGGGATATGGGATGTATGCTGGGAACAGGAGTAGAGGGAGGACAACATTGGTGGTTGTAATGCCCCTGATTCATGTAACTATGTACCTAAACTTTTACTGTGAATAATTTATAACCCCCCCACTTTGGTCAAAATAAAAATACTAAAAAAAAAAGAAAGAAAGAAAGAAAGGGCCACAACAGGGCCCAAGTTATAATATAGCAGGTAAAGCACTTTCCTTGCATGCTACCGATGTTGAGTTTGATCCCCAACATTCTATATGGTCCCCTGAGTAATTCCAGCATTGATCCATGAGCACAGAGTGATAAATAGTACTTGAATACTGCCAGACATGATTCTCCCCTCCCAAAAAATAAACTAGAAAGAGGCTATGAGTTTAGCTTTATGCTGAATAGAATTAAGGTGGCATACTAATCCACACAGAGAATGAAATATTCCCATGGAAAACCATGCCTCTTTCTGAGGAAGAGGATGACCACGTACAGTGAAGAGAGATACAGAATCACACCTTGTGTGTTCCAAAAGTTACAGAGAAGTGTATAGTAATGAAAAAACATTCTAGAAGTTTCCACTGATTGGTTCTGTCTAGATAGGGTCTGTCTAGTTATTAGTACAAGGTATTTGCAAAGTTCTTAGACACACCAAATCAAGTATTTCAGCATTCAGTTATCTCAGAAAGAAGCTGTTTCCTCAGGCCACTATATCTTTTACTTTTTGAATACTGGAGAGTCCATCTCAGTTTTGATGCAAAGAAAAGGGACACTGAGTTCTGATTCTTCGATGACAGGATATCTCTGAAAGCTGTCAGCAGGCTGTGTAGGAGCCAAGGTCAATCACACAGACTCCTGCAGGCTCAGAGAACTCTGGAGAGTACATGGTACAGTTGATGCCAATTAGGGGTGCAGAGGTGGTGGTCAAAAGGTACTATCAGATGGGTCCTGAATGAGGAAAGCTGGACCCCACTGGCTCATAGGCCTTCTTCTGAATTCAAATTTATTTCAGACTCAAATCAGCACAATTCTAGATAATGGGAAATTTGACAGAACTTGTTACTTGGTTTTAATTTTTTAATTTCTTTTTTTTTTTTTTTTTGGTTTTTGGGCCACACCCGGTGGTGCTCAGGGGTTACTCCTGGCTGTCTGCTCAGAAATAGCTCCTGGCAGGCACGGGGGACCATATGGGACACCGGGATTTGAACCAACCACCTTTGGTCCTGGATCGGCTGCTTGCAAGGCAAACGCCGCTGTGCTATCTCTCCGGGCCCAATTTTTTAATTTCTTTATTGTGTGACTTTATTTGGGAGTTCACCACACCCAGCGGTACTCAGAGGTTATTCCTTGCTCTGCACTCAAGGATCACTTCCTGACAGGCTCAGGAAAACACATTGGATGCTGGAAATTGAACCCAGGTTAGTTGCAGGCAAAACAAACACTCTGACCACTGTACATATCACTCTGGTCCTGCCATGTGACTTTGTCATTATTTATTTAATTAAAGCTCCAAGACATACAATGGTCCCACACCAGTTCCACTACTAGAGTCAACTTCCCTTCACAATTGTCCCCAGATTTCTCCCCAGCCCCAGACTGCCAATTTGGCAGGCACCTTTATAATTTATTTTGATTTGTTGATGTTCAGATTATATGTTTTTAGTATTGTTGATTCTGGTTTGGATATTTTCCTCTACTGTTTCTCTATAACATCAATACACCTAAATCCTCTTGGCCCCTGCCTACATCCCCCTTTGCACCCCATATTTCTCTTCTTACTTTCCCTCCTCACTTTCTTTCCTTCTCTTTAAAATAAAAGAAAAATGTAGACAGAATCCCTTCCCCTGGTTGATGTAAAAGTCAAGGTGTAAGAAGTCCTTTCATGACACATTCAGAAACCAAACCCAAACCCATGGCTTGAGGTCACTTATTGATTTTCAGAGAGACTAAGCAACCCCAGGGAACAGCTAGAAAACTACGTGACCTTGGAGTCAGCCTAAAGCAAAAGGCTAAACCTAGTTTCTGCCCACTGCAACAATGACTTTGCAGAAACAGGGCCTAGTCTGAGGAGAGAGGAAAAAGAGGCCTTCTGCAGCTGGTACAATTCACACTTACACGCTTCTGAGGCTGCAGAATTGAGGGGATCTCCCAGGGAGGAGACAGAACAATTAGGGTTAGGTTAGAATAGTTTTGTGCATTCTTTTCTTCTTTGTTTTTCTTTCTTCTTTTAATTTTATTTATATCTTCTATAGAGGGGCTCCCACCTTTTTCAGAGAACCTTAGAACATGAATTGTTTTTTTCTGCCTCATATTTCTATGTCTTTCTACAAATTGAGAAAAGGAAAAAATAGAGGATGGAACCCAGGAGCCAAAGCAATCTCAGTAGCATTGAGTGGAAATAAAAAATGGTCATATCTGGGCCTGGAGAGATAGCACAGAGGCGTTTGCCTTGCAAGCAGCCGATCCAGGACCTAAGGTGGTTGGTTTCGAATCCCGGTTGCCCCATATGTCCCCCCGTGCCTGCCAGGAGTTATTTCTGAGCAGACAGCCAGGAGTAACCCCTGAGTGCCACCGGGTGTGACTCAAAAACCAAAAAAAAAAAAAGGGTCATATCTAGGTGCTGGAGCGATAGCACAGCTGTAGGGTGTTTGCCTTGCATGCAGACCTTGTTTTGATCCTTGGCATCCCAAATGGTCCCCCCAATCCAACGAGCATTTCTGAGTACATAGCCAGGAGTAGCCCGCTGAGCATCACTGGGTGTGGCCCAAAACCCCCAAATTAAAAAAAAAAAGTCAGATCTAAATACTCAAGCAAAGTCAGTGACAATAGAATTAAGAAACCCAACCTACAACAAGCTATACACAAACAGCCGTCCCCCCTCTTTCTCCCCTGGACTCCAGGCCTTCCCTGGGTGCCAGCTCAGATGGCCAGAAGTGGGTTCAGGTGGACCTCTTAGGAGTCCTCAGGCTTCCCCCCTCCCTCCCGTACTCCAGGGGGGGGAGGTGCATGGGGAGGAGGGTGGGCAGATATCTGGCTTCCAGTTTCCCCTTTGATTCTGGAGGCCAGCTATGGACTTTGGGGAGTCCCCATGCCGGAGGCCTTCTCCCTAGGCTGGGGAGTGCTGGGATGCTTGGCAGGCCCCCCAACCATCCCCCTCTTTCTCCCCTGGACTCCAGGCCTTCCCTGGGCACCGGTCCAAGTGGACTCTATAGGGGTTATCAGGCTTTCTCCCTACCTCTCCCTACATTAATGGGAATGCGCTTTGGGAGGAGGGTGGGCCGTTCTAGCACTGGTTTATGTTGGGACAGTCACTGGAAATTTTTTCTCCTTGGTCTCCTATTGATAGTATTGTATGCATATAGTTTATATATGCATAATATCCATCTTGTCTTGTGACCTTGATACTGCCCTACAAAGCTCATTTCTAATCTTTTACTGCCTCAGTCCCAACCCTTACTTCCCCCCATCCTCCCATGTAGGTGTAGCTCATGACATGAAGCTCACCACATAGAGTGATGAGTGCAGTTAGAGAAATAACTACACTGAAAACTATCATAACAATGTGAATGAATGAGGGAAATAGAAAGCCTGTCTCGAGTACAGGTGTGGGTGGGGTGGGGAGGAGGGAGATCTGGGAAATTGGTGGTGGGAATCTTGCACTGGTGAAGGGGGGTGTTCTTTACATGACTGTAATCATACAACTACATCATATTTGTAATCACGGTGTTTAAATAAAGATAATTTAAAAAATAAATAACATTATCAAGTTTTAAAAAAAAGCTATACACAAAAGGGATCTATCACACTAGCAGTCCAGGGGTCTAAGAGTGGGGGTATGAGAGGCAGACTGGGAAGAGTGGCAGAGGGAGGTCAACATTGGTGGAGGCCCTAACTCATTGTCACAATGTGCCTGAAATACAACTGTGAAAGACTTGTAATTCATAATGGTCTCAATAAAAAAAATTTTAATGAATATTTCTGTACATAAGAGCAAGATCTCATTGAGAAACTGCAACTTAGGGGATCCCAGAAGCACCTTAAGTTCTTTCATGAGGGACTCATACTGTGACAGGGACAAGGATTTCAGCATGTGTTCTGTGTCCCTAAGCACAGGTAACACCAAAAACCACAGGTGGAATTTTCATAATCTGACAAGTGGCCAAAAGCCAGATTATGGTACTTCATGTCCAGGGGGCCTTTAAATTTTACAGGAAGGTAGAGAATTATGAACAAAGAAAATGGTCTGGTTACATGTTAAGAGTATGGCCGCTTCAGGGTATGTTACCTCAGATGGGGCACTTGCCTTTTAAGCAGCCAATACAGGTTTGATCCCCAGCATCCCAAACAGTTCTCAGGACATGGGCAAGAATGATTCCTGAATGCAGAGCCAAGAGTAACTTCTGAGCATCTCAGAAGTTTGACTCAAAAACTAACTAAATATATATAAATAGAATGAGAGCATTTATGGAGAAAAGAGACTGTGAGGATAGAACTGGTGTCCTGAAAAGCACTTACATTCTGGAGATACATCTGGATTCACATTTCTATCACACACCAGTGAAATCCAGACAGCGCAAAATTTGACAGGACTAATTGCCTGTTTTCATCAGCAAAGTATTGCCAAGAGAGAAAATAGATGAAGAGAGAAACTACCCAAACCACCCACGGCAATGGAGCTACAAACCACAGTGGATAGTCCCAATTCAACCCCCAAATTATAACAGAACTCAAAACAGGTGGGGAACTGTGGTCGCTTGAGGATATTTGATATATTAAGGAATTATTGTTCATTTCATTTAGGAGCAATAGCGATAGGGTTTTTTTTTAAGTCCTTCTGTTTTAGAAATACCATCTGAAATATAAAAAGATGAAAACATTTTTAAACTTTTCATTTTATTTATTGGGAGTTTAGAGCTATACCCAGTGAGGCTCAGGGGTTATTTCTGGCACAGGTTCAGAGCTCACTGCTGGCAATGCTCAGAAGACCATCTGTGGTGGCAGGGCTCAAACTGGGGCCGACTACATGTGAGGCAGGTCCCTTAACCCTATACAAGCTCAATAGCCTGAAATAATCTTCATATGCAGCTTCACTTTATGCTATGTGGTATCTGGTGAGCTCCTTCAATTCTCTGAATCTGTTCCTTCTTCTTTAATGGATATTGCATAAATCTTACCTTCAAGTATGTATTTTTCTTAAATAGTTTCATTTATTACTAGAATTTTACTATAGGATACTATTCCGACCACAACTTTTGACAGAGTCCACTTTTTATTGTTTTATTTAAACACCATAATTCATACTACAGGGTTTTTTTTGTTTGTTTTGGGGGGGAATTTTTTTTTTTTTTTACAGATAAAATTGTTCATGACTGGGGCCAGAGCAGTGGCGCAAGGCATAAGCTTAAGGCATCTTCCTTGCCAGTGCCAGCCTAGGACAAACCGTGGTTGAATCCCCGGTTTATTTTTTTAATGTCCTACTGTGGTGCCACAGACATGAAGAAATCAAGTTTTCCATAATCTCTGATAGAAATGTCCACTGACTATGCAAATTAGGGACTTATTTGACAGTATCCATTAAAAATGCATATTCTGGGGCAGAAAGAAAATATAATAAGGAAGGTTGTTACTTTGCAAGCAACCAACCTGGGTTCAATACCTGGCGCCACATATAATCCTTGAGGCCTGCCAGTAGGGACCCTGAATATAGAGTCAAAGAGTAAGTCCTGAGCACCATGGGCTGAAAACCCACATTCTCGGCCCTGCCCCAAAGAAATGTATATGATTTTAAACAAGAAACTGCTGTCTCATTCCTTTAACCCTATGCAAATGAATAAAAATAAATGAACAAAATGAGTTACACACTATTCAGTGGGAAAGTGCCTGACATGTGGTAGGTTCTTGGTAAAATGCAGGTTAGTAACCCCAGTGATCTTCTAGAGGAGGTCACCCTGTTGAGCCCCAATCTTTTTCTTGACCTGCTTCTGAGGCAGCCTTAGTAATCTCTCAGAAGATGAAGGAATCTTCATTTCCAATGTGATCCCAGGATCCCTCAAGATCTCAGCGCCCCACAATTATCCCCAGGTTAAGATCAGATTCCTTCTGGGTTTTCTTTTCTGCATTAAAATCACTATATCACCAATTCATTCATTTCATTAATCGTTAACATCATTAAGTCACTGTGAAATACAGAGTTTAAAAGTTGTTGATAGTTAATTTTCAGCCATACAATGTTCCAACATCCATTCCTTCACCAGTGTTCATCAATGTTGCTGAAGAGGCATCATGCTTATCCCTTTACTTCCTTTCAGTTCCAGGTTCTTGTCTAGCGTGATCATTTCCAACTATTATTGTCATCGTGATCTAGGTTTCCTTCTGTGAACTTCTCTCCTTCACTCTCTCACAAGGCTAGGGTAAGAAGGTGTTGACAGAACGAGCCCCTCCCCATAACAGTTTCTTGGAGCTCCCCGGGCCACAGAAACGTACAAACTGGAATCCCTGCGTAGCAACTGGTCTGTTGGTATGGGTATAAATCAACTGGCTCCTCCCTCCTCCTGAGAGTTTTGCCCTCTGCCTTTGGTCATTTTACTTGTCAGATGATTCCCCACCAGGGCTGTAACCTTGACTCTGAAATGCCTGTGATCAAAATCCAGTGAAGCAAAAAAACAAGCCAGAGTCACAGGGAAGAAATTCTCAAGTACTACACTGCTTGCAAGAACTCTATTTTATTCAAGCTTTGCATCAGGAACAGGCTGGCCCAGAGTGGGCCTTTGACCATAGTTGATTCCAAATGAGTACACCAGTGTGACTTGCTCTTTGAACATATCAAACCAATGAGAGGGTTTGAGATTTAAAAAGGGAGAAGCAGGGCACCTGGAGAATTAGTACTATGGGTTGGGCATTGATTTGACATGCAAGTGACACAGGTTCAATCCCCAGCCAGTTCAATCCACCCCCCTACCAGTGTGATTTCTGAGCACAGAGCCAGTAATATGCCGTCAGAACCACTGGATGTGATCAAATAGTAGCTGAAACTGAGCCAGTTATTGGGTTGACTGGCAGAGTACTTGCTTTAATATGTGAGGCTCTGGGTTCAATTCCTCAGCTCTGTAAAACTAAATTCATTTAAAGTACCTGATGTTGATGGTGGTTGACACAAACAAAGGTTCCAGGAAACTCACTACTATAATCTCCCTATTGTTGAATATGTTTGGAAAATGCCATAATAAACATATTTTAGAAAATATCTGAGAATGACTGTGTGCCCTCCTCTAGCCAAGAGTTTCTTAAACAAGACATAAAAAGACAAAAATCACAAAGAAAAAGACTGATACATTTGGCGCCATTAAAATTTTAAACTAATGGATGAGCAAAAGAACGTCTTAAATAAAGGTGAAAGATATGTCACACTCTGCGAAGAATTATCGAAATGTGTCTAAGTAACAAAACATTAGCATGCAAATATATTAAGAGCTGCCATAAGTCAAAGGCAAACAACCCAAGAGGAAACTTGGCAAAAGATGCTACAATAAAGTGAAGAAAAGGGTGAGCTGGTGACTCATATAATTATATGAAACGATTACTAATTTCATTAGTAATAAGGAAAAATTTAATTAGGATCATATCCTATTTTGGACATCAGACTGGCAAAAGTTTCAAGATATACAATACTGCTATTGATGAGGAGAAGTAACTCAGGGACTGTTCATGGAATTTTCAAGTGTTACGACTCCATGAAAATAATTTGGTCCTATCTTGTAAGCTACAAACTGTCTAGACTTTGTCATCCAGTCATTCTGCTTATCTTCATGTCATCGTTCTCACACAGTTCAAATAATCTCAGCCTCTATCTAGAAATGAAATAACTGTTTTAGATATTCCCCGCTTAAATCAACGTACCATACTGCCAACAATACTTTTCCTCTGGAGTTTGTCACTCCCTTTTATAAAGAGAGCAGCCAGTCGTCAACAAGACCCAAATTCGCTTTTATTTTAGATTTATTTACTTTAGTTATAGAAACACTGAGCCTCTTTAAGGACATTCATTTTCTTTTTTCCGGTAAGGGCTTATTTATACCCTTTGTCTGTTCTCTGCTCTTCCATTAGAATACCTAAGAACTCTTATTAACAAAGAAATGTTCTCTCTGACATTGGCTGTAAGTAATTCCATTAGTTTGAAGTTTGCCTTCTAAGTTGTTAATGGCATTCTTGTCATTTAAAAAAAGTTTTGAATTTCATATAAGGCATTTGTCGATCTCTTTTGACTTCACAGTTTTATGTAATATTTAGAACTCTTTCCACTTCAATATTCTTTTAATTTCACCCATGTCTGATTCTAGACATAATTTTATTATTTACATTTAAATCTTCATTGATTTAGAAGAGATAGTATAACTGAAGTAGGAATGTACCTGCCCATCTCCCAGACAAAAGACCAACTAAATCCAATTTATCTATTATTTTCACACTCACTGAAATGCCCTCTTATTAAACTGAAAATCTCTCATTCTTGCACCTGGTTCTAGCCTCTCGGAGTAGGATATTATAATCTTTTTAACTGAAGTAGCATGGGTCATAATATTATATAAATCTCAGGTGTGTATTATTGAAAATTAACGTATGTCTAGACTGCACTAAGCTCACCACTGAGATCTCAACTTCACCCTTTAACAAACATTTATCCCCTTTATCCTGATTAACCTACCCACTTCTCTGTTTCTTCTTGTACTCCTTATAGAAAGAAAAATAAACTTAAGGCAAAAGTTCATCTTGGATTTATTTAGTTCATTTATTTCTTTTCTCCATATTCACATGGGAGCAAAATCATATAGATTTTCTCCATCTGCCTCATTTTACTAAGCTTGCAACTATCCAGGTTCATCCAAGTTGCTACAAATGGCAGAATATTTTGTTTTTAAGCTAAACAGTATTTTATTGCATGGATAAAAATATCCTCACCTCTTTCAGCTAGAGGACACATATTATTTTCAGATCCTGGTCACTGAAAACAATGCCATAATAAACACAGAAGTTCCTGTATCTTTTTAAACACACGTTTTCAGATAAATACTCAGAAGTTTGATAATTGGATCCTACAGAATATTTATTTTTAGGGGCCAGAGAGATAGCACAGCAGTAAGCATTTGCCTTGCATGCAGGGGACCATGGACGAACCCAGGCTCAATTCCCAGCATCCCATCTGGTCTCCCAAGCCTGCCAGGAGTAATTTCTGAGAACAGAGCCAGGAGTAACCCCTGAGTGCCACTGAGTGTGGCCCAAATAAACAAAAATCAAACAAACAAAAAAAAAACAAGAATTTCTCTTTTTTTTTGAGGAATCTCCATTTTACTTTCCATAATGACTTTTCCAATGCACAGTCCCTCCTACCATGCATACATATACCCTTCCACTCCTCTCTGAGATAACAACTGTTCTCTCAGTTGTGAGAGAATGTATCTTTAAGGGTGTATTCTTGAGGTTTTTCTTCTCATTTCCACAATAAGAACCACTAATATATTACTTTACAATGTGTCCTAACATATCACAACGATGCTTGATGGGAACCTCCTGGGTGACTTATATGAAATGGGGAGGAAAGAGACAGCAGACACACAAGGGAATGTACCACTCTCTTTCCTCCTACCTCTTCGTCCTGAGGATAATAAGTTTAGGGCTGACAAAGTATGCCATGAGTCCCTACATGCATGAACACCAAATCCTTCCAGCACCACTAGATGTCCACTTGCTAGGTCCAGCTCTAGAGTTAACCCTTGCCACCTTGATTTCTCTCAAGGAGCTGTTGACTCAGACTGGAGCAAGGAATTGCTCTTTCCAAAGAGAGGAAAGTCATTCCTAGAGCTTTCCCATGTCTTGCTGATCCATCTATGAAATCAAAGCTCCTGAGTCTAGGGCCAAGGTGATTCCGAACCCCAGACAAGTAATTTAAGGCAAGTCAAACATTCAGACTCACAGTATTTTCCATAGAATGTACCCTCGAAAGGACAGGACCCTTTCTGTTCTGGTGAGATAAAGAAACTAGTGTGGTCAGAATGTTCCACTGGAATAAGACCCCTTGACATGGAGTTGAATCAGAAATGAGTTTGGGGTGCCGAAGAGATAGCATGGAGGTAAGGCCTTTGCCTTGCATGCAGAAGGACTGTGGTTCAAATCCCGGCATTCCATATGGTCTCCCGAGCCTGCCAGGAGCTATTTCTGAGCATGGAGCCAGGAGGAACCCTTGAGCATTGCCAGGTGTGACCCAAAAAAAAAAAATGAGTTGGAACATTTGCCTTAACAAATGTGATTTTTGTGCAAACTGAAATGGGCCAAGCTAGCCAAATAAACTCCCTTTTGAGCCTTTGACTCTCGTCGCTGACTTGGGTAGTCAACATGGACACATCACCTTCTTTCACAGAAGAGTTTCAGGAGAAGAGGAGCAATGAAGTAAAAACAGGTTTTATTTGGAGGTATTGAGCAAGAGAAGGGAGAAAATGAGAGAGGTAGTAATGCACTCCACTTCTCCAAAGAGCATACACTTCTCCAAAGGTGGAAAGAGCCCCCAGTATAAGTCCCAGAGTAGGACATATAGTAGGAAATAAAGTAGGACATAAAGTAGGAAAATAATATCTCAAGAGGGGAGAGGTGGGCAAAATGTGCCCTAAGAAAACATGGGCTGGCAACACACATGTGTCCCTCCCTCCCTTTTTTCAAGTTGACTTCCTACCTAAGAGAGAGACTATTGCTAGGGTTAGTATAGAGTGATTTCCAGAGGGAAATGTTGAGGGTAATTGATGATCTTTGACATTCCAGTCCTGGCCTTTGTTCCTGATGGAACTTCTCTTGAAGGGGTCCAGCCATCTCTGGGCTACAGCAATGCCTGGTGAATCTCTTATCAGTGACAAAGTGACTCCTTTAATCCTTTCTCTTGGTTTTATTGCAGCTCCAGATCTTTATCTACCTCTCAAGCATTTCTTGTTGTCTCAATAATTCATTGCCGTGTGGATCTCTTCTCTGCCTACCACCTTATCAGGGTTCATCCCTATTCTCTGTTTTCAGACTTTCTCATTTTTCTCACATGCTTTTGTTTTCAGACGAGTCCTCAAAAAAGACTATCACTGCTTATTTTCAAGCACTGGTTTTTTAAATGAACTTTAAGAGAATTGCCGGAACTTCCTGTCCCAAACAACCTGGCTTAAACTGCATCTTCTCAAATATTCTAAGTGACCTGGGAATACAGCAGAGAGCTTTGAAGACCCAATGGTGGTAGCAACAGAATTGGAGTTGAGGAGACTGAGTGAGACATTCCACTTAGGACTGTTGCGAGGATTAAGTGAGGTTGCCCAAGGACTTAGCAGATACTAAGCCCATTATTAACATAGATCCAAAAGGTTAAATCTTTGGAACACATCCTTTTTCTCAACACAGGCAATTTCAAGACCCCTTCATCTGGGGGAACTGGAATTTCATCTTGAAGGTGGAGGGAATGCTTGTGCGTTTGGATTCAGAGATGCAAGAGAATGCAATCCAGTGGGCAGGTTGAGGCATCATGGACCTTCTCTGGGACCATCATTTCTGCCCCCATCGGATTAAAGGAGAAGTTGCTTGGAAGGCCTCACTCTCGAAGTATAACATGGCAGGCATGCTAACAACTGCAACTGGAATCCATCGGAGGACAAAGCAGAAAGAACGTTGATAGCTCTGCAGCTGTGGGCAGTAGAGCAAGAGAGCTCACTGCCCCCAGAGAAATGAGAAAGTATAAAGTCAGCTTGTTGTTTGCTTCAAAGGAGCTCAACAATCTACAATCCGCATCTGAGTTAGTCCTGTTCATTCCATCAGGCCCATTCCACGTGGCAAGGACAGCATCCACGCCTGTGTTCGGCCTTGGAGGCTGCCACAGAGTTATGGTTTGACATTTACGGCTTCCATTAAATAAGAAGATGGCGAGAACACACGGAGGGGAAGTGCGGGAGGGCCTGCAGCCTTTTCCAACAGAAAAGAAATGTCATTTATGGAGTAGCACCAGGCCACGGTGCAACGGGAACAATTCAGAGGGGGCAAATTAAGGAAATGTTCCCATAATGAACTGTCTCTGTACAATCAGTCATGTGACGGCAAATCCGACGTGAGTGGCAGCTCTGTTAACAAACGGGAGGGAAGATTGATGCCCATCCACAGCCAGGGAACACACAAAGTGGAGAGCTCGCTCAGTCCACAGCAGTCAGAGTATAAATATGTATCGCAGGCTTCGAAAGTGAGTTATGATTTCATTCTCCTGCTAGAACCTGAAATCCAGTGAGGGCATTTGTCTCGTCTCTGTATTGGAGATGACAGCTATTACAACGTAGTGGCATGGGGGAGATGTCTTCCTGGCATATAAATCAGGCTTCAGGGTGGAGCCTGTTGTGACCAATTTGATCTTGGAAGAGGAAGCCTCCCCATATGCAGGTGGCCCTGTCAGTCTGCTGAGCCTCTCCCCTGGCATGGGCGATGAGCAGCTGTGATGTGCTCTAGTCTCTGGTGACTCTGGATCAGTTGATGTGCAGCTGACTGTCTCCCACACGTCACACAAGATGCTGTCTGGCTTGCCCACTTGAGTGAGAGCTCTTTGAGGACCTGTGGCTTTATTTTCAGGACACTGGCTACTTGTCTGAAAGGAACCAAAAGACCAT
Organism: Suncus etruscus; assembly: GCF_024139225.1. NCBI lineage: Eukaryota > Metazoa > Chordata > Mammalia > Eulipotyphla > Soricidae > Suncus > Suncus etruscus. The sequence continues at coordinate 3,045,650 of NC_064852.1, read as the reverse complement.
ATTGGAAATCCAAGCTCTACCAGCAATAGGGGAAGTATTGCCATGAAGCTCCAAGCTCCTGGAAATGCTCATTCTCTGTCACCTTATGAGCCCAAGAGCTCCAAGTAGATTCTCAAAGTCTAAGAGACTCAAAGCCCTGTATTCTCATTCTTTACTGTCATTAAGCAAGTTTAGGAAGGAAGGAAGGAAGGAAGGAAGGAAGGAAGGAAGGAAGGAAGGAAGGAAGGAAGGAAGGAAGGAAGGAAGGAAGGAAGGAAGGAAGGAAGGAAGGAAGGAAGGAAGGAAGGAAGGAAGGAAGGAAGGAAGGAAGGAAGGGAGGGAGGGAGGAGGGGAGGGAGGGCAAAAGGAATGAAGGAAGGAAGGAAGAAAGGAAGGAAGGGAGGGAGGGAGGGAGAGAGAGAAGAAGGGAGGGAAGGAGGGAAGGAAGGAAGGAAGGAAGGAGGGAGGGAGGGAAGGAAGGAAGGAAGGAGGGAGAGAGGGAGGGAGGGAAGGAAGGAAGGAGGGAGGGAAGAGAAGGGAAGGAAGGAGGGAGGGAAGAGAAAGGAAGGAAGGAGGGAGGAAGAAAAGAGGGAGGAAGAAAGGAGAGAGGGAAGAGAAGGGAAGGAAGGAAGGAAAGGAGGAGGGAAGGGAAGGAAGGAGGAAAGTGAGGAACAGAGGGAAGAAGGATGAGAGGGAGAAAGTAGGGAAGGGAGGGAGAAAAAAGAATGAGGGAGGGAAGGGAGGGAAGAAGGAAGGAAGGATAAAGGAAGGGAGGAAGGGAAAGAATGAGGGAAGAAGAAAGAAGGAAGGGAGAATTCAAGGAAGGAATCAGAAAGGGAGGGAAGGAGAGAGAGGAGGGTGGGAGAAAGGAAAAAGGAGGAAGGGAGGGAAAGAAGAAAGGGAGGGAGGGAGAGAAGGAGGAAAAGAGGGAGGAAACAATGTAACAGAGAAAGGGGAGGAGGAAAGCATGATCAGGAAATGAGGAAAGACCATCATGTATGAATGGATGAATAAATGAATGAACTATATTTTTTCAGCTATTTTCAGCTCCCACAACTCCTCCTAGCCCACGAGGCTGCATACCTGCTGCCAATGTTTAGGGGAAAGATTTCATTTTCCCTCATTTACAGCCCAATTTTCAATCAGAGAAATTTGTTTAAAGGCACGCCGTTCCAAGAAACAGCATCATTGGACAGAGCCCAGCCTTCACCCACTTATGGACATTAATAATGCATAGCCCCAAACCGCAGCTTTATTTCACTCCATCCACCAAGTCAAGCTCTTTAAATCAAATATTTAGGGAGGGAATATTTACCCGCACATTCTAGAGGAAGTATTTCTGGTCTTAAAGGCAAACATATACCATGGCAACAGAGAACTAGTGGGCATAAACAAATATCATTTCTTTCATTTCCACCCACTTCAGCCTCACCCTCCATTAGAGCTGCCTCTCTCAGCAGCATCGCCATTTTTTTTAAATTTTTATTATGACCAAAGTGCATTACAAATCTTTCACTGCATCATTTATGGTACATAGTGACAATGAATGAGGGGCATTCCCACCACCAGTGCTGTCCTCCCTCCACCCCTGTTCCCAGTATGCATCCCATATCTCCCTTCTCTACCTCCCAGAATGCTAGTGCAACTGGTCTCCACTTTACAGCTTGTTGTAGATTGAGCATCTATTCCACCGTCATTGGCATTTTATGGATAAGCAAACTAAAGTTCCCCTCTGAGAGGGAAAGAGACTTTGCAAGAGCAAACAGCTCAATGTGGTTGGGGGCCCTTGCCTCGCTGTCCCCAAGCTGGGCATTCAAAGAAGGGTTATCAGGCAGGAGCCAAGAAGGGTGGGTGCTTGGCTATGGTGAAGGCCCAGCAAAGGCAAAGATGATGCTTTGAGAAGAAGCGAGGACAATCCAGAAACCTAGAGGAGTATGTGACTAACCTGTCCAAAGAATTGAAAGAAGCTGAGACAGACAATGAAGTAGGAGGAATGAGAGCAAAGGATGAGCTTGAGGAGGCAGGTGGGAGCTTTTGATTTGTGGGCATTCATCCCCCTAATCAAAAAAAAAATACCTGGATGGGAGAAGCCCCCCTAGGTAAGATAGTTTCTGTATTAGAATGCAAAGGATTTGCAAAGCTGCATCCAGGAAAGAATAGAATAGGTGACAAATATCCACAAAATAGCTCTAGATAATAGAATAGATAACAAATAGCTGCAAAAATGTGCCAAGAAAGTGTAGAATAAGACTGGTTAAGGTCTTTCAGATAACGTAACTACATGGGCAAAATTAGAATAGGAAACTGTCGGGCCTTTACATTTGAAGAGTGCTTTCTGATAGCTCTGCAAAATAGCTCGGCCTCCGCTCTTGTACTTATTGAATGTTGATATGCTCAGACTAGCCTGTAGCGTGTGTGTGTGTGTGTGTGTGTGTGTGTGTGTGCGTGTGTGTGTGTGTGTGTGTGTGTGTGTGTGTGTGTGTAAGATGGGGTGGGGATGGGGGTGGGAGGGGCATATTATATTGAATAAATGGCCAAACAGTGTGACTGCTAATGGCTGCCCTGGAGACCCGTAAAGTTTGGACATTCCATGTGTGTTTGTCTGTCTCCTTCTGTGTATTTGTCTCATTCTCTGCGAGCAGTCCCCACTGGATAAGGGGATCAAAGGTGCTAATCTGATTGGCTTTAAATAGGGATTTACCTCAGTCTCTCAGGAAGCTGTTAGAGGAATTTTGAGGTCCAGAATAACCTGGATTCTGCAGCATTAGATTCTAAGACATCACTGGAGAGGTACAGGAAGCCCACTGACCTAATGTCCAAAGTCCCAAACTGAGTCAGGGGTAAAGGCTACAGAAAGAGTCTGTGACCAGACTTGGAGATATGAAGTTACTTGCCCAAAATCCCACAGCCAGGCAGAAGCTAAGTGCATTCATTTTGTCACCATCTTCCAAAGTCTTGCTGCCCTGCTGGATGTCCCATGTCCAAAAACCACCAAGAGTACAAAAGCCACATTGATGAGGTCTGAGCCAGGAAGGAAGGAAGGAAGGAAGGAAGGAAGGAAGGAAGGAAGGAAGGAAGGAAGGAAGGAAGGAAGGAAGGAAGGAAGGAAGGAAGGAAGGAAGGAAGGAAGGAAGGAAGGAAGGACGGAAGGAAGGAAGGAAGGAAGGAAGGAAGGAGGGAGGGAGCGAGGGAGGGAGGGAGGGAGGAGGGAGGAAGGGAGGGAGGGAGGGAGGAAGGGAGGGAGGCAGGGAGGGAGGCAGGGAGGGAGGGAGGGAGGCAGGGAGGGAGGGAGGGAGGCAGGGAGGGAGGGAGGGAGGCAAGGAGGGAGGGAGGGAGGAAGGGAGGGAAGGAGGGATAAAGGGAAGGAGGGAGGGAGGGAGGGAAGGAAGGAAGGAAGGAAGGAAGGAAGGAAGGAAGGAAGGAAGGAAGGAAGGAAGGAAGGAAGGAAGGAAGGAAGGAAGGAAGGAGGGAGAGAGGGAGGGAGGGAGGGAGGAGGGAGGAAGGGAGGGAGGCAGGGAGGGAGGAAGGGAGGGAGGCAGGGAGGGAGGGAGGAAAGGAGGAGGCAGGGAGGGAGGGAGGGAGGCAGGGAGGGAGGGAGGGAGGCAGGGAGGGGAGGGAGGGAGGCAGGGAGGGAGGGAGGGAGGCAGGGAGGGAGGGAGGGAGGCAAGGAGGGAGGGAGGGAGGGAGGGAGGCAGGGAGGGAGGGAGGGAGGAAGGGAGGGAAGGAGGGATAGAGGGAAGGAGGGAGGAAGGGATGGAGGGAAGGAAGGAAGGAAGGAAGGAAGGAAGGAAGGAAGGAAGGAAGGAAGGAAGGAAGGAAGGAAGGAAGGGAGGGAGGGAGGGAGGGAGGGAGGGAGGGAGGGAGGGAGGGAGGGGCATTCTACACACTTGTCAGTGCCCAGGAATAATCACAGTCATAGTAGTTTCAACATGTCTGTAGACAAGGGCTGTGGCAGAAAACAAGGTAAAAAAAGATGCCAGAATGGACCCAGAGGAAGCCAAAGGCCATGCCAGATGGACTCCTGAGGATGAAAGACCACAGAGGAGTTGATGGGCCTAATGGTATTTTTGTTTTTGTTTTTGTTTTTTTTGGGCCACACCCGGTGGTGCTCAGGGGTTACTCCTGGCCATCTGCTCAGAAATAGCTCCTGGCAGGCACGGGGGGGACCATATGGGACATCGGGATTTGAACCAACCACCTTAGGTCCTGGATCGGCTGTTTGCAAGGCAAACGTCGCTGTGCTATCTCTCCGGATGAGCCTAATGGTATTTAAGAGAATGTTGGAGGTGGGAGGGAATTGGGAAGGATCCATGTAATGGAAGCAATGGAGATTGATTTCATGGTGATGACTGCAGTGAACCCCAAGCATCGAACACCCACTGAATCATATATTCAAAGTTCTTCCTCCCTAGTCCTATCGGACTAGTGAAGCATGAGTCACTGTCCCCATGGGCTGATGAGGAAGCCAATGTGGGTGGGATGTGACACTAGAGTGTCTCCCTCTATAAAGCAATTAGATTTGCTTACCACTCCTTCCCAGCTCGGCCTTCCCAATGACTCCTGACACCTCCACTCCCTTCAAAAAGGTCAGACAGAGACTCGGGGCCCTCGCCGCTACCCTGCAAGGTCTTTCCCAGGCCCACGCTGGGTTTTGAGAGAGAATACTGGAAAAGTGTCCTTTCTGCTGCATTCATCAATAAGAATCAAATCACGCTGGATTAGGGACTTGTGTGTGCCCCCTACTTCCTTCTCATACCTTCCCCACCCCCAGCTCCCATCCTGTGCTCTCTAAACAATTATTTCCAGGCACATTAGTGACCACCTGCTCAGAAGACTATCGGCGCTGACTCTGCAAGGGGCTCTAAGTGCATGAGAGCTGGAGAAGAGGCCTGGCTGGAATAGACAGCCGGCAGATGGGGTGCAGCTCTCTGCATCCCTGAAGCTAGCCCCTCCACAATTAAAGGGAAAGAACTTGCCAGGGAGGGGGAGGTCAGCTGAAATACATTTTTAAAAGGCGGAACCCCAGACCATCTGGATCATTCACAAATGGAGGAGTGGTGATAAGGAAGGCATAGGGATGGTGGGGGGGTTTGGTTAATGGATGGAGTAGAAATTGGAGCAGCCAGTATCAGGGTGACAGTGGGAAAGAAAGCAAAGCTTTTAATGTGTAAGATAAGAGTTTTTCAGGGAACTCCCAAGGCAGGCCCAAGGTATAGAATAAAAATATAAATACCAGAGAGCCGAAGAGGTGGCGCAGAGCAGTAAGGCATCTATCTGCCTTGCCGATGGTAGCTTAGGACAGACCACAGTTTGATTCCCCCAGCATCCTATATGGTCTCCCAAGCCAAGAGCGATTTCTGAAACATAGCCAGGAGTAACCCCTGAGCGTCACCAGGTGTGGCCCCAAAAAACAAAAACAAATATATATATGTATATATATTATATATATACCATATATACTCAAATATAAGCTGACCCAAGTATAAACCAACCCCCCCTGTTACCCTACAAACTGAAAAAACTTAGTGACTGGAGTATAAGCTAAGGTGAAAATGCAGCAGCCACTGGTAAAATTCAAAAGTAAAAATATATACCCAAAACAATTACAATAATTGAGGAATCAGTAAAGAAATAAATAAGTACATGATTACATTTACAATACATGACTGTTTGATATACTGTAAACCATTAACATACATACCACATTAACCCATAGTATTCAATGACAACTTTAATCAAGTGAATAAACAATTTAAGACAATAAAGCATTGTAAATAAATGGTTAAAATTCTTGAAGCCTTATACCACAAAACCCTGATTATAAAGATTCAGAATTTATAAATATTTATTTCCACGACTTTACTGCCTTAAGTGGATTTTTCACTTAATTAAATGTGCCATTGAATATTGTGGGTTCAATAGCTCAGTGGCATCCAGTTCAGTTCAGCTACCTACCTCTTCAGGTTAGCTGAGACTTGTGGACTGAGCTGAAGCACTGGAGGCCCCCTCCAGCAGGCTGGAGGCAGAAAATAACTGGAGACTATGTGCATTAGATTCAGTTTTTTCTCATGCACTAAATTGAATAACCTGTATGACCCAAGTACAAATTTTGTGGTGGAAAAACTTGGCTTATAGTCGAGTATATACTCGAGGTATAAAGTCCACAAGTTGGGTGAGTTTCCCCCCTAGCTCCCTATGCTGGCAGGTCTGAAGATGCAAGGTAATGGCGGAGAACTATTTCACAAGCAATCAGTTAAAGTTTCATCCATCAGCTTGCTTTTATTTCATGGCACTGTCCGCCATATGCTTTTCCTTACATCTGCTTTCTCCACAAAGCTTTTTGCTTCTTCTCTCAAGCCCCACTCCAGAATTTTTTATTCTTTATTTAAAACAGCCTGCTCCATCTCAGGTGTGGGCAGATCTGATCATCCAGGGGGGATTAACATCTCAAAAGAAAACTTAGGTAAAAGGGCTTTGGGGGAAGGGTTACACTAAGGGACCCACAAAATTCCATTCTCATCTACAATTTCCTTGGTTGAAAATAGGTCTCCTATCAAGGTCACACAGGTGGCCACCAGAATCAGTTTGCAGCTTGGAGACTCAAATGACTTGAATTCTGATCCTCAGATCACCCACCTCAACTCAGTAAATCAGTCAATAACCAACCCCACCTTCTATGACTCCCTAAATGTAGAATTTTTTTCTTCCTTCCAGTTTGCTCAGAGGTACTACCACTATTTTCTCCCATAATGACTCAAGGCTGCTACCTACTCTGTCTCTTTTCTTTGCTGCAGGCTCACCCACACTGTACACCTCTTATTCCTTCCAGGCCAGCATACCAACCCCAGAATGTATAAAAAGCCAACTTTGCTGAAAGTCTTGGCAATTGGCAATGTTCCCAACAGCCTCCTGGATGCACATCAGAGTTCCAGGCACCCTGTTACCTTGTGTAGGCTAATGGGCTGCATCTCAGCCTATTTTCAGTGGGGGTTGTGCCCAGGGAGGTCAGAACTGCTACACTCTGCACAAGCTCACACACATTAAGTCCTGCCTGCCTCACTTAAGGCAGCTTTCAGACTCTACCCAGAACAGCATGGCCACAGAAATTGGTATCCACATTCCAAGATTTTAGGGAGCCATGGTTCTCAGGCTAAGGGGATATTTTGCTCTTTTCAGGAAAAAAAATTATTCTGTCCCATTCTCCATAAAGGATACAGGTCCTCATTTTTCATCACAAAGATGGTTTTCAGAAGACAATGAAACCAGAGTTTTATTAGGAGATGATGAGGCATGTGCAAGAAAGAGCACGAAGTTATTCAGAGACAGGTCTTATCCAGAAAGCAAAAGAACGAAATGACAAAGCAGAGGATACTGGAGCTTCTGGAACTTTGATTATATAGTTGTTGTTTGCCTGCCATTTCAGTTTAGACAAGTGATCAGGGGCAGAGAATGAACAAGGACAGGGACTTTTAGCTCTGGTGGTCTCTCTCTCTCTCTCTCTCTCTCTCAATTCTTTTTTTGGGAGCAGTTGATGCTGTGAATGATCCCTGCTCAGGGTCTGGTCTTCATCCTGAGCTATTAGTAGAATGAACCTTTTAGAATACCTTTTTTCTCATGCTATGAGCCACCCTCTGCACCTGAAGGTTTAATCACTGTCAGATTCTTCATGATATGCAATTTCTCTCATCTCTTTGCACTAACTTTGCATGTCTTCCCTATTCTTTTTTTTTGCTCTTCCCCTATGGGGATAGGAAAGAAGTCCTATTGAGGCTCAGCAAAAATGTCAATCACGCAGTGAGGATTTCTAGGAATCCACAAGCTAGCTGTCCAACAGTTTATCAGTTCATTACTCTTTTTGTCACATACATTGCAATTTATAAGTGTGTGTATATACACATGCATATATACACATGTGCATGTATGTGATGTCAAATTCTCCTACCTAACTTACAAACTGTATAATGGTAAAGATCGAATTCTAGCAAGTTGCCAACAAATACCAGCTGGGAACCAAGTTCACATACCCTTTGATTAGATGAATTAATGACTTAATTATGCATGTAGGATATAGAAGTTCTTCATGAAGAATAAAGACTCTCAAAAAGCTTCTAGAAACATTAAATTCATATAGCAAAGTGGCAGACTACAAAATTAACACGCAAAAATCAATAGTTTTCTTATACACAAATAATGATAGAGAAGAAATGGACCTTGAAAAACAATCTCATTCACAATAGTGCCACAGAAGCTCAAATACCTTAGAGTTAACTAAAGAGGTGAAAGACCTATATAAGAACAAAAACTACAAAAGACTGCTTCAACAAATAAAAGGGGGGTCAGAGCAATGGTGCAGCAGTAGGGAGTTTTCCTTGCATGTGGTTGACCCAGGAAGAATGATGGTTCAATCCCCCAGCATCCCATATGGTCCCCCAAGCCAGGAGCGATTTCTGAGTGCATAGCCAGGAGTAACCCCTGAGTGTTACCAGGTGTAGCAAGAAAGAAAGAAAGAAAGGAAAGAAGAAAGAAAGAAAGAAAGAAAGAAAGAAAGAAAGAAAGAAAGAAAGAAAGAAAGAAAGAAAGAAAAGAAAGAAAGAAAGAAAGAAAGAAAGAAAGAAAGAAGAAGAAAGAAAGAAAGAAAGAAAGAAAGAAAGAAAGAAAGAAGAAAGAAAGAAAGAAAGAAAGAAAGAAAGAAAGAAAGAAAGAAAGAAAGAAAGAAAGAAAGAAAGAAAGAAAGAAAGAAAGAAAGAAAGAAAGAAAGAAAGAAAGAAAGAAAGAAAGAAAGAAAGAAAGAAAGAAAGAAAGAAAGAAAGAAAGAAAGAAAAAAGAAAGAAAGAAGAAAGAAAGAAAGAAAGAAAGAAAGAAAAGAAAAGAGAACACAAGGAAATGGAGACATGTACCCTGCTCATGAATTGGTAGGATTATCACCATTAAAATGGCAATACTCCCCAAAGCATTGTACAGATTAAATGGAATTCCTCTAAGGATGTCCATGACATTCTTCAAAGAAGTGGATCAAGCACTTCTGCAATTCATTTGGAACAATAAATACCCACGTATAGCTAAAGCAACCCTTATGGAAAAGAAGATGGGAGACATCACTTTCCCCAACTTTAAATTGTACTACAAAGCTGTAGTCATTAAAACAGTATGTTACTGGAATAAAGACAGACCCCTCAGATCAATAGAATAGACTTGAGTATTCAGAGAATGTTCCCCAGACATACAACCAATTAATCTTTGATAAAGGGGCAATAAATGCAAAATGAAGCAAGGAAAACCTCTTCAACAAGTAGTGTTGGGACAACTGGTCAACCACATGAAAAAAAGTGAACTCAGACCTTCCTCTAAATCATGCAGAAAGGTCAAATTCAAGTGAATTAAAGACCTTGATATCAGACCCAAAACTATAATGTATATAGAAGAACACATAGGTAAATCACTCCATGACATTGAGACTAAAGGCATCTTCAAGGAGGAAAGAGCACTCTCCAAAAAGTTGAAGCAGAGATAAACAGATGAGACTATATTAAGCTGAGAAGCTTCTGCACCTCAAAGGAAATAGGGACTAGGATATAAAGGGCACATACAGAATGGAAGAAACTGTTCACCCAAAAGTCATCTGATAAAGGACTAATATCTAAGATAGAAAAGGGACTTAAAGAATTTAACAAGAAAAAAAAAACATCAAAAAATGAGAAGTGAGCAGACATTTCCTCAAAGAAGAAATGTAGATGGCCAAGAGGCACATGAAAAAATGTTCCAAATCACTAATCACCAGGGAGATGCAAATCAAAACACAATGAGATATCATCTCACACCACAGAGACTGGCACACATCACAAAGAACAAGAACAACCACTGCTGGCGTAGATGTGGGAAGAAAAGAACTTTCATTCACTGCCATCTACTCTCGGAAAATCAATATGGATATTCCTCAAAAAGCTAGAAATTGATCTCCCATATGATCCAACAATACCACTCCTATAGGTATGCCCTAGGAACACAAAAACACAATATAAAAATGCCCTCTGCATCTATGTGCATTACATCTCTATTTACAATAGCCAAAATCTGGAAACAACCCAGATGCCCAACAACAGATGAGTAACTAAAGATATTGTAGTGCAGATACACAATGGAGTATTAGACAACTGTCCAGAAAATGAACTCATGAATTTTTCCTATACATGGAAGGACATGGAAACTATTATGCTGAGTGAAATGAGTTAGACATAGAGAGATAGATACAGAAAGTCTCGCTCATCTGTGGGATTTAAGAAAAATAAAAGACAGAATGGAAATAATACCTAGAGACAATAAAGAATCAGCTTACAACAAAGAGTGGTGAGTCCAGTTAGAGAAATAACTACACTGACAACTATCATGACAATGGTAGTGGGTGAGAAAAATAGAATGTCTGTTTAGAAGGCAGGCATGGGGGGCCGGAGAGATAGCATGGAGTAATGCGTTTGCCTTGCATGCAGAAGGTCTGCGGTTTGAATCCCGGCACCCCATGTGGTCCCCCGAGCCTGCCAGGAGCGATTTCTGAGTGTAGAGCCAGGAGTAACCTCTGAGTGCTGCCAGGTGTGACCCAAAAACCAAAGAAGACAGGCATGGTTTGGCGAGGGGGAGGTGAGTGGCATTGGTTGCGGGAAGGTTGCACTGGTGAAGGGGAGATGTACTTTTTTATGACTAAAACCCAATGACAAATGTGTTTGTAACCATGGTGCTTAAATAAGGTTTTTTTAAGCAGCAGCAACAACAAAAAATAACATTGAAATTGTTTTGTTTTGTTTTTAAAGTTCTTCCTGATCTTAATGTCTGTGACTTTTCCATTTCCAGGTACAGCTTTCTCTGGGCCTTCAAGTTCAAATTCATGTCCCTGCAGTCCACTGAATTCTATCCACCTGAACCCCTTTGGCTACAGTCTCAGCCACCTTTCCCCACATACTCATTCTGCAATCTTGCATTCCACAAATTGTAGCCACAAGTCTCCAAACGTCCCCAGTGTAGCCCAGAGATCACCACTCCAACTCCTTAGTTAGTACAGATGCTTGGTTCCGGGAAAATGGAAGTGGAGGGAGGGCTGTGCTGTGAGTAAGATGCAAATGGAAATGGATGGGTCTGTCCCTCCAGTCCAGTCCTGCGGATCTCTGTGCCTCAAGTCCTGGTCCTGGGAAAGCCTGGGAGGAGATGAGAAGAAAAGCACCTTTCCTGGGGTGGAATTTGAGCTTCCTCTCCCCAGCTACTACCCATATATGGCGTTGCTTTTGTGAATTTGCTTTTATTAATTTAGTCTGGCAATATCTTCCACCTCCTGTCCCTGTTCCTGAAAGTAACTCAGGCTCCTCTGAGATGCTCAGAGATAGCAGGGCTTCAGGATACAGCAGTTGGCTGGGTGCACAAGGCCTGGCCTTAGGCCTCAACAGACAGCAGCTACAGAGCGAAAGCTGTCAGTTGAGAAAGTGCAGAGATGCTGACAAAACAGGCAAAACTTCTAACAACTTGGAACCATCTTGCTCCTGCTTCCTACCCTACCCCACCAAAATTTTAAAATTTTCCAGCTGAGGAAAAGCTGTCCTGAGATTCCTGGCCTGAGGGATGCAGTAGCCTCTCTCTTTGGGAAGATCCACCCTGTTGCATTCTTATGGCTATGACTGGGCCAACATGTTAGTCCCAGGGACTAAGAGGGTCCCTGGCCACAGGGGTCCAGTCAGTGGAGACTGCGCAATAGAAACCTTCTCTAGCTTCACTCACCAGCCTCTTACTTCTGAAAAGCACACACACCCCTCCCATGATGGGTCCACAGCATTTCTGTACATCCATGTAAGTGCATTGTAGATTTCTAGTTGTGCATGCTCACTGGTGAATATGTATGAACTTCCTGAAAAACTATTAGAATATGTATGAACTGTTTCATCACTCTCTCTGCTGGGCATAAAACCAGGACCCTCTCTGAAGCAGTTATCCAGCCTGTGTTGGTGAAATCCTTCCCAGGTAACTTGTTTTTATATTTCTAAAGCCCTTATTTATTTTTTTCTTCAGTCATTTCTGTGTGGGTTGTTTTGTGTGTATGTGTGTGTGTTTGTGGCTTTGTTTTTGACAAGAAGACAAAAAAATTAACCAGAAGGAAAAGGGAACCTGGTCTGATGGGCTGGAAACACTGCAGAATAAAATTGGACACAGAGTCGGTGAATTTGCAGCTGTTTCTTAGTCTACCATGGATCAAAAAGACAAAAATAACTAACCACCTTCCATTTCCTGGCTTCAATAAGTCCTGCTGAGTGCTTACCCAGGGCCCCCTCCAATTTTGTTCCAGCTCCCTGCTGGGGCTCCAAGAACAGAACTGCCCACAAAGTTACTAGAAGGGCACTAACCTTCCAAAAGGGGTGCTCTCAGTCTGCATTTCCTCCAAGAAGGGTTTTTTTCTTCCGAGACAGAGTTCTAAAGTTCAAAATACACATTTTCTTTCGTAGTCAAGATGCTAAGAATTACCAAATGCCTATCTTTGTTACTTTAATGATGATCTTATTTATTTATTTATTTTGTGGGTCACACCCAGAGATGTCAGGAGTTTACTTCTAGCCCTGATTTCAAAAATTACTCCTGGCAGTAGTCAAAGTACCATATGGGATTCATGGGATGTAACCTGGCTTGGCCACATGCAAGGCCAACATTCTATTTTCTGTACCAAGGCTCCAGCCCTTTAAAGAAGACTTTCATGCAATATTTTCCCAAGTGGAAAGTAGCTCAACTGTCATAACTACAGAGAAATTGGAACAAACCCTGAAAAGCACCGTGATCCACCTGCCACCTTTCTGCACAGATCTGGGCAGGAGCTAAGCAAAGTGCTCTGTATTTGCTGCTTTTTCCAGGCAGTCCTCAACTTAAACTCTAAAAAATAAGGATTTTGTTTTTCTTCTTTTTTCATGCAGCATGAAGTCTTAGTTTAGTTCTCAGTATAAGAAACTCACTGTGGGTCTCTTCATCTCTTTCCATATCAGTGCTCTTATATCTCATCTAATGAAACCTTGCCCCCAACTTCCTGTTTCCCTAACCTCTTCTATTAAGATGTTAATCCCACCTGGATGATGAGACTTAACCATACCTGGGATGGGCGGGCTGTTTTGAATAAAGATAAAAGAGGCTGCCTGGTGGGAAGCAGGGAAGGAGCAGCAAAGAGCAGAAAGAAGAGAGAGAGTTAGAGGCAACAGAAAGCTTAGCCAAGAAGCACAAGCGAGGAAAAGCGTATGGCGGACAGAGCTATGAAATAAAAGCAAGCTGACTCCGATGAAACTTTAACTGACTGCTTGTGAATTACTTCTCCTCCGTTATCCTGCATCGTCAGACCCGTCTACCTGAGGGGTTAGAAACACGGAGCCTAGGGCGGCCTCACCCAACATGTGGATTTTATATTTTATACTTTTAATCAACAGTCTACCAGAGTTCTCTTATTACCAAGAAACCAATTCTCTATCCCTTGATCCAAGACTCAACCAAGTGACTTATTTTAGCCAATGGATGTGAACACAAGATGGCACGACTCATCTTCATTAAACATATACTTACTTATTCTCCCCTTCTCTTCCCTTTGTTGTTGCTGTTGTGATGACCAAAGGTTCAAACACACACACTTGTCTATACATCTGATTGTGGTGCCTGCATTCTTGGTCACGGTGTGTTTTTGGCACCAAGCCAAAAACCCCAGCCAGCAGTACCCACCACTGCTTCAGTATGTGAGATAGTGCAGGAGATCAAACTTCGACCAAGCCCGTTCCCATGCTGCCCCAGCTGGATCAGCAAACCTCCAGACAAACCACAGATTCATGAGTCTGAATCATTTTGAGCCATTGAGTACTGAATGTGTTGCGTTACAATTCAAGTTGAATGTATGAACCCAAATGCCCCCACTCTCTGCCAGGGGCCACTAATCTTTTTTTGTTTGCTTGTTTCCTTTTGTTGGGGGGCCACACCCAGAGGGTTCAGTGGTTATTCCTGACTCTGTGCTCAAGAAATCATTCCTGGCTGAACTCAGGGACACATACACAGAGCCATGGATAGATCAAAACCCGGGTGGGCAGCCTGCAAGACAAATTCCTTACACACAAGAGCCACTAATATTAAAACTGTTGGGACCAGATGGATAGCACAGTGGCAGGGTATTTGTCTTACACGGGATGAACCAGGGTTTGATTTCCAGCATCCCATGTGGTCCCCTGAGCCTGCCAGGAGTGATTTCCAAGCACAGAGCCAGGAGTAACCCCTGAGAGTAACCCCTGAGGTGTGGCCCAAAACCCAAAAAACAAACAAGTAAACAAAACTATTTCTTGCCAGTTAACATTGTCTTAGTACAGCACATCTGAATTTCTGTCCTGCTGTCACTCTTGTTTTGTTTTGTTTTTGTTTGAGGACCATATGTGGAGGTGCTCAGGGCTTACTCGTGACTCTGCACTAAGGAATTTTTCCTGGCAGTTCTTAGAGATACTGGGGTAGAACCCAGGTCAGTCTCCTGCAAGGCAAAACATCTTACCATCACTCCACTCTTATCACTAATTTTATGCCTCCATTTTCTTGTCTGTGAATTAGAGGATAAGTCTAATAAATATGAATTATGGGCAGAGTATTCACCTGGTATGAGGCTTTCACCTCTTGGGGACGTAGCTGCTTTGAGAGTATTTTACAACAAAGGAAATCAAGGCTCGGGGAAGCCATGTAACCTGCCTGGGATCTCAAACCAGCAAGAAGAGGACTCTGGATTCAAACTCAAGATGGTGACAACCACTTTTCCATGGCCAACACAATACAACAGAAGCACCTGAGTCACTCTACTCAAGCTTCAGCTCCTGTGTTACTTTCTTAGTTCTCCTGCCAGTCCCCGTTTGCAAAGTGATTTTTTTTGTTTGTTTTTCTTTTGTTGACTTACATTTCCCATCTCCTTTGTTTTCTCTTTGCAAGACTAGGCAAAGCACTGCCTAGTGGCCTTTCCATTGGGGATTTTGATGTTAAAAACACAGTTTTCTGGGTCAGTTCTAAGAAACCCTGCCTTGAGCCGCTCTTCTCTGCCCCACAGATCCTGAATATGTGGAGTGTAACCGTCAGGCTACAAAATACAACCGGCCAAGCTGCGACGGCTGACAGGTTGCCAGGCCTTCGTGCAGGGAATATGCATTTACCCTCCTCACCCCACTGATCCCAGGAATGCCTGCCCTTTGCTAAGGGGCCTTCTGTAATGAGACAGGTTGGCACTTCCAGGCCTGCAGCCAAAGGACTGTACTGGTTGGAGGGGAGGGGGGAGGTAGTAGTCCTCCTACTTTTGAAAACTTCTCTCATTCCTTCTCTGCATTCCATGCCCCTTCCCTGAGTGACCCTCTGTTGCCCTTTCTTTCTCTCTCCTCTGCCATGTCCTCATCTTTGGGGGAACCAAACTCCTCCAGGTAAGCTGCAGTAACAAAAATTGCCCAAAGTAGAGCAGTGACTTGTGGAATGTGGCCTTGAAGGACTGTCCAAGAGAGAGTGTTCACTGAATCGTTTTTCTACATTAAGTTCTTTGCCTCCATTTTCACAAACTCTGCACAACTTCCTACAGGCACATGAGAAACTTGTCTGAGTTTGTCCAGGCCCCAAGTCAGGCTAGGGCAAACCCAGTTCTTCCCCCAGACTAACACAGTGGCACTTACCAGGTTTGCCAGTCCACCGCCAGTGATTATCATGACAGAGAAAATTCTAAGCCTAAACTTCAAAGACAGGTACTGGAGTGACAGTACAGCCCTGCAGGTGGCTGGTCTTGCATGTGGCCAAAACTGGCTCAATCCCCAGCGCTCCAAATGATCCCTGAGTGTAGAACCAAAAGACTAAGCCTGAACACTGCTGAGTGTGACCCAAAGGAACACATTGAAAGATGGAGCTGCCATAGGACCCAGAAGTCTCAACCATAGGTCCCAATCCAAGAGGAAGCGAATGTATATCACACATACGAACTCATTGGGTGTTGTGCCTTGTAGATGCTTTGTTCCTGCAGGGCAGAGCAGCTCTCGG
The DNA here is from genome assembly GCF_024139225.1 of Suncus etruscus. Taxonomy (NCBI): domain Eukaryota; kingdom Metazoa; phylum Chordata; class Mammalia; order Eulipotyphla; family Soricidae; genus Suncus; species Suncus etruscus. Next base: position 3,029,636 of record NC_064852.1, on the reverse strand, counting down.
CCCAAGCACAGATACATGGAGAAGGATACATGGGGGAATATAATGCAGCCCTGTAAAGGAATTTAGTTTGTGCACATACTTCCACAGAGATGAGGCCTGGCACCCACTGTAGATGTTAGAATAAGAACCACGGCGATGGAGCATGCACCTGGCATGTGTGTACCCCGAACTTCCTTTCCCAGCATCACATGGCCTCTGAGCACTTGTGTAGATAGCCCTATTGTCACTTAAGAAGAATCAGTCCCACTGAGCCATGTGTGACCATCCTACACACCGAAGTCTCTGATGTCTGAACAGAACTGTAGCAAGTCAGCCCCTGAAGAGGTTGACTGATGGTGGGATGGAGAATGAGGCCCTTTTCTTCCAGCTCGGAGTACGCGTCTGCCACCCTGTCTAGCCCACGGTTCTGAGGTGAAACGGCGGGTAAACAGCTCGCAGACAATCAGGCTCGTGGAAATATTTGCTTTATTCGGATGGACAAAACTGAAGTCCAAAGACTCAGATTCAGTTCCAGCCAGCCAAAAGCTCCCGGCCTTCCACAGACTCCTGTTTTTATGCTCCAGAATCAGGTCCCACCCAATGGTGGGATCAGATACCAACCAATGGTGAAAGCAGAATCAGGTCCTACCCTAGGGTGGGGGCAGAATGCCAGGTCACACCCTAGGGTAGGGCACAATCACCTAATCAGTTTAGGGTGAGCAACATAGTAATCCCCCAAAATATTTACATACACAACACAGAACCATTGTGTAAGTATCACAGGGAATAGCACCCAGTTACTCCCTCTGTCCCTCAATACTGCCAAGTATGGCCATATTTGGAAAAGAAGAAAAAGCCTTGTGCCAAATGAAAGGAAGGAGAACCCCAGAGCCCAGAGCTGGGCGCAACAGTTGAGGGTCAGCATTGTGGGGAATCTTCACACTGGCCTCTCCCTTCAACTGTAAAACTCTCCTGCATTTGAGGCCAGAGCGGTAGCACAGTGGTAGAGTAAGTTTGACCTGCACACAACTGACCCAGGATGGAACTGGGCTCAATCCCCAGCATCCCCTGAGCCTGCCAGGAGTGATTTCTGAGTGTGTGACCCAAAAAAAGTTATTTTATTTGAACACTACAACTCACAAGGTTGTTCATAATAAAGCTGGGTTTTTTATCCCCACAGTTACAAAGTTATTTGTGATTGAGTTTTAGTCATACAGTATCTAACACCCTTCACCAGTGCGCATTTCTGCCACCAATGTCCCCAATTTTCCTCTGCCAAGGAGCCCTTCCTTAATGCCCTGGTGCTACATAACACTTCATAGATCTGATTGGCTGCACTGGGCATTCCATTTTCTCTCCCTCTCCCCCACACCAATGCTGCCACTGTATCCAAAATTTTTCTTTAGCTAGAGACCTCGTGCCAGTGATGACCCCCGCAACTCACATACCCCAGAAGGGCGATATGAACTGTGCACCCCATTAGGACTGTGAATCACTCCTCGGCTGTGCAGTCCCTTGCCAGGCTCCCTGGAGACCTTCCCCTTCCCGTTAAGCCTCTGGACCTGACCAGGTCCCACCTCTTGCAAAGCATCTTTATCTGCTCCTCACCAATTTTTCCTCCACCTCATCCTCTACTGCACCCACCCTCTTGCCCAAGCTGTGAAGTCACTCGCCCCTACCCCCAAAGTCTTCCTACCCTCACAGGAAGTTCCCAAATCTAGCTCATGACAGCACCTTTCATCGCCTTCCATGTTTAATCCACCACCATCTTTCTCCAGAATCACTGAATCAACTCCTACCCTACTGCTTTCCAGCCAAAGTGGTTTCTCCACTTGACCTGACTAATATCTTTCTCTGAAAAAAAAAAAAAAAGACACACTCTCCAACTTGCCACTGCCTGATACCAATTGGCTCCTGCTTCCAGCCACACTGGTTCAGAGCTATTCTTACACCCCATCTTCGTCGTTCTCCTTCCCCTTGTTCTGTGTCGTCCTAGCAGAGATGGCTCCTTTCTCTTACAGCAGTGTAGGAAAATGTGTTTTTTTGGATCCACATCACACTGCATTCTGATTACCCATGCATTGTCTTTTCTCAGTCACGGGATGATTAATGCCTAAATTCAAGTTTTATGTCTTATTTGAAAAGCATCAATAAGGTTTAGAGGTAAACCTGAAAACAAGGTTGCTAAGTGTTTGTTGGAAGAGTGAAAGAGAAAGGGACAAAGACAGAGGTGGCATTATCGAGTCTTGTTTGCCCGCTTTGGTTGCAAAGAGTGAGTTCCCCCAGAATAAATCAGATAATTCTGGTTTGTTACTCATTTTCCTCAAAGAGCCTGCTTTCAGAAGGCCAACTAGAAACATGTTCTGGAAATTCTTAATTCGAGCAAGCACAGCTTATGAAGACCATTGGGCCAGACTTTTTTCTTACTTACTGTCAAGAGCAGACCAGGGATCTCACAGCACAGTTGACCTTTTTCATCATCTTGGAAACTGAAGAGCTTTCCCCTATAACCCTGGTCATGATGGGAGTATGACATCATCCTGGGATCTGGAACAACATCTGCTAATCGCCCGCTCTGTCAATAACATCCTTACCATCTTATAAAGCAATTAAGAACCAAATGAAATGGACCAAATGAGCAGCTCAAAGAACTCGTCTTATGTGGAAGACCAGGGCTCAATCTCCAACACTGCATGGTTCCCCACATACAAAAACCATAAGGACTCCAAGTACTGCTGTACATAACTTAAAAAATAAAAGTAGCAACACAAAAAGCAAAAAATAATCAGCAAAGCTAAGTAACTTGCTTAAAGGTAAGTAATATGGCCAAAGGTGACAGAGGCCAAATGAGAGCCAATTCCATCACCTCTCACATTTCATCATTCCTGCTGTAAGCTCCTAAAAGTACTTCTCAGCAGTGAATTCTATGTATCTGATACACCAGGTCAATTCTAGCTGGATAACATAAATCATATCTTTGGCTACTTTAAGATTACATCTCAGGTTGCCTGTTGCATTGACACCCTCTATGGCACTCTTCTTTTTTATATATATAATTTTTATTGAGATTAATGTGAATTACAAGTCTTTCACAGTTGTATTTCAGGTACATAGTGACAGTGAATTAGGGCCATTCCCACCACCAGTGTTGACCTTCCTCTGCCAGAGTTCCAAGCATGCCTCCCATCCCTCCACCCTTAGCCCCCTGGACTGCTAGTGTCACAAGTCTCTTTTGTGTATAGCTTTTTGTAGTTTGGGTCTCTTAATTCTATTGTCGTTGACTTTGGGTTGGGAATTTAGGTCTGACCATTTTTATTTCCACTCTATGCTTCTGAGATTGCTTGTCCACTGGGTTCCATCCATTTTTTTTTCTCAATTTGTAGGAAGACATAGAAATATGAGGCAGAACAAGATGTTTCACATTCTATGGTTCTGTAAGAATAAAAAGTGGGCAGGAGTCCCTGTCTAGAAGTTATAAATATAAATAATATTAAAAGAAGAAAGAGGGGGTGGGGTGGGGAAAAAAAGAAGAAAGAAAGAGGGTCTAGAGAGATGGCGCAGCAGAAGGGTATTTGCCTTGCATGTGGCTGATCTAGGACAGACCACAGTTCGAACCCCTGGCATCCTATCTGGTTCCCCAAGCCAGGAGCAATTTCTGAGTGCATAGCCAAAAGTAATTCCTGAGCATCACCGGGTGTGGCCCAAAAAAAGTAGAAGAGGAGGAGGAAGAAGAAGAAGAAGAGGAGGAGGAAGAGGAGGAGGAGAAGGAGGAGAGGAGAAAGAGGAGGAAGAGGAAGAGGAGGAAGTAAAAGAAGGAAGAAGAATGGAAGAAGAAAGAATAAAAATAAAAATAAATAAAATAATCAATTAATTTAAAATGGAGGGCAGATATGGCAAAGTTTTTTGTTTGCACTGGCACAGTAAATATTGGGGAAATTAGAAATAAAATTCTCTTGGCCTAAGAGATACACAAGTGCTGAATAAATGTTCTTCTTGTCTTGATGTTTGGGAGGGGACAAAGATGAGACTGATCAGGTAACACAGAGAACAGCACTGAGCTTGGGAACCTCTTGGTCACTCCTAGTTCCAGCCACTGATGAGCTTGAAGTTGTATCTGGCCGTGTCGTCTCTGAATCGCTTTCCAGAACTGTGTTTGGGTTTAGTCGCCAATGATCTACCCAGATATTCATTATTCTCTAAAATTTATTGTTCATTTGCTGTGTGCCTCTGGGTGCCACGTGCTTTTCACATTTTGATGCATTAACTCCCACAGTAGATCGCAGGATTTCTCCTAATTAAAAGGAAAAGCATTTTTGAGGTCAATCTTTTTCTTATTTTTTTAATATTGCGTGTGCTGAATTTATTCAGAAAACTGAGTTTTAACACTGTGGTAGATTCTCAGGTACCTTAGAATGTAATACTGCGGGGGCAGAGCAACATTGCATATTAATCTGTGGTACACATTGGAAGAGGTGGTTTAAAAGGGACTGTGACTACTGCCTGTTGAATATACTTTTATATTAGAATAAAAAGTCTGGCAATGGCCCCAGAATATCTCGGAGTAACTCGGTCTTTGGGACCATCTTACCATAATGTGAACATAAAATTGGATGTGCCATGCCTCATCATCTAGATGCACTTGGGGTTTGGATGGCTGATTCATGTAGAATCCAGCTCGTTAGAGAGCAGAGGGATCCCCTGCGTCAGTTATGGACACTGCTCTTTCTCAGTAGGGAGTTGTATGTTTTTGTGTCTTGGGTTTGTTTGTGAATCGTTTTGATAAAATGAGTTCACAGAACACTAGTTTATATGCCTGTGCCTCAGTCCTGTAAGAAATGAAAGATGAATCCTCAAGATGACACATCACTGACCAAAGTGGAAGCAGAGCTACCCAAATGAGACATTAAAGAAACTTCTGCACCTCAAAGGCAATGATAACCAGAGTACAAACATAGCCCATTGAATGGGAGAAATTATTTACTCAACACTCATCTGATAAGAGGTTAATATCAAAGATAAATGCAAAACTTCACAAGAAAAAAACACCCAACACCATCAAACATGGGGTGAAGAATGATGAAAGGAAATTTTCTCAGAGAATAAATACATATGACCAAAAGGCACACATAAAAATGCTCTGCATCACTAATCATCAGGGAGATGCAAATTAAAGAATAGTAAGATATCATCTTACACCATAAAGACTGACACACATCAAAAAGAACAGCCAGTGTTGGTACAGATATGGGGAGAAAGGGACTCTCATTCACTGCTGGTGAGAATGTTGACTATCCAACCTTTTTTGAAAACAATATGAACAGACCTAAAAATCTAGGAATTGAGACTCCATTTTTCCCAACAAATGCACTTCTTGGAGAAAAGACATATGTACCCCATGTTCCTTGTAGCACTACCCACAATAGCCAAAATCTGAAAGAAAAAAAACAAGTGTGAAGGATTGGATGACTATATAAAGAAAGAATCTGGGCCCGGAGAGATAGCACAGCGGCGTTTGCCTTGCAAGCTGCCGATCCAGGTGGTTGGTTCGAATCCCGGTGTCCCATATGGTCCCCCGTGCCTGCCAGGAGCTATTTCTGAGCAGATAGCCAGGAGTAACCCCTGAGCACCGCCGGGTGTGGCCCAAAAACCAAAAAAAAAAAAAAAAAGAAAGAATCTATGGTTCATATATATACATAATGGAATATTACTCAGCATTAAGAAAAGATAAAGTCAATGAATTTGAAGCTACATAAAGGGAACTGGAAAGTATCATGATGTGTGAAGTTAGAGGGAGAGAAATTGACACAGAATAGTCAATAATACATCTCTCAGATAGAAGAAGGAAGAGGAGGAGGAGGAGGAAGTGGAGGAGGAGGAGAAGGAGAAAAGAAGAAGAAGAAGAAGAAGAAGAAGAAGAAGAAGAAGAAGAAGAAGAAGAAGAAGAAGAAGAAGAAGAAGAAGAAGAAGAAGAAGAAGAAGAAGAACTTTGTAATTAAAAAATAGCCATTATAAATAACCTTCTAATCATGGTTGTTAGATAAATTAATTTAAAAAAAAAAGTATGAACTTTCTCATATGGAATTTTTTTTCTCATATGGAATTTAAAGAAACATAATGGTAGAATAACAAATACCAAAGATAATGAAACTCATTTAATAGAAAACATATCACCTAGGTATAAGACAGGAGGAGTCAACAACTATGGTAGGGGGAAGTGTTCAACTGGGAGGAGGAGGTAATACTGAAAGGTGGTAAAGTATAAAGTATGAAACACTATCAACAATAAAAATATAAACCACAGTGCGAAAACATATATAAAAAGTGTTTCTCAAAAAAAAAAGTGTTACTCATAGAGGCAGACAGATAGGTGGAAGGCAAAGGTAAGAAGGGGAAATTGGGGGGCTGGAGAGATAGCATGGAGGTAAGGCATTTGCTTTCCATGCAGAAGGTCAGTGGTTCAAATCCCAGCATCCCATATGGTCCCCTGAGCCTGCCAGGAGTGATTTCTGAGCATAGAGCCAGGAGTAACCCCTGAGCACTGCTGGGTGTGACCCAACCCCCCCAAAAAAAGAAGGGGAAATTGGTGAAAGGAGATGGCCGCCAGTGAAGGAATCAGTGTTGAAACAAAGTCTGTCTGCCTAAAATCTAGTTATGAGTAGCTTTGCAATTTCACAATTGTTACATTTAAAATATTCTTTTAAAAAATTCTAAAGATTTAAAGAAAAGAATTGAGGGTACCGTATAACAAAACTAATAGTGACTCTTGAAATAAAAAAAAGTAAGAGGAAAGGAAATAAGAGCAAGGTTCCATTATGGACAGTGGTGAGATGGTAAATGTTGTTTCTATCCTAGAAAAGAGATGGTGGATTCCCATAAAAAGTGCAACATAGAATGGTATGTACTAGTAATTCCACACTTCTGCATACAGCATAAAGAGTTGAACATAGAAACTCAAAATAGACATTTAAACACCAATGTCAACTGTTGCATTATCACAATAATCCAAAGGGGGAAATACCCCACTATTCTTCAGTAGGTGAAAGGATGAACAGAATATGGCATATCCATATATGCAATTTTTTTCAGTCATAAAAGAAAACTCTCCAATGGTTTTCACTTGCAGGAAAGATCTAGACAAGGCACATGTACAAAGTGGACTGTGAGGCTAACAAGGGGAGGTGGGAATGGGACTTCATGTTTAAATGAACAGCATTTCTGTTTAGCATGGTCACAATGTATTGGAGATAGCATGGTGGTTACACAATATTGTGAATGTAAGAACCGAAGTGGTGACGCAGAGGTAGGGTGTTTGCCTTGCACGTGCTGACCTAGGGGATGGACCATGGTTTGGTCCCCGGTGTCCCATATGGTCAACCAAGCCAGGAGCGATTTCTGAGCACAGAGCCAGGAGTAACTCCTGAGTGTCACCAGGTGTGCCCCCAAAACCACTATAGTTAGATGATAGATAGATAGATGATAGATAGATAGATAGATAGATAGATAGATAGATAGATAGATAGATAGATAGAAAGAAAGCAAATATATTCACTATATATAGTGAATATATTTGCTTAATTGTACACTTAAAATGAGCATAAATGGCAGTTTTTACAGTGTATCTATTTTACCTACAACAGCTCAAGGCCAAATAAACAAATAACTTGGGAACAAAGAGAATAAAACAAATGAAGTCTATATAGGTATTTGTAGGGCTGAGCAGATTGGGCCATGATTAAGGTTCTTTATTTATTTCAATTTAATTTCAATGTTAAACTCCTTCTGAATTTGCAATATATAAATAATATTCATGCTGATAAGGAATTAATTTCTGTCCTATTAAACTATTAAAGGTTTATTTCCAGAGGTTGGAGAAATAACTCAGAGGACTGGAGAACATGCTTTGCATTTACTAACCATGAACTGGATCTCTGGCACTGTAAGATTTCTCCAAGCATCACCAAAGTTACCCCTGAACACCAACTGCCTATGACCCCTAAACCAAAACCAAACTTTTGAAACAATACAAAAATATTTAAAATGGAATCCAGGAAGAGACTCCCAGTCCCTAGAGGATGGCTCACTTTATTCTTTTATTGTGATCTGGTGGCAATACCCAAGAATTCTCAGGAGGTACTCTCGTGTGTGTGCTCAGGGGTTACCTCCAGTGGAGTTTGGAATCATATGTACTGAGGATCAAACTTTGACCTATTTCTCTGGTTCCCTGGGAGAGGATTTTTAAATGAAACCCTTCAGCCTCCATATTTGTATCGAGCCAAGACTTGACTTTTGTCTTTATTAGGCATTTGGAGATTCTTTCTGTGAAAGAAATCGAAAATGTGTATTCCATCAATGGACTTCCACCTGAGGACTTCAACAAATGGCAGTCACTTGGGTGTCCAGTATGGAGACATACATTGGCAAACTTGGAAGTAGAGTCGTGCTTGGTTCAGGAAGAGTTGAGATTAGAATGAACATTTCTGATTTCATTTGGGAGGGAGCGTCTCCTCCCTCCCAAAACACAGGCCCGACCTTCTCATTGGTTCGGTCAAATTGAACATCCCAGAATGCATTGATAGGAAAGAGGATTGAAATAGTATGTTCTCTTCCGAGTAGTCAAGTGGTGAGAAAGTTTAAATATAGAGGACGTAATCCAATAGTCAAAAAATAAGCTGTGGATGTGGGGAAGGCAGGGCTAAGACTGCAAGTGTTGACTCACTGTATTAAATGTGCTAGCTTCCTGGTTTGATTTCCAACATTTTCATGGACCCACTCACCCCCAGCTCCATGTATCTTAACCTCCCCTCTGCTAGTGCCTTTGCTTCAGTGGGTCAGAAGAGGGGCCTCCCAGCAGTTTTCCTCGAAACACTGAGCCTAAAGGCTTAGGAGGAAACAGAGGGCCTCACTACAGTGCCACCTAGCCCAAAGCAAGGACACTCAGACACAACGGGGGTTCTGTCAAGGCAGTTCCACCTTTACTGAGTACAGCAGGGGTTTATATAGGATAAAGAGATGAGGGGCTAAGCTCAGATGGTCGAGGGGTGATTCCATAAGAGTACAATGTTAGCTGAGCTCGTTAAACTTTAAAGGAAGTAACATACCTTCTATAGCTTTAGGTATGTCCTGTTTTCCTAAGCAGTTGGCTAACATCCTGCCTTTGTAGGATGCATTCTTTCGCTCAGCAAAGGCAGGCGCCAAAGATGCAAGGCTAGAGTATTGGGGGCTTCAACATTCCCCCAACGAAGGACACACTGAGTACTGGGAATACCTAGAAGAAAGAAGTAATTTAGAAGGTCGGGATCATTCATGGTTGTCATAGGTAACTACTGGCAATGGGGAGGGGGTAGTTGGTGCATTCTGTGGTTTGGTGGCCAGAATTCTAGTGATTCATTATTATCTCCCATAAGAGCAAATAAAACTAAAAAAAAAAAAAACTGGAAAAAATAGGAAGGACAAGATAGAGGAAGAATAAATGGAGAAAGGAAGGATGAGGAGGGAGAAAAGGAGAAGTTAAATGAGGAAAATAGCTCAAGTTCCTTTTAGAAAAAGATTGAAATGCAAAATGAATATACTGAAAGAGAAAAGAATCATGGTTTTGGAGGATGGAAATGTGGACATAGGATGGAGCTTCAAAAATAACTGGGAGTAGCTGGTAAATTTTGTTGGATCTTAGACTGGAAAGTACAGCAGGTATTTGCCTTGCTGTGCCCAACCCAAGTTTCATCAGTAGCAACACCTTTGATCCTCTGAGCACAGAGCCAGGAGTAAACCTTGAGCAGAGCTAGCTGTAAACAAAAAAACTGGAGATGGGAATTCTGAAGACCAGTCTTATCGGGTAGAAATGAGATAAGAGAAACAGACAGACTGAAATGACTATTTGCTTTCAATCTCAAGAGAGAAAGTCTTTTAGGAAAAAAAAACAATTTTCATCAAAACTCCACCTACTTATATTTCATTAATGATACCTTGAAAACAGTTTATGTAATAAATAATAATTTACATAATGACATATAAACACAATAAACAAAATAACAACCAATTTATGTTTATGACATCATAGGGGAGAGCACGAAAGAAATAAAGAAACAACGAATGGGAGGTAGACCTTTCCCTTGGCTTCTAAATAATTGCTAGCAACTTTGTGGCTTCAAACCACACAAATGCATTAAACTTATAATACTGGAACTCTGAAATTTACCAACTATTGTTGGTCATTTATTTTCTAGCTACCCTGATCTTTATCCATCCTTAAAGCCATAGATTATCTCTGATCAATACCTCCTGCTCTTTATTCTCCCACTTTCCCCAAGAGTCCTTTTAAATTTTTCATCTCCTCATTAAAGGAAAACGCCTTTAAAATTGATCTCACTGGGCTTGCAGCAAGATGTCTGCAGGGAAACATCTCTCTCGGGGCCTCCAAGAAGAATTTATTTCTTACCTTTCCCATCTCCCAATGGCTGTCTACATTCTTGGCTCTTGGACCCTCTATCCATCTGCAACATCAGCTGCACAACGTTTTCTTACCACGCTTCTTCTCCCTCTCTTTCTCTTTTCCACATCTCTCATATTCAACCTATTCCATTTTTTTTCTTTTGGTTTTTGGGTCACACCCAGCAGCGCTCAGGGGTTCCTCCTGTCTCTACGCTCAGAAATCACTCCTGGCTGGCTCTGGGGACCATATGGAATGTCGGGATTGTAACCACCATCCTTCTGCACGCAAGGAAAATGCCTTACCTCCATTTCTAATATGTGCACTGTGATTATGGACCAACCTAGGTAATATTTCTCTTTTAATTAAATGATATTTCTATTTGGAACCACTCTTCCTCTTTACCGAGAAACATCACAGTCATTGTTTCTTGATTAAGGGACTGGAAAGCTTTAGGAAGACCCATTATTGTGCTTCCTATGTAAAGACTACATGTATTGTAATTGACACCAGCCTAGGAAAGGGTCTGAAAAAAATTTGGGAAAGATTGTGCCTGCCACGGACTAAAAATGGTATGCAGGTAGACAGGATATTCTAAGCATATGAATACACAAATACTTCTAGGAAAAACTACATTTTAGGGACATTTTCAGCCTCCAGTCTAATATATTTAGCTTCCAAGATGTGTCAACCTGGTGTTTCTTCCCCTAGTTCTACTGAGTGTCTGTGTTGAGTTATAAATCATGTGACTATCTATCTTAGATACTTAGTCAAGTTGATTCACTAGCATCACTTCCCTGCAGCCAGTACAAAATTCTCTCCTCAGCCACATCTGGAGAAAGGCAGGTGATGATCACCTTCCTGGGGCTCCATATAAGGAGAACCGTGAGGATCCCGCTGTCCTTACGTCACCTTGGGAAAATGGACCTATATGAAGAAGGGCACTAGCCATGAGTCAGCAGTTGACTTTTCTTTTGTACTCATCCTGAAGATTAAAGACTAAAGTCTAAAGAGGTTAAGTAATGTGCCCATAATCACCATGCTAGTAAACAAGTAAACAAATAACTGTTGTTGGGCTACAGATTATCCAGTCCTCAAACATTAGTTGTTTAACAAATCTGAGTGCATATGATATATATGGTTATAGGCACTTGGGCATACTCATACTGGTGTCTAGTTTCAACTGAGTCCTTAAAAACGAGATAAAAAGTATTTATTCAATTATACAGTCATATAGTTAATAAAAATCAGAACTCCTGGGGATCTGGGGTGGCAGAGGATCATAGGAGTGATGACAAAGAGGGGATGTTCCCCATAGAAAAATGACATGCAAACCAAGACAGCAATGAAAATATTGGGAAAGGTAATCCCAGGAGAGGAGACAAAGGCAAAGGCAACTGTGTAAGAAATATTCTAGAGTGAGAAATCATGAGAAGGGGAAGGCTAGAGAATCTATTGTATGGGGAGTAATTGTGGGGCAGAGAGGAAAGTGGGAATCCGGTATTACAAGGATCAGAATGCCTAGTAACAAGCTGAAACTCTATCCTAATGTTAGAGAACTATGAAGGCAGGTGGAATGATCTAATTCCATTGTTTTTCCTAATGATCAGCGGGCATCCCCAGGATGCAGTTGGGATTGGAAATCCAAGGTCCAAATCAGAAAGTAGGTTTAAATGGTTGTGATTGTGAGTCTGCTAAGAGAGGAAGGGGACTGGGATTTCAGATGTGATACCAAATATTAATAACATAGAACTGGTATCACCTGGAGGTTAATTTTATGGTCAGGGTAAGGGAGGTAAAGAGAGCGAGGATCATGCCCACTTTGGGTTTGCATGGAAGGTTTCTATCTCTGAGAGGCTGAAGTCAAAAGATATTTGGGAGAAAGTAGGAGGAGTTGATAGGCCATTGTAGGTAAAAGGTCTCTTGGACAAACCACCTAATCTCTGAATTAAGTTTCTTTCCTTCATAAAATAATAATAATAATTAATAATAATAATAATAATAATAATAATAATAGGATGGGAAAATGGTATAACAGGTAGTGCAGTTGCTTGGAACGTGGCCAACCCAGATTTGATCCCCAGAATTCTATATGGTCCACCAAGCCCTTCAGGAGTGATTCCTCAGTGCCAGACCAGGAGTAATTCCTGAGCACCCTGCGGTGTGGCCCCTAAAATCCTAAATTAATAAATAAAATAATAATAATAATAATATTGACTAAGACTTGAGCTACCTACAATCTGAGGAGGGTTTCCAATATGAGTCATCCAAATTGTTCCTGCTTTAAACAATCAAAACTAGTTAGAGAAATACAATGGAATTCAAAATACATAAGTATTTATGAAGTTCCAAAGGTAATCTCAAGGTGTTCAATATTCACTGTGTCCATGTCATATGTGATGTGATCCTAATCTCCAAACATAAATCTCAAGGTGACCCAGATTTGAGGATTTTCAAGCACAATTTGTTAAGGAATTATAACAGTGGGGTTTGGGGGCTTGAGGCCACACCCGGCGACACTCGGATTATTTCTGACTCCCGCTCAGAAATTGCTCTTGGTAGACCATGGGATGCTGGGGATCAAACCCAGGCCTGTTCTGTGTTGGCCACATACAAGGCAAAGACCCTACCACTGTTGCAGTATATTGCTCCAGCCCTGGAATTATAATATTGTTAAAAAATGATGTTCCTTAATGTTTTTAAAGGACAGAAGTAAAATGCCCTGAAATTCTCAGCAGAATGAGATTAAATTATAGATGAGGTTCTCTTTTAGAGACACTACAGGGGGAAGAAGCTACTACTGTAAATTTTGCTCAGGTCAGTTAATTGAGCAAAATGGGACTCCATTGTAGAGACCCTCCCGTCAGGGTGAAGCCAGATTTTCACAGTTAGCACCTCAGTGAACAGCAGCACCTGCTTATCTGCCAGGCTCCCAAGTCTCCTGGGTCTGAGGGCTGATCCGCTGGGAGGCGGCTGTGAACTAACAAGGATTTGCATAATGGTCTATATTGTCACTGAGGCACAGTCCCCCACCTGGCTGCTCCAGGCGCCTGTCACTCAAGCACTGAGACAACAACTAACTTTGATGGCAGCTTGTTGGTCTAAAAAAAAAAAGAGCACAAAATCCTCATTTTAGAAACCTTTATTCTCTAATCTCTGGCCCCCAAGAATGAATATATTTCGTCTTGGGTGACATTTGGAGAAAAGCTCAAGGAAAAACGAAGCCATTCAAATTCACTACCATCCGCAGTAATATAATGCTGGCCTGAGGGTCTGGAGTTTCAGTCTCCACTTACAGACTAAGAAACTAAGATGGCGGGGGATTCTTGACCAAGGTCACAGAGTTAAGAAGCCACTAGACAGGGCTTTGAATCTAAAACTGTGGGCTTTGAGCTCTCTCTGCCGCTTTCTTTACATCACACATTCATTCATTCAGCTCTTGGGTGGTAGGTCCTGTGGCAGCACTACTCCAAAATGCCATCTAAGTAGTTAGCTGGCACACATAGGAAGGACAGGGCAAAACCTGGCATCAAAGTGAAGTTGAAGACCTTGAAACTGCTTCTTCCTGTCTATAGACTCAAGTTGCACAGTTCAGTCACTGAACCCCCATTTTGTCGTCTATAAAGATTGGCATAGTATATGTACTTTCCCTGGTGGATCTCTGAGGGGGGTGTTAAATAATGGGTTTGTATATAAAGCATCTCATGCTGTAACTGACAAATAACTGACACCCAATATGATTATGTTCAATGAAATAATTAAGAAATTTTATAGGGAATGGCACTTTGAACTTGGTGGTATCCATGATGTCATTGTTTTAGATTTTCATTTTGTCTTCAATGACATCAATATCCAGTAGCCTATACAAGAATTTTGTCCCTACAGCCCAGATATCTTTAGGGAGGAATTTGTAGTCTGTTTAATAATTCCCTGCCATGACACTAAAATATATTTTAGCTAATTACTAAAGAAGTACACTATCTGAAAAAATTAGGAATAACCATCTTCCCACCAAAGTCTGTGCTTCCTTCCACATCTACTGTGAGTGCTAAGACTCTGTCTACATTTAGACTTTGGATCTAGAAGAAAGAGATAGGATCTAGTGCAAACTCAGCCATGTATAAACTGTAGGATTTACACATATCCTTTTAACTCCACTTAGCTTCTGCATTTGAAGTGGTGACAACAATCCTTTGCCAAGAACAACTGGTCTACCCAAACACTGATTGACCGAAGGTGACTTAATCCAGTGTGCTTTATTGAGACCCTGTGTAAGCACTGTCTTCTTCAGGTGCTGAGATAAGTAAACAAATACGAGTCTTTTCTTTCAGAAGATTAAAATCTAGTGAAAGTAGGACTGTTAAGTGGTAGAGTATACCATTGCTACTTCCTACAGAGACATAGGTTTGGGTGGAGTGACTCAATATTCCAACAAATGTGAGTAAAATGAGGGTGTTCCTTCTAATAAGTTTTTTATATGGCTTAAGGTTATTTTGTGGTTTTTCTATCTCCCTTTTTTCCTCTGCTCCAAGAACAAGAATATTCTAGCTGGATAAAATTAGCATGAGATAGAGTCACATATTTATCACGAGTCTGGGATAAAAATAAGTCAAACACAAGAAACCAAACTAATACTTGGAGAATATTTGTTACTGAAGCCTAAACTAACCTGACATAGAAATTAAGAAGTTAATGGGGCCAGAGAGATTGAACAGTGGGTAGGGAATTTGCCTTGCACACAGCTAAATTGGGTTTGATCCCCCAGCATCCTAGATGGTCCCCTGAGAGTGCCAGGAGTAACTTCAAAGCATCGAACCAGCAGTAAACCCCCAAACACCACTAGGTGTGGCTCAAAAAAAAGCCAAAAAAAAGTTAGCTGATTGATGATAATGTATAATATTCACATACATAAACATAACTGATATGGTATTCGCTTCTAGACCAAATAGAAAGCAGCAGGAAAAGTCATTGAACAGCCTCCAGTGAGACATAAAGGTGGGGATTTGGTAGAACTACAAGGGCAGGAGGCAGAGGGAATCATCCCAAACAATGTTTAGTGGGATCTTTGACAAGTCCAGTAACACGCTGATACTTGCTGGCTCTTCCCGAACCACCTGTCAGGTGGAACCCCATAGAGCGATTGTTCTGAGGGACCCTTTAGACTAGAGCAACTGTTCCAGCGATTCCCCTGGAGACAAAAGCTTTGGAGACACAAATAGGGACTCGTCTCCATATATGATCAGAGGTCACTCTCAGGCTTGACTCTGGGCTGTCTTGCTCCCTCAGAGAAAGCTCTGGTCAAGAGAGATAAAACTACATTGTATTATTCCCAAAACATTCCTAATTCCCAATGTTTATGTTTATCTTCTTCCTGGTGCCTCCTGCTGCCCAGGGTGTCCTGGTGTCCTGGGCTCAGCCACTCTGCGTGTATCCCAGTTCCTCATGTCCTAAATAAGCATTGTTAGAATGAAATAAAGTGCCTCTGGTCATCAGAGATATCTCTGTTTATCTTCCAGTCATCAGTTGGGCAGAATGTATCTGGTTCCAAATGGATCAGAAAGATGGAAGTGGACCCTCGCTGGCCAACTGGTCAACTGAATACAGATATTCTGGCATAGAGGTGGTAGCAATTCTCAGAGGCTATCCAGATCACACTCAGTAGTGCCTGGAGGCCTCCAATGCCACACTCTGTGTTCTGTGGACCATGTTATGCCAGGGATAGAACTGGGGACCTAATGTACGCAAGGCGTGCACTCCAGTCCCTTGAGACGTCTCCCTAATCCAGTAAAACTCCTTTATTCTCAATAAGCTGTAAGCAGAAAACATACCCAAAGATACTGTGAATTTGTGTATGGAAACGATTATACAATATAATGCAATATTAGCAGCATCTTAATGCTATTAGTTATACTTAAAACATAAACTCGGGAAGGGGAGACATTCAAAACATATTTAGCCACTTTACAAACAAATGAAAGAGAAGAGAGAGGTTGAATATTTTCAACAAAACATATTAGTGCTGTTCATTTCCAACTGCTTGTGGACAAAATGGTGGTGGTAATGAGGTAGGGAGTAGTGTCTCTGCTCCAGGCCATGTGGTATGAAGTGGGGTCTCATTCCAGGTCCCATGTTGATAGTACCATCTCTGTCTGTCTGTCTGTCTGTCTGTCTGTCTGGGATATTGTAAGTCATGGTACAGACAAAGGGGCCCAAGTCTGATAAATCAGGTGCTGGCTCTTGCTGTTGTTTGAATTCACATATATCGCTTCTACATTTAGTGGTGGGGAGCCATGCAGAAGAAGCCACACAGACCATTCTTATGTAAGAGGGGGGAAAAGAGAATACTTTGGAGTAATGGGGTATGTGCCAGGATTTAGGGAGCAGTTTAAAGCTTGCTTATCTGGAAACTGTAAAAGCCCACAACAAACTCTTGTTCTTTCTGTTCTAGAGGCAAGAAGTCCCCAGACACAGCGAGGCCCTGCCCCGGCCTTGCCTGGACCAGTTCCTGGCTGGGAGAGCGGATTCCTCCCAAGGTTTCTTCATAATAAATGAATAATAAACATTCCACTGAAATCTTTAAATGGATAGAGGAGTTTAATTATAAGAATTTAATTTTCAGAAGCAAAAGCTGCTTTTATACAATTACAGTGTGGCAACTTTTAATTAATTTTGGAAACTTTCTTTTGCTTAGAAAATCTAATTAAAAATACTTAGGGAACTATTAATGTAACCAGAGATTCAGGAGGGCAGGGGGGTAGAAATAACATTGGAAAAGGTGTACAAAAGGGGAAAGAGATGTAGAAAAACTGTCAAGACAAAGTTAGAGATGCCTACATCCCCCATCACCCACCAGCTCCAGTCCTTCCCCAGTCTCTAGGGAAATCCATGAGGCATTTTACCAAGACTAGGTCCTCTAAGTAACAGATCCTGATGTTTCCTTCTTTCCTGCTGCTCTGGGGAGTTCCTCCCCACTGAACACATTGGGTAGAAAAAGTGAAAGTGCACAGGACATTTCAGAATGGGTAATCTGCTGGGAAGTAAACCCTGATGAATAAGCTTGAAGCACAGAAACTGTGACTATTAAGAAAAGAGGAGGAGACAGAGAGAGCGAGAGAGAGAGAGAGAGAGAGAGAGAGAGAGAATGCGAGAGAGAGAATGCGAGAGAGAATGCGAGAGAGAGAGAATGCGAGAGAGAGAATGCGAGAGAGAGAGAGAGAATGCTTGCCACAGAGACAGACAGGGGAGAGAGCATCAGAGGAAAACTGGTGGAAAATGTTCACTGGTGAAGAGTGTTGTATACAATATGACTGAAACTCAATTATGAACACCTTTGTACCTGTGTGTGTAAGGGAAACAACTGTATTATGAACAACCTTATAAACCACGGTGTTTAAATAAAGTAAAAATATTTTAACTTTTTATTGAGACCAATGTGAATTACAAGTCTTTCATATTTGTGTTTCAGGCATATAGTGACTGTGAATTAGGGCCATTCCCACCACCAGTGTTGACCTACCTCCACCAGAATTCCCAGCATGCAACCCAGACCTCCACACTTAGCCCCTGAACTGCTAGTGTAACAGGTCCCTTGTTGTAGTTTGGGTCTCTTGATTCTATTGCCGTTGGCTTCGGTTAGGGTATTTAGATCTGACCATACTTTTAACTAAAGTGAACTTTAAGAATAGATTAGGGAGATCTTGAAATTTCATCTATGTGACAGGTTTGGGTATCAGTCTAGGTCAGGCTTCTCATGGGTTAAGGTTAGGATAAGGGTTAGGGTTAGGGTGAAGGTGAGGGAATTGGTAGGTATGAGGTATTCATCTTTGCTGTTTTCAGAGATCAAAAAGGCAAGTGAAGTGTTTGTTGAATATGAAATGGGGAAACGTTAATTGCTTTAAAAAATAAGAATAAATTATGTGAAAAAAAGAAAAGAGGCAGAAATAAGAGAAAAAGTATTGGGTCAGGGGCTCACAGTCGCATAGACTGAGAGCCCTAGATTGTTCTTCACAAACAATATTTATTACTTAGAACTAGGAATCTTCAGAAGAAGAACAATTCTTTAGTCCAAGGCATAAATATCTTAAGCTGTCCCAAGTAAACATTTACAGATCTGAGGGCCTTAGTATATCAAGACAAAATCTGTGTAATGAGTTTTCTCTAAAAGAGATTTTTCCAGAAGATGGAACAGAGATAGTGCATTTATATGGCCCCACTGAGAAGGCATTCCACCTCTGGGTGCCAGATTTCTGGGTTAAAAAGTTCCATCTACTGCCCATTCTGTCTGTTTCTGTATCTATATACCATGACATATGAACCTGGCCTGGGCAGGATGACAGCTTCTCAACTCCTCTCACCCTGACCCAAGCCCAGTGGAACAGAATAGAAGAGTCTGGTCTTCACCTCATAATCCCCAGAGTCCACAGGAGAAGCATTTTGGGGCACATTCCCTACATAGAGGCTCAGGGTCTGTCTACAGCTACTGAAGGAGAACAGGCCTTTGAACTCCAGGGCCAGGGCAGTTACACCTGCACTAAAGTCTGAGAAGCAACAAGCTGGTCCCCAGGCAGCACCAAAAGTCAACTATTGGTCAAGGGTTACTGCAGATTGCATTGAGAGATTTAATTTAGGCAGCAGCTCCCCACTATCTAACTAACCTGGTGAATCTGAATCTCTGGAGACAGCAGGGGCTCGGGGCCCACCTTAGCTTTTAGAAGCTCCCCATGATTTAGGGCCAATCAGTCACAACCTAGTCACCTCAGTCAGGCTCTCAGCATTACTGAAAAACATTCCCCAAGGTTCCTGCTAGATGTTAGGCCCTCTTGAGCCCTTTGACCTTGCTGGTAGAAACCCAAGGTCCCCTTCTGACTGAGTGATTCATTGGAACTCTGTCCTGTCCAGTGCCAGGGCTCTTGGCTGGAGATGTCCCATCCTCTGTTGGTTCCATTGAAACTCGAGTTCTTGAAGCACAGAAACTTAAGAGAATAACCTGGTTCTGCAACTAACTCACCACAAGTTCCGGGGAAAATCAGACCAGATAAAGGCCAAAGAGATAGCTGTTAGAGTACTTGCCTTAAATGGAGCTGATTCGGTTTATATCCTTGGCATCCTATATGGTCATCCAGGAATGATCCTTGAACAGAGAGCCAGGAGAAAATCCTGGGTACCACCAGGTATGCCCCCCCAAATTGTTTAATTATTTTAATTAGACCGTTCTTGCTAGTCTATGTCCCAGCTTCTCAGAAAGTTATAAAAATGTACTGCAGGGTCATCTGAGACCAGCAGAGCCAAGGATCCTCCTTGGGCCTCAGTATCTGTCCCGTAGGTGGGCCCTGCCTTCCAGGTGAGAGAAGCTAACGGGATGGAATTGGGGCTGTGAACTCACTGGAGGCTCTGAGCAGGGGAGGGGTGAGCCCTTCCCTCTTACAGAAATGTGGCTTTTGTGCTAAGTTCCTTCTGAAACTTCAACGTGAAAGAAAGGAAGAAGGCAAAGAACAAACCAGCCAAATGGATTCTCAAGTGGTTCTGCATCCCGCAGCCCACCTGGCCTCACGCCTCCCCACCAGGGGATCCAAATATAACTCGCTGACCCAGATTCCCCTACCCCAGGGCTTCTGGCTGCCTGTGCAGGGCAGAGTAGCAGGAGAAACTGTAATGTCACACTGACCCCCTGTGGAAGTCAGAACATGGCAGCTTCTAATCCCAACTCCAGGGCTCCCCCTCCCTGGACCCTGATTTTTCTCCCATCCCAATATGGTCCTTCCCACAGCACCCTGATACATTCTAGGAGGAGACACATCAGCAGTGCTAGGAAGCAGAGACCGACAGGGGAACTCTGACAAAGGTCAAATAAAGGACAAAGGACAGAGGGAGCCTGGCTTTTGCCTAATATCCCTACTGGCCAGCACAGCTATCTGGGGGCAGGGGTTCCCAAGTTCAGAAGATCCTGGCAATATTTAGCCGGGCAGTTCAGTGGTCAGATGGTTCACCAGTCAGGTGGTGATCTTTTGGTCAGATAGTTCAGTGGCCAGATGCTTCAGTGGCTAGAAAGCTCAGAGGTCAGGCAGTTCAGATCATCAGCCAGATGAATCAGTGGTCAGGCAGCTCAATGGCCAGGCACTGGGATTCAAAGATACAATGCTTGAGACCCCAGTATCAGGAACAACCAGGGCCACCCCCTGCAGGGTACAGGGGCTTCAGGCTTCTCAGTGATTGCTCAGGGGAACTTGTGGTGCAGGAGCAGACTTGTGCAAAACTTAAGCCCTCAACTCCTGTACTGTCTCCCCAACCCTGTCACCACTGTCTCTTGCCTGAACTTTGCTTCAGATTTCTTAGGGGTCTCCAACAATCCATGTTCATCCTCCTTCTCCTGTGGCACACGGGGTTAAGCTGCCTCCTGACCAAGCACCAATCCAGCGCCTCCTCCCAGACATATGACAAGCCACTTCTCTTTGATCCCCTCCTCAGTGACAAAACAAACATGACCACACAGCCTAGTGCACCTCCAAGGAAGGCAATCAGGCATCATGAGTAATGAAGAGCTTTGAAAGGTTAAGTATGCAACTGGCTTCATTTATATGGTGGGATTTCTGCCACACTTTATCTTTACTTCTCCCTCTCTCTCTCTCTCTCTCTCTCTCTCTCTCTCTCTCTCTCTCTCTCTCTCTCTCTCTCTCTCTCTCTCTCTCTCTCTCTCTCTCTCTCTCTCTCTCTCTCTCTCTCTGTCACACACACACACACACACAAAGCGATATAAGCTCAGTCTGCCATGCCAACCTCAACAGACCGAGCATGGTCATCAGAGCTGGTACAAGATACAGCTGGACCTGGAACCTTGGGTCCATCTCTGTGTTGAGTGCTACAGACACAGATGACTTCAGAGAGTCCCTGACCCAGGAATGAGACTGACAGATCAGGTAGATGAGGTCTGGGGCAGAAAGAGGCTCAGAATGAGAACTGTGGCCCAGTGTGGAGAATCAGGGAGAATTCCTGGAGGTGACAATTGTACTGAGTCCAGTGTTCTTCAGACTCACCCATGCTGTAGTCGAGGCCTTTATTCCTTTCTATGGTTAATACAATTCCAGTGGATAACTCTGGTAGTTATACTATCTAGTTACTTTATTTCTCTTCTTGTTCCCTAAAGATTTGCTGATGACAAAATAAAAAGTGTGACAGATTAAATGTGAAGGAAGAGACTTTCTCAGGTTATTTTTGTTTTGTTTTGTTTTGTTTTTGGATCACACCCGGAGGGGCTCTGAGGTTACTCCTCCTGGATCTGCACTCCTGAGATGCTGGGAATCAAACTTGGGCCCATCCCAGGTTGGCAGTGTACAAGGCAAACACCCTACCACTGTGCTATCACTTCAGCCCCTCAGGGTTTTTCATAGGAAAAACCTCATACAAATGGGATTGCATTCATAGGAGAAGATTGCTTTAACCATGAGAAAGAGGCTCAGTACACACACAAAAAGGCTCAGACTGAAACATTATGGTGATTCATATTATGAAATATTTTGTGGTCATATGATTTTATAGTTTGGGACACGAAAGGATATAGAGGATGCAAAGTTGAGCCCAGTTTATGATTCTATTTATTGTAACTTTTTAAAATGTAAAAACTGTGATTTATAAAGTTGTTCTTAGTTGTTTCAGGCATCAATATTCCAACCTCAATTCCATTATCAGTGTGACCTTTTCTCCACCAATGTCTCCAGTTTCCCCTCTCCCAAACCTGCTCCTCTAGCAAGCACAAATAAATTTACTTTATATTGTGTCTTACAATATGGAAAGGGGATTATCAGAAAATAGATTAAAATTACCACAAGAAGTGATGAGTCCAGTTAGAGAAATAACTGCACTGACAACTATCATGACAATGGTAGTGAGAGAAATAGAATGCCTGTCTCAAAGAGAGGCAGGGGGTGGGGAAGACGGAGATGGGGGGCATTGGTGGTGGGAACATTGCACTGGTGAAAGGGGATGTTCTTTTTTATGACTGAAACCCAACTACACACATGTTTGTAATCATGGTTCTTAGATAAAGATACTTTAAAAAGTCCATTTGTTATCATTGTATATCTCATAATGGTGTTACTAAAGTAATAGTTTGAAGATTTACTGAGTTTGTCAGTAGTGATTGAATCTTCTATGTTTTTGCTCACTGAGTTTTGGTAGTATTCTACATAACTTTCCATTGGATTATTTGTACTCCTATTGAGATGTCAGTATTGTGAAATTTGGGAGTGTTTCATGGAGACATGTGTGTGCCCTCTTGCTCTAGAAGTGGTTTATATGTTGGCAGAGATGACTATGAGATTGATTATGGAGGCTGATGAGTCTATCCAGGAGGAAGGAGATTGGGCCCTCCCCCGTTCCAAGAAGACTTTTCAGCCTAGTGATCAATCTACTTGGGATGATTTGGTGGCTTGACATATATTCCACTTTTATAAAATCATGCTTTCACTTCATACCCAATCTACTAAGCTAAGTCCCCAACCTTGATTTTCCACTCTCATGAGCAATTATGCCAAAACCATGTCGGGGCACTTGTCTTCAACTCTCTGCAAAAAGATTCCTGGGGCTCAAGGAATTGTCCCATTAAACCTCAATCTGTTTCTTCCCAGTGACAGATGAGACGGAGTTTCTAATCCCGTGCTGCCCGTGTCTTTGTTCCTAGAACAGGTAAGGCCAAAAAGAAGGTGAATTCTGCATTAGATCGACCCCCATTCCTGAGTTTCGCTCCTCACACTGATACTGGGCACAGCCATGATTTCTTTTTTTTTTTTTTTTTTTTTTTTTTTTTTGGTTTTTGGGCCACACGCTGTGACGCTCAGGGGTTACTCCTGGCTATGCGCTCAGAAGTTGCTCCTGGCTTCTTGGGGGACCATATGGGACACCGGGGATCGAACCGCGGTCCGGGTCCGTGCGCAGGCAAGGCAGGCACCTTAGCTCCAGCGCCACCGCCCGGCCCCACATGATTTCTATCCATGAGACTAAAGCAAACCAGATGTTGACAACACCTGCAGAAGTCTCTGTTCTATTATTTCTCCTTCCTCCCTCCACTCCCTGTTCTGCTAGAGAATGGGAAACACAGAAGGCCACCTGCCCAGCCCCCTTCTACCTGCCTGCTGACCTAACATATATCCACAAGCCTTCCAAATGTGTCTAAGTAACCCAAATTAGCAGAATAACTAGGGCCTGGGGACAGCAGATTTGAGAATGAGTGAAGAATTTGTTGAAGCTACTACATTTGGGGATGATTTGTTAAGTGGCAATAATTCACTGAGACTAAGCCAAACTCTGATTTACGACTTATGAATCCCACTGATTCCCAGGACCAACCCCTTCAGAAGGGGCTAGAGCCCTTTAACCAGAAAGTGCCGTGCCGATAAATCCCGAGGTGCAGAGTACAAGTCTGTGTGGCTAGAGCCTGATCTTGAAACATTTCCATGACAGAGCAGCTCCAGGCCTCCTGACCCTAAATTCAGAGTTTCTGGAACTACTTAAACCTTCAAACATTCATAAGCATCAATGAAAATGATGCACTTAAATACCACCCCTGGCTCCGAGGGCCTGCACCCCCAGGGAGAAACTGTTCCCAATTTAGTGAGTAAAGTAAAAAGACTTCAATTGCTGTCTGAGGACATTAACTGCAAATTTATATTTGAGGCCCTGTGTGCAATTTTTTATGCATCCTTAAATACCAAAACATAATTACCAATGTCAATACATAATGTTTATTTCTTTCAGAACCGACATTTTAATTTTCCCGAGCAGGCTGGAAAAATGATATGCATAAAAATAATAACAAATATTAAAAGTCTTCCAAATAAGGGACCTGGATAACCCTCATAATCCTAAATTTAAATGCATTCACGATCACAGCCATATTAAAGGTCTGATAAGCCAAATTAGGTTCCATGTAAGCATAATTAATCTTCTTTTTCAATGAAGATATTACAAGGGTGTTAATTTGAATCCCAAAGGCCTTGGGGAAATTGAATTATATAGATAAAGTAAATATTTGACCTTTTGCAGATAATTACGCCTTTAAAAAAAATCACCATGCAAGTAAACCTTGGATGCCACTGAGCCCTGCCAAAGTAAAAATCTTTATAAATATTCAACAAGAGAAGAAACAGGTACTGTAGCCTCCTAGCTTTGCGTTTCAAACTGGGAACAATAAAAAAAAGTCTCCAGCCAGGGGGTCTGAGCGTTTAGTAACAAATAATTGGATGGAATTGGCCAGCGCTGATTATGTCAAATTTGCAAATTATCCTCGATCATTCACAGGTCATTAAATTTCAAGACACAGAAAAATGGAGACGCAGCATTGGTCCAGGCCCAGCAGTAAAAGGGGCTGGCATCAGTCAGGTCAATGATCTCAAGAAGACAGTGCTGTTACCTCAGAGGTAGAGAAGTGATGAAGGACCAAGCATCAGCACCACCCACCCCTGCACTGTGGCTGGTTGGATGAAGGGAAGCTTTGGGCCATATCTGGGGGCTAACAGGCTGAGTAACATCAGATCACCCCTAGTCTGGGTTCCTTCCCAGTGACAGAACATGCCAGAGCTCTGTTCTACCCTCTCTCATATATAAGCTGTTAGAATCTAAGATTTAAAATAAACTGTAACCTAAATATCGAGGTTAGAATATGGTGTGCCTTTCCTTAGAGATAACATTGCTTCGGCTTCTGTCCTCTGCTTGCTTGAGGAAGTTAACTGCTGTAAACCTGGCTTTGCTGTGAGCCGAAGTGCAGCCATGACAGGCTGCGGTTTTAAGTTAGAAAGACTAGGCCCAGAAGAATAGCCAGTTCCTGGAACCAGACCCTAGGGGTAAATGCCAGGAATTATAGTGATAGAAGGCTAAACAACAGCTGACAGCAGCCAGATGACACCCCAACCTGGGTGTGAGGGCTGCAGCCCACCCAGCTGTCTGTCTGTTGCTACACTGGAACTACAACCAATCGTAGCCCAGCCTTGTACTGAGGGCCAATAGTTTTAAAGATTAACTACCCCAGAGGCAGGAATCCCCTAGACTGAGCCTAGTACCCTTTAAATTTGGCTTATGAGCCATTCTCGGGGCCCTCGTTTCTTAGGTGTTGGACTCCAGCTCCCTTATGGTCTTGTGGGTGGCAGAGCCTGAGTTCTGGACTCTAACAAAACAGATCGGGGATTTTTGAATTCTAGAGCTCCTTGAACCCGAACCTTCCTCTATCCCTCTTGAAGATTTGTGCCGCCTCTCATGCTAATTCTCCCCAAAAGCCATGGCCACCACCACTCGCATCAGGGGGTGCCGACCTGAGCAGCCTGCTAGGGGTTCTGCCAGGACATTTCACATGATACCCTGAAAATCTTCCAGGAAGATTTTCCCCCTTCACTCCACCTTTTCAGGCTACAGAGACCCACAGGGATTCCGGAATCCCTGCAAGGACTGGGCTCAGCACTCTGTTCTTCCCCAGAGGCTGAACACTGAGACAGGCCCTTTGTCCCCAGAAGCATAGGCTCTTCAATCGCCCCATTTAGCGGCTCGCAAGTGTGCCTCCAAGCATAAAAGACTGCCGCTGGGTGACACAAAGGGCCTCAGGGTCTCTAATCCCTGATAAGGCCACAATTATAGAAGAGTGTCCACCTTGCTTTCACTTCCTTCTAGAACTGAGCTTGGCTTCAGCTGGGGGCTACAGAGATGGCCTGAGATCAGCTAAAAATACTGTTCTTTTCATACCATAAGACGTACCTTTCCCACCACCACCCCCAAGGTGTGTCTTGTGGAGCGAATGATTGCTGGAGCTAAAACCTGAAACCTGAGTGCAGGGGAGGAGAGCGTCTAAAACCTATGTGCGTGTTATGGTCAGGTTTATCTATAAGAGCGGAAAATATGGTACATCTGGGGCCTGGAGAGATAATACAGGCATTAAGGTATGTGTTGCACATGCCATCAGAATCCAATCACTCCTCCCAGCATCATATGGTCCCCTGAGTATCATCAAGTGCAGCCCTAGAAGCCCCCAAGCACTGCTGGAGTGACCCCAGCAAAAGCAAAAGCCCCAAACACTGCTGCCACCTTGGGCTCATGCATTAACCCACTGGTCTTGTTGGCAGGGAATGTCTAGCATGGTTTCTGGAATTCTCAATCACCACTTGGGACTCCTCTGCTCAGTTCCCATGGTAAATATTTGCTTTTAAAAATGTGCCTGAACTGGACCAGATATCACGGAGGGAGGGTGTTTACCTTGCATGAAGAAGGACGATGGTTCAAATCCCGGCATCCCATAGGGTCCCCCGAGCCTGCTAGGAGCGATTTCTGAGCGTTGAGCCAGGAGGAACCCCTGAGTGCTGCCGGGTGTGACCCCAAAACAAAATAAAACCAAAAAAAGTGTCTGCACCTAAATACCCAAACCAAAGTGAATGACAACGGACTCAAGAGACCCAAACTACAACAAGCTCAACACAAAAGGAACCTGTTACACTGGTAGTCCAGGAGGCTAAGAATGGAGGGATGGAAGGCATGCTGGGAACAGTGGTGGGCGGAGGTCAACATTGGCGGTGGTACTGGTCCTAAATCACTGTCACTATGTGCCTCAAAGACAACTATGAAAAACTTGTAATTCACATTGGTCAGTAAAAATTATTTTTTTTAAAAAAGTGTCTGCAGAGGGACCAGAACAATAGTACAGTGGGCCAGTTCCTAGAACCTTCTGGCTAATCAAGATAGCGTATTTTTCACTCTATATGACACACTGACCATAAGACGTACATAGTTTTTAGATGCTCTCCTCCCCTGCAATCAGGCTCTATCGCCAGGTGACATTTACTCTATGAGACACACTTTTGAGGGAAAATAGTGCGTCTTATGGTACAAAACTCACTTATGGTATGAAACTTGCCTTGCAAGTTGGTTGACCTTGGTTGGCCTGGCTTCAGTCTTGGCGTTCCATATAGCCCCCTAACCCCACCAGGAGTGATTCCAGTACTCAGATTTAGGACTGCGTCCTGAGCACCGCCAGTTGTGTGCCCTCTCCCCCTTCTTCCCCCTACCAAAAAAAGATTTGTACATGCATGAACCATGCATAAAGTGGCACAAGAAGAATAAAGATGCAGGAATGATCTGAGGGGCTCTATTCAGCTGTCAGGACAGAGTTGGACACCATAGCCCATTCCACAGCCTTGGCAATGCCTGTTCAGACTTTGTGGGAAGAGTTTACAGCAGGAGGCATTTAAAATGCCAGAACAAAGTCATTTCTCGGGCATCATTACACTGGCGTTTTCTATCTCTCTGATTAGAGAGAATTGAATCTGCCTGGGTCAAATTGATTTTGTACATTTCCCTAATCATACAATGTTCAGACCCCCAAAGGGTCTCATCCCAATTAATCTGCCCTGATCTGGGCAGAGGAGGTGAGACATCACTTGTTGACAGGAAGAGAGTGAAAACTCGGGGGTTCAGGTGAGTGACCGGCAGGGTCCTGAGCCAAAGTCAGGACTTTCCAGGCTTCTCATCCCAGGCAGGGGATGAGGCTGTGGGAACAAAGCAGATGGGGACTACACAGTTGGTGCCTCCATGATTGGTTTCCTGGGCCAGTTCCTGAAACCTTCTGGCTAACCAAGTTACCATATTTTTTGCTCTATAAATCGCACATGACCATAAGACACACACAGTTTTTAGATGCATATAGTTTTAGATGCACATAGCTTTTAGTTTTTAGATACTCTTCTCCCATACAATCAGGCTTCAGCTCCAAGCGACATTCGCTCCATAAGATGCACTTTTGGGGGAAAATAGTGCCGCTTGTGGTATGAAAAAACTGGTATTTCCATTTGTCATAGGTCAGGTTGCTTTTTCTCCATCAACTGTCCAATGAGTTCACCAGCCAAGAACAGAACCCACGAGACACCTTCTGAAGCCTTCAACCTTCGATTTGTTCTTCTGCCTGTCTGCAGGGTTGATGCACCTAAATATCCTCTTATACCCAACACTCTTATCTTAACCTGCTCCCTTAGCTCTGAGAACCATCTTCCTCCCAACATTCTCTCTTGAGCTTCAAATTCAGGAATCTAGTAAACCCCTGGACATCTGGGAAGTCCAAAAGCTCCACCTCAATATGACCCCATGGACTGTGTCCTGGTGTAAGCATCTGAGATGGACTGGGTGAATGAGAAGCCTGCTTTTGCTCAGGCCTCTGCCACTTGGTTTCCACTCATTCTCTAAGGGGCTTCAAGAGAAAGGGCTGAAAGCAGGCCTGTGTCACAAATGAGGAAACAATTTGGAGGACTCTTTGTGTCCTTTGGAAGATTAGAAAATCATCAAGCCACCACCCTCTCTTTTTAACAACCCTGTAGAGGCTGGTCTGCTGCTTCAAAGGAAGTCTGAAGTCAGCCCGGACTTGCTCCTGGCCAGGTCACCTCTTAGATATTTTTGCTTTTTCCTGCCTGGATCCTTGCAAGTTGCTTGCTTTGATCTTTTTCCTTGTAATTTCACATAATATCCAAATATATCCCAGAGCAGGTCTTCCATTGTCTTGGCCAGCGAGGAGGGGCCCTTTTTTTGATCTGTACCAGGCCTTTAATTTCTGCCAATCTGTCCTGTGCTTTCTTTCCCAAGAACTGGCACATCTCTGCTTTGCCCTTTTCTTCTGTCTTCTGAAGGCGTCCTTTGAGCCTGTCCTCCACGTGACTAATTGGATTTTTCCATAAAGTCGATGCATCTAAGGATGTTGTAATGATTTCATTGCATTTTAGATCCCCTGCAGAACTTTCTTATTTCTTTTCTCTTCTGTCTCTCTCTGTCTCTCTTTCTCTCCCCATCCTCTCTTTCTTTATCTGTCATGATTTTCAGAACCCACGGAAGATTTGAAAAATCTTTGGATCCAGAGACACAACTTTATAACCAGCTAGCCATCCTCTGAGTTTTTTAGTTTAATAATTTCTTTTTTTAAGCACCATAGTTACAAACATGAGTTTTGATCAATAGCTTCTACTCAGGTACTCAACAAAAGTTTCTCAGGGGTTCCAAACCTTCTCTTAAAGAAAGTGTTTCAGAAGGACCAGGGTGATAGTACAATAATTATGGTTCTTGCCTTGCATGCAGCAGACCCAAATTCAATCCTGACATTCCATATAGTCCCCAAACCTGCCAGGAGTGATTCTACATGCAGAGCCAGAAATGTGTACTTGCCCTCCCCCAAAAGAAAGCAGTCCATTCACCCAACATTAACTAAGCATCCTATGGCTTATGCACTCTGCCAGGAGAAATTTCTGAGTTTCACTGTGTGTGGCCCAAAAACAAAAATAAAACAAAAACAAATAACCCAACACAACTGAACTCTTGCCCTTGTTCTGGGCCTGCTCTGAAAAAGCACAGCTCGGCTAAGTCTACTGGCATGAATAATTCCTGCTTCTCAAGTTTTGTGAGTACATGTTGGGTTCTTCCCCATCTAATGAGCTGAATTTCCATAACACTAGAGGGGATGCCCAGGCCCCCGCCAGGTCACTGAGAATCGCTGGGAAGGAAGCCGGCCTGCATCATCCTGGTCAAAGTTTGGCTGAAAACCCCACAAAGAAAAAGCAATGGGGCTTCTTAGCACCACCAGAATGACTCCCGAGTTCAAAGCCAGAAGTAGCCACAAACCGCTACTGGATGTGTCCCCTTTCCCCCCAAACAGAACCAAGACCAAAGAAGTAGTAAATCAAAAAAAAAAAATGTATGCAGTTTGTTGGATTATTTTACAGATGCACAAACTCCATTTTAGCAGCACAGACAAGGTGGAAGGAAGAATGTGATGATGCTTAGGATTTGCCACTCAAGGCCAGCCTGGAGGGACTGTCAGCACAGTTGCCAGAAATGTAAGTTCTCAGGCCCTGTCACACACCTCCTAAATCGGAATCTCAAATGTAATGAGGTCCCTGGCGATTTCTTAGCACATGGAAAATTGAGACACGCTGATTTGAAAGGCAAATCACGTTGATTTCACAAACAGAAATGAAAAATGGGGGTAAAGGAGAGGAAAAATATTGATAACTGTTGACTCCCCATCCTGGGCAGACAGGACTTCACTGAACCTGTGTGAAAAAGCTGAAGTGTAAACAACATGCTCGCAACAGTGGCCAAGATGGCAGGGTCGGCTAAGGACATCCTGGAAGGCTGTGCTCCTCCAGGCTCCGTGTCACAGATGCCAACAGCCAGACTGGCCCCTGGCTAGCATCATCATGTTGCTTTATTACTGGCAAACCTCAAAGAATAGTGCATCCATGGCCGCTCTCTGGGTTGAATAGGAAAGACCCATGCTGAATTTCTTCAGAAGATTCCAGCACTCCAAAGCTGAAGGGCAAGTTGCAAGGCTCTGAAAGACCCAACAGAGGCTCTGACTGAACTCACCAGAGGGGCCAAGTGGATAAAATCATGATTGAAAGGCACTAGGTGGGAGGCCAGAGAGATAGCATAGCGATAGGGTATTTGCCTTGCATGTGGCTGACCTGGAAGGGACCCGGTTCAATTCCCAGAATTCCATATAGTCCCCTAGCCTGCCAGGTGTAATTTCTGAGCACAAAGTAACCCCTGAGTACCACCGGATGTGGCCCCAAAAAACCAATCAATAAATAAAGCTTAAAAGAATTTTAAAAAAGGATTCAGGTAAGCCTGAACTGCCCCTAGTTTGAACTTTGGAACCTGGATGGGTCAGTTCAATCGACAATAATATCCTCTGACTGCATGCTGTACCCCTAATTTAGCCAACCCCCCAAACAAGTGTTCACAGTTCCAAGGGGCAAGAGAAAGAGAATATGTATGGATCCAACTATTGAGAGGAAATAAAGACTTCCCAAAGTCACACACCTGAATCCTGACTATCATCCACTTTCCACAGGGACCCCACCCTATGGCCAATTTTTCATTGAACTCTCTTGGGCCCTTATAAACACTTCCTAGAATCATAGGATATGATCCCTGAAGACAGCCAGAACCCACCATGGGAAGGAGTAACAGCTTTGCACTAAGATGGCATCCCTTTAAATTGTGTGGGAGTTAGGTTACCTTTTGTAAACTTTTATGCTGTTTTTTCCTCGCTCTAAAAGTATATTGTTTCTTGTAATTTTTTTATTGTAAGTAATATAACTACCATTATTGATGTGATAAATACCAAGAGATAAAGAAGGAATAAATGTCGCCCACAAGTCAGATTTAAACCCTGGTGGCATGTTGGCGGCCATTCTCTCACTTGTCTTTTTAACACTCCTGGAATCGAATCGGAGGGGCCTCCCTCCCACTTTACCCAGTGAAAACTCTATTGTGAGCATGTATCCAAGCCATTAAAAACTCAGCTAAAAACATTTTTTTTACCAGCATATACTCCAGGGGTCCAAAATCTATTGAATCAAGCTACCATTTTTGAATATTTTAGGAACTTGTCATTTTGTTTCTCTACTGTTTACTGAGGAGCCTAAATATTTTTTTAATTCCTTCAGTAAAAGGTTCTAACCGTGTGTGTGTGTGTGTGTGTGTGTGTGTGTGTGTGTGTGTGTATTGTCCTAACCCAGATGTTTAAAGCAATGTGTGGTTCATAGTCACCTCCTGGACATTGGGGTGATGGTCCCCCTCCCCAAAGGTGATGTTATTTGCAGAGCCAGGCCAGTTCTCACAGAATGACCTTGTAGAAGCAGAAGCTGAGGACTCAACCATGTCCTTCTAGAAAGAACTTACTAGAAGGTCTTTGTGAAAGTAAGTTTCCTCTGAGCCTCTAATCTTAGAAGGTAACCATATTCTCTTCCTCTCTCTCTCTCTCTCTCTCTCTCTCTCTCTCTCTCTCTCTCTCTCTCTCTCTCTCTCTCTCTCTGTCTCTCTCTTTCTCTCTCTCTGTCTCTCTCTCTCTCTCTCTCTCTCTCACACACACACACACACACACACACACACACACACACACACACACACACACACACACACATATCCCTGAACAGGCCTGCCATATACTTCCAACAGTTCTGAGATCCCAAGCCTGGCTCATTCGCATCTATACTGTCAACCTGTATTACAAACAGTCAGCACCTGGCATGTTGGCATAGTATTTGAGATGACCACACCTCCCAGCATGACTACAGAGCACCGTTCATTGTCACAGAAGTCCCAGCATTGTCATGTTGACCCTGGTACTGTCACAAACTACTAGGCTTTGTTGCGAAGCACTTAGTGTTAGGTTGTGCCTTACTTTACCCAAAACAAAGATCATCCCTGGTTCCTTTCTATCTGCTTGTTTACAACTTATTTTACCCCAAACATTGATTGTTTTATATGTAAATCTGGGTGGGACAGGCTCAGGATAGCCTGAGCTATCTATCTGCCCTTACTATGTCCTTACCTGGGGATGGTCTCTATACTCAAATAAAAACAGTTCTGGCAGGAAGTTGGGTGGAGATATGAGGTAGACTTCCAGACTTCCACCCTCAGCCTGGTCTGGATTATTTCATGTGTGATTCACCTGAGCTTGGAGATAAGGTGTGTGGGGTGATTTTATACCTGTCACTGTCACATACAGCATGTGTCACATACAACATGTAGTTCAGTGGTTGGCGGGACTCAGTGGTGGTGAAAGCGATGTCTGGGTTGTCCCCCCTTCCCACACCCAGTCTCCGGCCTTCTCACTCTCCTTTCAAGCTTGGATTTGCTTCCGTGTTGCACGTCAATCATGCAGTCATTGTCAGTGTCTCGTCTCTAAGTCACCAGCGCGTTAGAAATTGTCTAGAGTGAAATTCAAATGAGTAAGAAATAAATAAAACTTGGAACCTGAAGGAATTCTCTTCCCCGCACCAAGCCACACCTCCCCGACTTCGAACAGCTGCATCTCAGCCATTTCAAAGTCTGACCTTGTCTCCTTGCTTCTCCTCCTGGCTTCCAATTTCATTCCTCACAGACCCCTCCCATCCCTGTTGCTGACAGGACAGCTTTGAGAGGGGCCTTTTTCAGAGGCACAAAGGAAGAGGAGTCCTGGTGGCAGGGGCCTCTGATGACAGCGACTCCAAAATACCAGCTCTGGGGTCTCTCAGAAGCAGCAAAGCAGGGGACACGGTTGATTTGGTAAGAAAGAATTCATGGGACTCAGCTGGGGATGGAACATTTCTCCCAGATCCCCTGCAGCCCATCAAGTCAATAAACCTCCCAGGGGCTTATTTCCTCATCTGCAAAAAAGGGAGCATTAAGACCAATCTTAGGACCAGAGAGGGAGTGCAAATATTTTCTGTTTGTTTTGTTTGGGGGCCACACCCAGCAATGCCCAAGGTTTATTTCTGGCTCTATATTCCAGGCTTGGAACCATTTGGGGTGAAGGTGACTGAACTTAGGTCAGCCACATGCAAGGCAAGAGCTTTACTGGCTGTTTTATCTTTTTGGCACCCAATATTTTGCATGTAGGAAACTTGGGTTTCAGTCCCACTGAAGGATGGAGCCCCTGAGCACCATCAGAAGCAGTCCCCCTAAGCACTGAACCAGGAGTAGCATCAGAGCACCTCCAGGTGAGGTCCCCCCAAAAGCAAACAAAAACAAAAAAATAAAAATGTAACCTTAAGGTCTTTATAATTCTTCAACTGGGGCCAAGGAGGCAGCTCTGGGGGAGCCCTTACATTTCATGGGGGTGGCCCTGGGTTTAATTCCCACCACAAACGTCATCAGATGTGCCTCTCTCTTACAGGTGGGATTCTAGGGTCTCTCTTCCCCCCCAGGACATGGGGTAACATTCCTGGCCTCCCAGATCTGTGGAGCCTAGGTGATGACTTGAACACCTAGTGGGAACTCCCTTGTCTGCCTGGACTCTCCAGCCTCTGCCCAGATCATCAGAGACATATGTAGGGCCCCTGGCCCCCACCATGTTCCTTGAGCTCCTGCATTCAGATTCTGCTCTAGAATTTCAGGATCCTTGCATTGGCCTCTCATTGCTGAGTCTTGGTACATTCTGAGCAAGACAGTCCTGGGTACATAGATGAGCACTGACCCCTACTGTGTGCAGTACCTGAAGCAAGCACTCTGCTACTTGGGCAAAGCAAGCATGGGGACCTGACAGGTTCCCTGGGAGCCCTGATCTATGTGGGGGGTCTTTGGGGAGTGGGGGTGTTTAGTTGGACTCTGGGTTGTGGGGCACACTCTCTGGACTCCCTAGTCTTGACAACCCCTCTCTGCCTTGACTACTGGGGTTTCCAAGAGATTTTTTTTGTTTTTGGTTTTTGAACCACACCAGGTGGCACTCAGGGGTTACTCCTGGTAGGCTCAGGGGACCGTATGGAATGCCGGAATCAACCCCGGGTCTGTTCCAGGTCAGCTTTGTGCAAGGCAAATGCCCTACCACTGTGCTATCATCCCCCCAAGAGATTCTTTCTGAACAAAGGGTGCCCATTCCTAGAGGCAGTTGGGAACCATAGCAGAGAGATGGAGAAGGGGTGGCATCATCTCTGGCCCCAGGCAAACAAGCTCAGTCCCCCCAGGCATCACTATCCCTATTTGCCTTCTGTGGAGTTGGACTGAATGACCCCAAGAGACCATCCCAACTGGGAGGTGGGTGAAACCCAATTCAACGACCTTAGATAGGTCATGAGGAAACATGGCAGCTGGGAGATGGGGTGTCCTTCCAGTGAGGGACCCAAAAATAGTAGAACCTCTGAGGCTGGAATATTCACAGCAGAGCTGGGTCTGGCAAAAAAAGGGCAACAGAGGGCCGGAGAGATAGCATGGAGGTAGGGCTTTTGCCTTACATGCAGAAGGACGGTGGTTTGAATCCTGACATCCCATATGGTTCCCCGGAGCCTGCCAGGAGTAACCCGAGCGCTGCCAGGTATGAATCCCCTCCTCCAAAAAGGGCAACAGTCTTCTGGTTTTCCTATTGCTCAAGGTCTTCTCAAGCAATGGAGCCAGTAGTAATGAATTAGACAAAGGGGGCATTATTCCCCCACCCAAGCCTGGGGCCATCTGGTCTCTGACTCCACTTGGGGGCTCTCCCAACCCAACCCTGCTCTTGCAGGATCTCCTCGACATCTTCAACCTCCTCCTGCAAAGACACCCTGGAGTCTCCACTAAGCTCGCTACCTTAGACTGGGCCTCCTCAATAAGCAGCTGCACCTCCATTTGCCCACAGCATCCAGCAACTGGCCACTTAAGACACTGCACTAGATCTCTCCTGCTGTCCCACCTAATGCATTAGCACAAGCCCTCCACAGTTTATTGCAACGCAGACCTACCTGCCACTCAGGCCTCCCGTGTGGTCTCACTGGCTCCAGACAGGCGGCAGCAGACCTGGGCTCCTTCCCAGTGCTTTTAGGAGAGTATCAGTGAGGGGCAAGTTGGGGGGGGTGGGTTCCTCCAAACTCCTCTGGGTGATCCCATATTTACTTCTAGACCCACGTCTCACCAGATCCTCTTTTAGGATCCCTGAGCTCCGCTAGCAAGAGTAAACCTGGGGGATAAGGCAGGTTCATAGTCCCATTCAAGGAGATACAACACATGGGAACAAGCCCCTTTGTCTGGCCACTCTATGCAGGGGGTCAGGGAAAGGCCAACTCTAGGGTCACTGTCCTGCCTGTCACAGGACCGAACTGTGAGATCTTCACCTACACTAAGGCCCAGAGAGTTTTTAAGTCCAATGTTTGCAATGGGTTTGGCACAAATGGATTTGATGGAATGAGAACAGCTTCAGGGAGAGAGAGAGGGACTTAACTCACCATGGCAAAACCCCGATATCCTGCCTAGAGCAAGGCCCCAGAGAGGCAGCGGGTCACAAGCAGGATTTGTCATCTCATGTTTGGATTCAATACAACAACCAGGGTCATGCCTGCATCTGCAGGGGTGGTTGGTGTCTGGCTTCTCTCTCAGATGATTCAAACCCTATTTTTAGGGCTAGAGATGTGCCTCATGGTTGGGCTATGTCTTTCTCAGGCTCTGAAACTTTGTGAGACCTTGAGTTTGATCCCTGGGTTTGATCCAGGAAGTCCCTGAGCACTGTTCTGACAGGCCCTGCTACCTTCTAAGAGGGGAAGAAGTAAGTCCTTAGCTGTTCCCAGTCCACTGTGTGTGTGGTGGGGGAAGGGGGGGCACTGAATCTTAAAGGTTGGAGACCAAGGGGAGTATCTGAGGAGTGAAAAGGGTGAGGGGATGGGATGTGGCATATAAAGCAGGAAGCACATGGGGACGGAGATAGCACAGCAGTAGGGCATTTGCCTTGCACGCAGCCAACCTGGGTTCGATCCTGGCATCCCATATGGCCTGCCAGGAGCAATTTTTGAGTGCAGAGCCAGGAGTAACCCTTGAGTGCTGCCCAGTTTGGTCCCAAAACAAACAAAGGAAGCCACAAAGCCCAGAGCTATTGGGAATAACACCATGAAAGGCTGCAGCGACCCCTTGAGTGTGAGTGGGGCCCGGGGCTTACATGCCAAAGAATGGGCATCCAGTTTAGGGAGGGCTAGTGAAGGTGGCACATGATGAATAAGCTGTGCAGACCCCTGAGAAGGGCTGGCACGGTACAGGGCACAGGATACACCCCCAGAAAAGGTCTCAGCATGGCCAGCAGGAAAGGGGTGGAAAGCCTCAGGGAGAGCAGAGAGGTGAGGGCAAGAAGCTGGTTTTGGGGCTGATGAGAGGCTGAACCCTGGGAGACAAAATCATCTGCAGACCCTCAAAGCCAGGGAAGCCCTAAAGGAACAAGGTCTGAAGGAGAAACGAGGTGCACCCCCACTTGGCAGGAGGCCAAGAGGCTCGCGAACCCTCTCCGGGCATTCTGCAGCTGGCTCGGAGCTCATTCAGAGCAGGGTAGGGCCACAGCTGCAGCTGGTGTGTGGGACTCGCCTCCAGCGCTGTCCCCTCCCAACTGGCCGCTGCCTTCCCCAAGCCTTGCCAGCAGGACTCAGTTCTCGTGGCCCTGGGGCCACCCACCCTGGAATGGAGTCCTGGCCCCTCCCGCCCTGCTGACCTGTCTGACCTTCCAACCCACCCGTCTGCCTGTCCCTTAGAGGGATTCCTTTCCCTCCCAGGACCCATGACACTGCTCAAAGCAACGCACGATGTCAAAACACTCGGCAGATCGGTCCCCGGCCACACGCTAGCTTGGGTTCCCAGGAGCCTGTCCCGAGTGGAGGCCCCCCTTCCCCTCTTATCCAGAATGTTCCACGGACTTTGAAGGGCACAGTGGGCATTAACACCCTCTGTGGACAATGCCTCCTCCTGGCTGGGTCTGCAGCCACCTTTCTCTGCATCCAACACACGTGCCTTCAAGGTCAAGTTCATCCGCAGTGTCACCAATACACCCATGATCATATAGGTGCCCTAATCATGCACATGGACACACACCAAGTCACATACGTTGCCCATGGCGACACACTGTCATGAATTTTCCCTAGTTATACTTGCTTCAGTCACACACACACACCCCCAAAAGGCACCCAGAATCAAATACAAATTCATTCATATGTGCACCCTATTTATTTAGGGGCACACACAACCTGTCACATACACAAACCAGTCACACACAGGCCAACGTGCACACGGCCAGCCATAGGCACCAAGTCACAGACGCACACCCGATAGCACTCACTCCCAATCACACGCGTAACCAGTAACACACAAGCAGCAATCCACACGCCGTCATGCGTACACGTCGGCAGCTTCCCATGCCCTCCCAAGCATCTGGACACCCAAGTCTCTGCTGCCTCCCCCAGAGCCCCCTACCCCTGCCAGGGCCCGCTCAGGCCCACTCGCCGCTGCTGGCAGGCCAGTCACCTGCAGACCCTGTCAGGCTGTCTGTCTGCTCTGCCCAGAAGCTCATGTCCGACTTCACCTCACCAAACCCCGCTGGCTGTCACTAGGCACGGGCCCGCAGGACCCTATCAAGGCCTCCGTCTGGGAGCTCATCTCAGCTCCTGCAGGAGGGGCTCTGTTGCCTGCAGCTCTGGGGCAATAGAAGGTGCTGAGTGATTAAAAACTGAACCTCTCAAAGCCTCCGAGGCTGTTCTCTGTCCCCTACACAGACACACCCCCGCACCCTTTCACACCCAAGAAGCTTTAGCCTGGTCACCCTACCCTGTCCTTGTTCAGCAGGAGCCAAGACGGTCCTGCTCTGCCATCTCTGCTGTGCCTGTCGCAGGCAACCCACCAGCATGGGACTAGGAACTAAATACAACACCAAATAGTGCTCTATCTGCACCAACACCAGGAATTGAGTACGTGGCAACGTGATACCAACCTCTGAGATGTGGGGAGGGGCAGGTCCCTGTGGTACCTTTAACTTTTGGAGTGTGGAGCAGGGCTTAGCCCTGTGGCTGAGAAGGCAGTGGCTTCCCCCTCCCCCACCCCAAGGGAGGCCCAAATGACAGTTGTTGAAAGGGCCCTGGGACACCTCAAGGATGAGTGAGGCAGGGTGGGGACACTGAGGCTGATCGGCCAAGCTAGTGCCAGGCTGGGCTCTGGTCCAGAGAGAAATCTGCGTAGATGCTGCTGGCATGGCTGCACAAGGGTGACTGGGGAGCAGGGGTGCAGCTACCTACCCTCCACTCCCTTGTGGCCTGGGGTGGGTGCTTTCGTACCTTCCCAGACACAGGCCTCGGGGAACTGTGTGTGATGGCAGACTTGACCCTCCCACCCCTTGAGAGAGCCTCCTCTGCTGGCACCATCCCTCTTGGTCTCCCCACGTTGCTGGTGCCTTCTGGGAGGTGGGAGATGCTCTGGGAATGTCCCACACGGAAAGAACCATTTGCCCATCTCATGGGAGGCAGATGCCAAGAGAGGCAAACAAATCCCTCTGGTTCTGTGTCCTCCCTGACTAGCTAACTGGTAATAGGGAGGAAGAATAACACCCAAATCTCTCACAACACTCTCAAGTGCCAGAAAGGGAGACTCATGCTGCTGTGACAATATGTAAAGGGGAGAGAAATATGTTGGGGTAACCCTGCAGGGAGTCTCTGAGGAAAGGGGTGGCATGTCCAAGGGTCTTGTGACCAGAAGGGCAAACTGCAAAGTAGGGAATGCAGCGGGGTGGGAGGAGGAGGCAGGACTAGGACTAGAGTGTAAAAGGGCTGTAGCTTATGCAAGGGATAGCCCTGGGCATGCTCAGCCATGGTAGGGTGCTCTTGGAAAGGAGGGGTGCGTATGGGGAGGCCAGTGGAGGAGCCAGGGCTGCAAGGAAGAGGAGTCACTGGATCGTGATGGTAATGGCCACTGATGCAATGGGTCTCGGAGGCAAGTGCTAAGTGTGGCCCGAAGGTAACTGGGACCGAGCCAGAGAGAAACACACGGTGTGAGGGACACCACCCCTGCTACTAGCATAAGGAGGGACACCCAGGGGCCAAGGTTAAACCTGCATCACCCCGACACCCACCTGGTGGCCTGCACTGAGGGGACCCGACCTGTGCCGAGATGGGGGTTCCAGACCCCCTCACTCTGCCACAGGCAGTTCTGGGCTTCTCTGGAGATTGGATGAGTCATTCTGATCATTAAAAAAAAATTGTTTTTTGGTTTCTGGGTCACACCCGGTGATGCTCAGGGGTTACTCCTGGCTCTGCGCTCAGAATCGCTCCTGGCTTGGGGGGACCCCATGGGACGCTGGGATCAAACCAGGTCTGTCCTGAATCACCCACGTGCAAGGCAAATGCCATACTGCTGCGCTATCACTGCGGCCCGATAACTGAATTTTTGAGTTAGATATAACCAGTGGCCAAGATTGAAGAGGCAACCGAGCAGGGTATGGAGCCCCTGGGTGGGGGGAGGTTTCCTCAGCCCGTGCTGCTGCTGAGAACTTATTAACCAGATCAGTCTTTTCAGTTGGTCTTGGGGGGACCTTAGGCTGCACATTCTGATCCCTTGCCCTGATGATTCAAAGTCTCCATGTTGGAAAGGGCCAGGAGGGGAGCTCCCAGGTATGTGTGGCAGGAGGAGCTGAGCACTGGGCCAGAGTGCACCCCAGGTGCACCCAGGGGGGCTGAGTCTCAGCTGCATCATCCAGCTTCTGCCACACAAACACAGCCCTTCCTTGTTTGGAAAATGTCAGCAGCTGGGCAGGCACAGATGGATCCAGGCCAGGGCTCGGAGTGGTGTGGGGGAAATTGGAGGGTAAGGGACATTGGGCAGGGAGTGCAAAGGAGAGCCCAAGGGTTGTTTTCCCGGGCTCCTGCGCTGGTTAAGTTCTCTAGCAGGAAAGTGACAATGAAGCATCTTCTGGTCCCTCCTTCTCCATCCAGCGTTCAGCTTGGCTGGAGGTCAAATGAAGTCACCGGGGACAAAGGAACGTTTTGGTTTTTTTTTTCCAAATTGTTCTTATTTGCAGGGTTTGTTCCCAGTTTAAATCCAGCCCAAACAATAAACCCTTCTCCCCTCCCTCCCCTCCCCTTCCTAAGAAGGCCCAACCCTTCACCCTCACACTTGCAAGATTCTAAACCGGGGACAAATACCCTTCCCTCTGATCTGCTGTAGGACCGAGGGGCAGGCTGGGTTTCCCTGCCCCAGCCCAGCCAGGCAGGCCCTGGGTCCCATGCCAGGGAGGCGAGATGAAGTGGGCAGTGGAACCGAATGGTCTAAGCTTGAACCCGGATGGTCCAGGACACAGCTGGCTTGTGTTCAGGAGCCACAGAAATTGAGAACAGTTGCTCTAGTGCTTCAGAAACTTGTGTGCAACCCTGGGGATGGGGGGCGGGGGCGCACTGGAAAGGCTCTAACTCTGCCAAGGCTCCCAGCAGAGGGGCGGGTGGGCGGTCCCCTCGGACAGGTGAGCACTGAGGACCGAGCCAGGGCTCCATTTCACCCCAAAGAACCGATGCCTCTTGCAGAAGGGGCCTTCCACTGAGCCACCTGAGGGTGCGGGTCCTTGGGAAAAGAGCTTTCTGTTCAGCATTTCTCATGCACGGACGTACTCAGGGACAGGGACACAGCCAACACCGTCCAGGCAGCAAGGCCAGGGACACAGGTGAGGGACCCCTCTGCACCCCTGAGACCCCCTGCTGATGCAATGAATGTCTGTGGAGGACTTGGGAGGCTGAAAGGGTGAGGCCTGCTACTCACTCAATCATGAGCTGAAGGCCTTGAAGGACTGCACAAAGGCAGTCCTTTGTGCCAATGAGTGTGAGTGGGTGGGTGGGGGTCTGACTTGTTCCCCACCCCGCTGAGGACACTATGGGGTCCAAGGCTTTACTGGAAACTAGAGTG
Source organism: Suncus etruscus (assembly GCF_024139225.1). Taxonomy (NCBI): domain Eukaryota; kingdom Metazoa; phylum Chordata; class Mammalia; order Eulipotyphla; family Soricidae; genus Suncus; species Suncus etruscus. Next base: position 2,988,082 of record NC_064852.1, on the reverse strand, counting down.
TTGTTCCAAAAACGCAGGTGGGTGAGGGGGACAGGAGGAGGCTGAAAGGGCGAGAGGCGGCCTAGGAGGGGATGGGGGGTACCTTCTTAAAGCCTGCCTACAAGTGGGGGGGGGAGAGGCCTGATGGAGCAAGGGGGATGGAAGGAGGAAACTAAGGATATGGGTCAGAGAAAAGAATCAAATGAGAGTATTGATGGTGGGGCCTGGGCACGGAGCTGGAGGCGCCGGTCTTGATGGCAGAAAGGGATCAGTCTTTGGCAGTGATGGGTTCCAGATCCTTGGGGCCCAGGCTGTCAGTCCCTCCACACTGTCCAGGCCATGTGGAGTCTGGAGTTGTAGGCAGAGGTGCAAAGAGTCAGGCCACCGTAGCCACGTTTCCACTCTGGGTCCCCCTAGATTCCCCTGCGCTGGCCATCTTCCTGGGTCCCCACCTGCAGGGGCAGAAGCCGTGGCTCTGCCGCGTGAGTGGTGCTGTCCATCTGTGGGCCATGGGATCTGAGGGGCCGCCTCAGGAGACCCTGGCCCAGCCCACCCGGAACCTGGGCTTCAAAGGTTCACACAGAGCAAGGGACTCCTCAAGTTGGAATGAGTGATTTCCTGAGCTGCAGGACGGGCTGGTCTGGACAGCAGGCATTTCTGGATAGACGGGAACCCCGGACTCGTCAGGGGTCAGGACCTCTCAGCTCCAGAGGCTAGAGGCCGAGTGTGAATGCCCGTGGCCTCCGCTGTGCGCCGTGGCGGAGCATGAGCACCGCCTGATGGGGATGGGGTGCTCTGAGGGACCCCAGAGGAGGGAGGAAGAGAGAACACTGCCTGCACTGGGCATGCAGAGATGGCACCGGCACGGAGCGGAGACACAGGCTTTATTGGCAGCGAGTCGTCCTCAGGAGCCCGGTCTGCTGGGGCTGGGTGTTCCCACGTGGGTCCCACCAGGCCTGAGCTGGGGAAGGAAAGAGAGGAAGAGGGCGTTCGGGTTCGAGGAAGATCGCCAAGAGCAGTTCTTTACTTGCTCTCAGGGAGCACTGTGGGCTCAGAACCACGCACGGGGTGAGGTGGGGACCACCCCACCTCCATGTTCTACCCACTGGGCTGGCACCACCAGGGGGCTGTTACCTCCAGGTTCCCTCTGGCCTTGCGGAGAATCTTGTGAGTCACGAGCACTGAGGAGAGAGCAGAGAACAGGACGCTCAGACATGGAGTAGGGAGGAACCCAGAGGCTCTGACACGAGGACACCCTAGGTACCCAGACCAGAGAAAGGAGGTGGAGATGCCAAGTGGCAGCACCCTGACAGGAGCGGAGGCAGGGCAGGGTTTCAGGTGAGGAGACCGAGGAGGCCCAGAGTCTCCCTGAGCTGAGCAACTCAACAGTGTCGCATCCTGGGACTCGCCTGGCTCCTGGAGACTGTGTGAAGGTCCGGGTGCAGGGCAAGTGAGGGTGGTGATGAAGATGATGGTGGGGGCTCTGCAGGGCCCCTGCCTGTCCCCCCCCCTCCCCTGTTGGATTACTGGCTCACCCTAATCTATATTCCTACTCCACCCAAGGTGGAGTGGTGATGGGATTATTGGATTGTTCACTACTTGGTCTTCCTCTCCCACCCTAGGGTGGGGGCCCGATTCTTGTCACTGAAGTCTGGGACTGGAGTGATAGTGCAGCAGGCAGGGCATCTGCCTTGCACGCGGTGACCTGGGACAGACCTGGGTTTGATTCTTTGGCATTCTATCTGATCCCCTGAGCCTGCCAGAAGCACTTTCTGAGTGTAGAGCCAGGTGTAGCCCCCAAACCCAAAATAAACAAACGAACAAAAACAAACAAGTCACAAGGAAAGGGAAGCAGAGGGTTCAGGCTAGCAAATGGAGCTGTCTGTGAGACTCTAGGCCCTCCCTGATCGAGGCTGGTTTTCCTGAGTATCTAGAGAATTCTCTGGAGTCCTGACCACCTGGACAAGTGGCTCGGCTCCTCACTGGGCCTGCAGCTCACAGCCACGCCCTTTTCTGGCTCTTCTTGCAAACCATCTTCCACACCTTGCCTCTGTCCCCCCCGCCCAGACTCACTCAGGCAGCCCCTGGTCCGGGTTATTACCACCTCCTAGTAGCGCCTGGCCTGGACTCTGCACAGGCCCCCACACACCAGTGACCCTGCTGCCGTGGGCACAAGCTGTCCCCTCCGATGACAAGGCCTGCTGAGGGGGCCCCGAGGGCCGGCGCCGCTGGCTGGGGCTGTCCCAATAGGCTGCGGGGTCCAAGGGAGCCAGCCACACTCACGTTGGTCAAAGATGACTCTCTCCTGGTGCTTGCTCAGCTGCAAGTGCTTCATGGTGCTTTGCAGCTTCTTCTCTTGCTCAAGGAGTTTTTTCTGGAGTTTGGTGATCTCGGCCTTCATTTCCCCAGTCTAAGGAGAAAAGGAATTAGGGGACAAAAAAAAAAAAAAAAAAAAAAACAGGGGCCGGGCGGTGGCGCTGGAGGTAAGGTGCCTGCCTTGCCTGCCTGCGCTAGCCTAGGACGGACCACGGTTCGATCCCCCGGCGTCCCATATGGTCCCCCAAGAAGCCAGGAGCAACTTCTGAGCGCATAGCCAGGAGTAACCCCTGAGCGTCACAGGGTGTGGCCCAAAAACCAAAAAAAAAAAAAAAAACAAGCAAAGAATTAGCAGCAGCCCATGGTGAGAATGAATCCAAAGAACTCAAAAAGATGCTTCACCTCATGACCAAGATACCCAAATGGAAAGACAGAGGGACTTTCTGCATGTCAAACTGTTGAGACCAGGGAAGGACTGAAGAACTGACCGTGATGGTGAGACCCTGGGGGAACATGCTTCCGTACCTACACGAATGGGGAGATATGAAAGGGAGACAGTCCAGGGGAAGGCCCAGGCAAGATGCAACACAGGGAAGGATGGGTAGAGTACAAATAACAGAGCAGATGTCAACCAAGAGTGGGTGAGGCTGCCAGTTTGATCTTGGATATATTCCCCGACTTCCACTCCAGCACTGCTTCGGGTGGCCCTGCTGGTCCCCAAATGCCACTGGCCTGAACCCCAACCCCTCAAACTACACATCTCCACTGAGCACAACAGGAGACAACCTCTTAGAGTGCTGTGCCATCAATCCTTTAACAAGCAATGGTACGTCCTGGTTTTTATACCAAAGGATGGCAGAAGCACCAGAAGCCACCTAAATCAAGGATGTAAACTGATTCTAACAGCAAGAACTTGGCTGACTTCCATGGGGGTCTAGATAAATGAATTATGGCACTTTGATAGAAAAGAAGAGTTTTGCACCTATTGAAATGGAGGTAACGTCAAAAGATAGACATAATTAGCGTCAAACATCCAGACAAGGCAAGGCCATTCTGTAGAGCCAACGATATGTATCTGGGGATCTCCAGGAAAATGGATGGCACCAGAGTGTTGTTCACAGTGATGGCCCAGGAGTGCAGAGAGCAGCTGCTTCTCAGGGGTGAAGCCAGGAGTGGGGGTCCCCCCCCCACTACCGCCTGGCTCCCTGGTATCATCACAAAGGGGGTATGTGCTCTTGTGAGCACTCAGGCAGGCGTGCTAGATGGAGTTGAGAGAGTTCAAGACAATGGCCCCCCTACCCAGAGCATTGCCAAGTGTAAGTCCTGCTCCTTGCAACAGCAGCAGCAAAGGGAAAGGGTTAAAAGAGATTAATCTGAAAATAATTTCTTTTTGATTTTATTTCTGGGCCACACCCAGCAATGCTGTGGGGTTACTCCTGGCTCTGCGCACAGAAATTACTCCTGGCAAGCTCGGGGTCTGTATGGGATGCTGGGGATTGAATCCGGGTTATCTGATGCCCTACTGACTGCTCTACTGCTGTATTCAAGAGAACTTTAATGTTAACAGTGATTGTCTCTGAGAGATGCGATTTGCAATGCTCTGTAGCACCGTTGCCTACATTTGGACCTGACTGCACTGTCAGGATGGAGCCAGCTTCTGGCTCCTAGGTATATTTTTCTCATCGACACCCCTGACAAAAGAGCCTGCCCTGTGTTCCTCCAAGAGGCAAATGGGGCTTTTGGCTTCCAGGGCCCCTGGAGGTCGGTCATCCCCGACTCTCGGATGCCAACTGCACTTGTAATCAGTCGAGTAATTTAATTCGGTTTTAAGCAACCCCTGGGATACCGTGTGTGTAAAGAGAACATGGTCCTGTGAAGACTAACATATGCCTCAGGAAAGGCTCAACAAGGCGAGTAGCTAAGACCCGAGTCGCTGGAAAATTAGGTGGGGGTGCACCAAGCGTAAAAGACACGCGAGAGGAACTCCATATTCAGATGACTCGACAAGCTTGAAGACGTTTTGCTCTTCATCCTTAGCGACCAAAATTGGAAGCGACAGACATCCATTATAGATGTGGTTTATGAAAGGAAGATGGGGAAACCTAATCGGCGGATGCTGATGCAAAGGGAAGACCCCACATCAGAAGAATAGCAAATGGACGAACATTTCCCCACTTGGAGTTAAACAGAAACGTTAAAGGTAGAGATTGTGTCTAGATTCCTGCCCTTAACCTACTTTATTTGTGTGTGTGTGTGGGGGGGGGGGGCACACCCAGCAGCACTCAGGGATTCCTTTTGGCTCTGAGCTCAGAAATCAGTCTTGGCAGGCTCAGGGGACCATATGGGATGCTGGGAATCGAACCAGGGTCTGTCCTATATTGGCCGAGAGCAAGGCAAATGCCCTACTGCTGTGCTATCTCTCCGGTCCCCTTTAACCTACTTTTAAGATCAAGCAGCCTTGTTCGCTACAAGCGCTTCAGCTGCTCCTCCAAAAACACCTGCCTCATTGAAACATGAGGTTTTCTGTGACTTTCTCTTTCATGTTCCTCAGAGGCTCCCCAAGGGTGGAACCGTGCTCAGGTCCTGGGACCTCGTCCTGGGACAGTCACTTTCCTTCAGAACCTTGGTTCTGTATTTGTAGAGTAGAGCTACCCCGAAGCCTGCACGGCCCTGCATCTGAGTTAAGATTCCAAGATGATGCCCACAGCCAGGGCCCCCATCTCAAAGGGCTTTGACTGCCTTTTGACTCCTCAGGCCCTCCCTCCTCCAGGAAGCTCTCCTTGAGAGCTCTTCTTTCTCCCAGAGTCTAGTTGTGCTCCTGCCTCTCTGGCTCCTCCCCGAGCACTGCCCCTTCTATGTGGCACTGCCCCGGATGAATGCTGCTTCTCTGCTTCCTCTACCAGCTCCTGGGTGGCAGGATTCAACTCCTACCTCTACCCACCAGCACAAGGCTCTGTAGACTATTTGCCAACACAGAATGTGGGTTCACGCTCATCTGCCATCTCAAATCGTTGGCTCCTGTGTTATGTTACTTAGCTTGTAAAACTAAGACTTCAAAAAGCCAGATCCGTAGCACAGCTGGTAGGGTTCCTGCACGGCACTTGGCTGAGACAAACTTGATCCCCGGTGTCCTACATGGTTCTCGGGGCACCACCAGAAATGACCCCTAAGCACAGAACTAGGAGTAAGTCCGAAGCATGGCAGGGTATGGGCTCCCTCTCCCCCTCCAAGAGAAATAACTTGAATCACTGGTGTGTTTTGGTTTCTCTGGGCTAAGGTTTTCCTTCTGACACCCTGCTCCACAAAGCAGAACTCCAAAGAGTAGCCTGGCTACTTCCCGGCTAGAAGGAGGTTGGAGCGAGGGAGTTCCAGTTTCTTTGGGAAAATGGTGACGGATTCCTAAGTTCTGGCGCATCACCAGGAGGGAGGGAGGCAGAGGGCCTCCCAGCCAGGAGGAGCTGGGCAGAGCGCAGTCAGCCAGGGCCACTGCACAGAGTCTGAGGATGCCTCCTCCATCTATGGAACCTCTTCAGGCTCGGGAGCCAATACACTTGGTCTGTCAGAAGTAGGGCAGGGGTTTGCCTCCTGTTTGCATTTTTTGGTTTTAGATGTATGCCCTGAATTCTGCCAGGAGTGGCCCTCCACCCTCCTCCCCCAAATATCTAAGCAGAAAAGATATTTTAAAAACTAGAAGGAAGACCATGAGTTCGGAAAGTCATTTCCAAGCCAAGTGAAGGATTAGAAGGTTTCTGTCCTCCTTTGATTTATATTTCTTCTTTTAAAGTAAAACTCTCAACGTAGTGAGTTGTGTTAATCTCTGACAGAAGTGTGATAGTCTCAAAACAGCACAAATATTATTGCAGAAAATATGATCACTGAAAACAAACTGGGCTTTCTGCCCTTCAATTTTGTGGTACTGACCACACCAAGCCAGTCACATGAGGTCAAACACACCGTGACTTAGTGCTGTAAGATTCCCATTTTCTGTGACTGTTCTTCCAAAACCCGTAACAGAAAGCTGCATTTATCTCATCTGGCTGTAGTTTTAGGAAATGGCTCTTTCCCCCAGTCTGGCCCATCTTTACTGATAATTATAGGAATCAGTCACACAGTTTCCAACTCAAATTTACCAAAGGTCAATTCCAAGAACCCCATCTTCTCCCCTTGTCCTTGCACTCCCTCTCCAACGGGCTTGTGTGCTTTAATCCTTCCTCTCCATTGGGCTTTCCTTCCAAAAATATACACAAATATTTGGATCCTCATCATTTGCTTGGCTAAGTGGATGTACTTGAGACACAGTTTCCAAAGGCATCCTAGGAACCGAGGTGGGGATGGTATCTTAGATACAAAAGGAGAAATAATAATCCGCCAAGAACGGAGGAGTTCAAAGCCACGGGGGCTGGGCTGCCGGGGAGAACTGGGCTGTCTGCTCTACAGCCTTTCACACCAAGAAAGAAACATCGTCTGGAGCCCAGGCAGGGACAGAGAAGTGGCCAGAAGCAATTTAACACCACCCAGGGGGCCTGTGTGTACCAGCGGACACCTGGGAGCATTGCCAAAGCTCTTTTCTGGCTCTGAGATGCCATGATGCCAAGAGCGAGAGAGATCCATCACCCGAGAAGCCCTGGGGGAGAAGGGCCTCGTCACCCTGAGCACTGGCCAGTCATGACCTGCAGGTGGGGGCCGTCAATGTGGCCGCAGTGAGTGGTCATGTATGTGGGACATAAGGGCCACTTCCCATCTGCTGGACAAATACTGCTGGAGTGAGGGAAAAGCATCACACAGGCTGAGCGTTCAATTCAGAGAAGAGGCACTTTAAATGAGACGAGAAAACTTCATTTGTTCACTCAAAAATATGATGTGATAGCCCAGTGGTAGGGCATTTGCCTTGCACCTGCTAATCCGGAATGGACCCGGGTTCCATCCCCAGCATCCCATATGGTCCTCGGAGGCTGCCAGAAGCGATTTCTGAGTACAGGGCCAAGAGTAACCACTGAACACTATCAGGTGGCTCATGAAACAAAAATAAATGAATAAATAAAATTAAAAAGTGACATGGAAAGATCGTAGGAGACCCCTGGAGGAACTAAAAAGTTCAGAAGGCTGACATGAACAAGAGCGTGAGCCTGTCCCCGAGGTCAGAGTAGGATGGAAGAAAGAGAGTAACTGGGGGTTGCAGATAGCTGGGACCCCCAACTAGGACGGAGCAGAGTGGCAGGCCGGGCCTACCTGCTCGCAGTGGAGTGAGCACTGTCTGCCGTTGGCAGGGAGTGAGACCTTCCAGAAGAGCGTCAGCAACTTTGTGGCCTTCTCTAGGACCAGCCTGGCCGTGCTCATGCGGGCGACGAGAGGGTCGGTGGCTGCGGGAGGTGGAGCCTGCCACGGGGAGACACAGGAATCAGTCTGGCCGGTGGCACTGGGCGAGACGCCTTCACGGGTGGTATCAATCTCTGTGCCTCGGGGCTGCCGTTCTACCTGCCCGGCGTGGCCCCGGAGCCTGACAACAACCATTTATTGTCTCTGAGATGGGCGAGTTATAAACGAGGAGGTTTTGGTGGCCGTTTCAGCCCATCCAATAACCATGATAAATCGCCACTGACGCCAACCATTATTCATGGCACCCAAAAGAGGGTGCAGCAGCAAGCACGGCTCCTTCAGACCCCCGATAAAGGCTGCAGAAAGATCTCAGGAACAGGCAATCTTCCCAGTCCCTGACGCTGCCAACACAGAGCGGAGGCCTCAAGAAAGTCCCTCTCTGCTGACGGCGGCAAACTCAGAGTGGACATTAAAGGCAGAGAGGAGAAATTGCAAAATAAGATGTTAAAAACAGGGACCAGGGACTGGAGTAGATAGCACAGCGGTAGGGCGTTTGCCTGGCACGTGGCCAACATGGCACAGATCTGTGTTCAAGCCCTGGCATCCTATTTGGTCTCCCAAGCCTACCAGGAGTGAGTTCTGAGGACAGAGCCAAGAGGAACCTCTGAGCACCGCAGTGTGTAGCCTAACAACTAACTACATCAATAAATAAAAATAGATTTCCTTTAAAAAAAAAAAAAAGGAAGACCAGTTAGTTCCATTGGTGATAATGTGATGCTAACATTAAAAAAAGAATGGAAAGGAAAAAAGAAATGAAAAGATGGGCCACAGCAGGTCGTGCTTTTGAACACAGCTGACCCAGCTTGGATCCCCACCATTCTCTATGGTCCCAAGCCTACTGGAGTGATTCCTGAGTGAAGAGCCAGGAGTTACCCCCTGTGCACAGCTGGGTGAGGCCCGAAACTAAAAATAAAAACAAAACAAGAAAAGAAAAGAAACCGAGGGGGTTGGAGAGATAGCACAGCAGGTAAGGCGTTTGCTTTATAAATGGCCCACTTATGTTTGATCCTTTGCACCTCTGTGAGTCCCACCAGGAATGACCCTGAGCACAGAGCCAAGAGAGAACCCTCCACACTGCTGGGTGTGACATAGGGGGTAGGAATAAAAGAAACTGAAAGAGAACTGTCTTCATGATTAATAAGTAATATGTGCAAACTAAAATCATGCTCCTCTCCAGCCATCAAATTGGAAAAAAAAAATCACTTATTAGTAAAACTATTGAACTGAGGCAGAAGTAACACGAGTGTGTGAGAACTGGTGAGGCCGTGTCTAGGAACCTGTCACCGAGAGACTCTGTGACCAGAGGAGGATGCTCATCACACTGACATGTCCATGGTAGGTAAATGCACAGAACATGGGCATCATGTGTGAGCTTAGTTACTTCTTAGTTGCTATTTTACAGTTAATAAAAGGCAAGTTTGAAGAAAACACTGAATGAGATCAGAAAATTCTGATAAACTGACCAGTCAATGTGATTCCATTTTATAATGAGTTAAAAGAATACATATGTCTATCTTTTCAGTGTTATGGAACATAACACAATACTTCTGTGGGTTTTATTTTGGGGAAATTGGGGGGCAATACCTGGTGGTGCTCAGGGCTTTCTCCTGGTGGTGCTTTGGAGGTGCCAGGGACTGAGACTAGGCTGGCCACTTGCAAGATGAGGACCTTACCCACTGGACTAGCTCCTGCCCGTGATATGATATTTCTATACAAGTTTTGCTTTCAAGCTTTTCTAAAATCCCCAGTTCTTGTACAATAAAGATTCTAATTAGAAAAGAACGGAAATCTATTTTCTAAAGCCAGGTCATGCTGTACATTTCACACATTTTGTTTCACGCTCTTTAAAAGGAACCCTAGCACCACGTGCCTGATATCCCCTTTCCTGGCCCCTGAACCTCTCCTCTGCCCTTGCATCTCAGGCTCAGAACACCCTTTTAAGAATAGTTCGTGAGGGGCCGGCTCAGTGACGCTAGAGGTAAGGTGCCTGCCTTGCCAGCGCTAGCCTAGGACAGACCTCGGTTCAATCCCCCGGCGTCCCATATGGTCCCCCAAGCCAGGAGCGACTTCTGAGCACATAGCCAGGAGTAACCCCTGAGTGTTACCGGGTGTGGCCCAAAAACCAAAAAAAAAAAAAAAAAAAAAAAAAGAATAGTTCGTGATTCCTGGTGTCATCAATGGTCCACACAGCCCTAGTCTGGCAACTCTGGACATCCAGACATCATCCACCCCTACTCAGTGGGTGTGGCAGCTGTGGTGGGTGGGAGAGGTATCATGAATATGGTGGGTAGGAAAGCCAGGCGGGTACAGTGGGTATGGCCGGTATGGTGGGTTTGATTCCTCAGGGGCAACCAGCTTGAGCCCAGCAGCTTAGTGTGCACCCACAGTAGACATTAAAGAAAAGGGCAAGCAGTCACAACACCCCCTTTTCCAAGACTGGAGGGAGGAACCTGAGAATGGCTGTACTGAGTGAGACTCCGAAGGGCTGGATCCAAGGTGAGGGGGTCCTGACCCCAAGCCAGGGAGGAAGTGATGGGGGAACCCAGGCATCCAGATCCTCTGTGAAAAGGGAAATTCAAAGATGGATTCCGAGGGTTAGGGAGGAGCACGAACGGGGTGGGGTGCATGCTGGCATACTGAGCTCCCTGGTTTAATCCTCAGCCCTGGTGGGGTTGGCAATGAGCTTGGTCTTGCCAGGTCCAGCGCTAGCCAGGCTGGGTCACATGCCCTCACCTCCCTGAGGAAGGATGCCTGAGGGATGAGGCAGGGAGGGAGAAAGGGTCTGCCAGGCCAGAGGGCACAGAAGCCCAGCGGAGCACGGGAGCAGGGGAGAGAAGGAAGCTCCCAGCTATAAAGAGGGACCTGCACCCCCAGTCTCAGGGCTAAGGCAAGTAGAGCAGACACAGCCCTGAAATGACCCTGGAGGGGAGAGATTGCAGCGGCAGTGAAAGCTGAGCAGAAGGCAGTGAGAAACCCCTGGCATGACTGAGCAGAGGATGCCCATGGGTAATGGGCAGGCACCTGGGCAAATAAGAGGGAGTAGAGGCAGGCAGAGAGAAGGGCCACACAGCAGATAGATGCCAGGTGAACAGCAGGCCACAAGGAGCCACAGCGCTGTCTGGCTTCCCCCAGCACAGACCAGACGGGCTGCGTTCACCACCGTGCTCCAGCTCCTGGCTGCCCTCGCAGACCCAGCCCATCCACCTGGCACCATGACCCCAGGGGACCCTTTGGCTCTGCTGGTCGAGCCAAAACTTACTGTGGACCCCAAGTCTCGGCCACTGGGGTTGGGAGCCTCTTGGATCCGACTGTCCATCTCCATCTCCACCAGGAGCTTCTGGCCTTGGCCAATCTGCTTGCACAGCGTGTCATAGTCCTCCAGCAGGCCCAGGACATGGCGGCCATCCGGGCTCGCCCATGGGCATCCCTCAGGGACTGAGGGAGACTTGTAAGTGGCGCTGATGGCAGAGCTGCCACTGTCGCAAGAGATGGAGTCCACATCGTTGCAAGAGAGTGGCGGAGCGTCAGACGCTGCAGGAGGAGGGGGAGGAGGGTGTCAACATTGTGACAGGGGTCTAAGCCCGGCAGGCTGGGGATGCTCCAGCCAGCAAGGAGACCCAGATGCCACCGACTATGGCTCTTCAGGGCACAGCTGCATGCCTGGACCTCTCGGTCTGCATGTTCCTACGGGCTTGGCTGATTCTTTCGGCGGGAGCAGCTCGCTACCACTCAGCCAGGAGATTCCTGGATTCCCTGATGAAGTAGCTGGTGCCTGCCCTCCGGCAGCCCCAGGGCTAAGGAACAAGTGCCCCAGGACAAAGCGTGGAAGAAAACATGACAGATTCTCTGTGCAGCAGGAAAGTCCCAGAGGAACCAACCATCTCCAAGGCTCTGAGCAGGAAGCAAGACTTTCTGTCTGATAACATCAACATTTAGTATCATGGATGGATCATGGAGAGCAGGAGAGGCATGGCCCAGTGATGGGTGCCTTCTTGAGAGGTTGTGCGGGAAAGCTCCCTGGCAGAGCAGGGGCACAGGTGGCCTAGGAGAGGCAGGATATGCACAGATACCCGGGAGAGGGCACCAGCCTCTCTGCCCACAGCAACCCTCCATTAGGTACCAGGAACATGGGTAGGGAAGCCCAGTGGGTTGATGGTGGGTGGTGACCCCTATAATCCAGGGCCACAGGTGCACAGGTGTCCCGTATGCCACCGGGGACAGGCTGACTTAACGCCTCAACCCCGGCACTAGTGTTCATGTTAAGCCACATTCAAGGGTGTCACCAGTGGTACCTGCTGGCAGCAACAGGTTAGAGGAGATTGGTAGCCAGAACGTGGAGGCCCCGAACTCCTAAATCCTGCCCAAGCTCCCTTCCAATTTCCTTCAAAGGGCTGCAGAGCCAAACCCAACCCACAGATACTCCCAGAACTTCACAGAGTACCTGATCTTGATGGCATCGCCATTCTGGAGTCAAACAGATCGAAGGAATTATCAGTTGCCATGGGACCAGGATCGATGTCGCCATCTAGAAAAGGTGGAATAAGAGATTAGGCCACCCTGGATTTTTGCTCTGGCCTCACTCCCCTCTGGCGTTGCGTGTCCCTCCCTCTTGCCAGCCCCCCACAGGAACACAAGGGCACAGAAGTAGCAGCCTTTTACGCCCCCAAGACCTCTGATCAGGAAGATGAGCAAGGCCGTGAGTTCAAGAGAGGAGACACTGAGCTGGAGCCAGAGCACAAGAAGCAGAAGCAGATCTAAGAAGGACGAGCAGCCAAACACTTAGGGAGAAGCAGGCACTGCACAGGGCTGAGCCCCAGAACGTGGAAAGAACCACGTGGCAGGGAACTCACAGGCCTGTGGGGGCAGCTGAAGGGCCGCACCGCAGGGCAGCCTGATGCTGGGTGAGATCTGTGAGTGCCCTTCAGGGTCAGAAACTGGCTTATGACAAGGTGGGGAGGCAAACCCCAGTCGCTGCACCCAGCACAAGGCCGACCCCAAAGGCCAAGGAAGCCCTTAGGAGCTCAACAAGCGACAGGACACAGGTGATAGGTCTTAGGATATGCCTCCCCAACCCCTAACCCCATTCTGAGGTGGCATGGGGATTCCCAGCATCCAGAAGTGGGTTGGAGACAAGCTGTTGGCTCTGTCAGGCTCACCCGGACGGGGATGACTTCCTGCCCCTCCCAAAATACGGCTCATGTTCTACAAAGCTTTTTTTTGCGAAAAAAGAAGTTTGCTGCTACTAACGTGGCCTGATTCCAACTTTCTGCCCCAGTTAAGCGCATTCAGCTGAGGCAGCACCATGAACTGTGTCTATTCTTCTGACTGACCCTGGAGACCCCCCACTAGTAAAACCTGGCAACCCTGGACCCCTCGCTGCAGCTGTCCACTCTCCATTTTGAGGTCCCAAGCACAGCATCGCCCCTTCAAGCACTGAGTCCTCCCCACTCCTAGCCCACCCCTCCACACCATCTCCAAACCCTAAGGAAGACCAGGAGCAGAGAAGGGAATTCCCCCAGAGCTGGGGGGTGATGGGGAACCTTGTTGGCCTCTAGATGCCCCCAAGAAAGGCTTCTTTTCTGATAACATAGTGTAAGAGCCAAGGACATAACATGATGCCCCTTAAAGCGACACTTCAGACACCATAGCAATGACTACCAGTGTAAAGGCCTGGTGGCTGGTAATACTCTAGAAGACATGTTTAGGAGGCCCTCTGCAGGATGGGGGAACAGTTGTGACACAATTTTAGACAGAGACAAAAAGACATGGGGAAGCACAAGTCCAATTTGAGCAAGACATTTGCCTCCAGCACTAAGTAGGATTCTCAGATGGACAGGAAAAGGCCAAGTCTGAAGATTTTCTGCAATCCTGAACATTACACCTTATTTTACCTAAAACAAAGATCATCCCTGGTTCCTTTGGATATTTGTTTAAGACTTGAATTTACCCCAAAACAAAACTTGTCTGACTTGGAAACCTGGGTGGGACTGGCTCAGGATGGCCTGAGCTTTCTGGTCTTACTCTCTCCTTACTGCCCCTCTCAGGGGTGGTCTCTGGACTCAATAAAAATGGCAGTTGTGGCAGGCAGCTGGGTGGAAATACGAGGTAGAAGACTGTCAGACTACACATGTTTCAGCATGGTTTGGATTATTTCATGCCGGCTATGATTCAGACCCATTCTCCTGAGGTTGGAGATACACGTGTGGGCTGATTTTACACTGCCCCATCTTCATATCGATAGAACAACCCTTTTGGGAAGAGTTTGGTTGGAATTGTCAAGAATCTATCAAGAACAATCATCGATGCCTAGCCTAATGAAAGTCAGGAGGGGGATGCTAGAGAGCGGGTGTGTGTTTGTTGTTTTTTGGTGAATGGTGGCAGACACATTTTCCCAGGGTGAGGAGAGTGAAGCCTCAACTTCTGCCAACTTTCCAACAATGCGACCATCCCAGTTCTGGCAGCTGTGCTCTCCCCCACCCTTGCCATGGGTGCGAACACGTGGATGTCCAGATACATTAAGTTCTGAAAGCTGGAAGCAGGTTTTCTGGCTCCTGCTCATGACTAATTTCTCAGCCCAGTCCCACTCTGGAGCCCAATTCCCCATCGGTCGGTCCACAGGGCAGAGAGGCTGCTTTGGCTGGTGGTGCTGACCCTGACCAAGCTCTGGGTTTTGCCCCAGCTGTGCTGACTAGGTGGAGAGCTGTGAGCCCATTTCCCCTCTCTCGGCTGCTCACGCAGGCCCCTGCAGAGACAGAGCAAAGGCGGGCCAAGGCGGCCGCCTTCCAGACCCTGCAAGACAGTGGGCAGTTAAGAACAGCAAACACAGCAGCAGGCTGCGATATGAGCAGGACTGAACCGGAAGGGGCACGGAGGGCATCCCAGACCCCACTTCCCTAAAAGCGACAGGTGCTGACAGACTTAATGCAGTTGGGCCGAAAGTGGAAGCTCATTAGTGTGGGCTGGCCGGGCAGTGTCTGCAGTCCAGGGAAAGCCAGCTCTGCGGGGGGCCAGGGCGCTGTCTGTCCGGCGGCTCCCTTTACCACCACCACCATCACCACCCTCTCCCCACCCAGGCCACTTCCCATCCCAGCAGTAAGGAGGGGTGAGGGGAAGGGGCAGTACCGTGTTCGTCCAAATGCTGGGGCGGCTCAGGGCTGGGCCGGGCCGGGCCTTGGGGGTTCTCCTTGGGCGGCGGCACTAGCTGCTCCTCCAACTTGCTCTGCAGCGTCCGGTTGGTCTCGATGCTCGTCTCCAGTTGGGCCCGCAGAGCCTGGATCTCCGCCAGGAGGCTGGGCAGGTCGGCGAGGGGGGCCTGCCCCCTCCAGCCTTCTCCAGACGCCTCAGCTCTGGTGTCTGCGAGCACGGACACGGGAAACCTTGGGGGTCAGCCTTCATGTTCACAGGGGGCCCCAAGGCACTTCCAGCTCATGGCTGCCCCTCCCCTTCCTGAGAGCGAGGTACGATTAAAAATAACAACATGACTTAGAGAATACACACACAAATATTGGCACACTTAATTGCTGCTATTCTGCAGACTAAATAAGAGCTGGAAATTAATTTTCGCTTCTGGCCATAAAAAGCCAAGCAAATGGTACACCAAAACCCCGGAATTACATCTAGGAGTAATAAAATCTATTTGGGCTGGAATTACAGAATGAAAGGAACTGATTTGAAGAGCTGCCGTAAAAAGGCACGGCAGCGAGAGTAAGGAAAGCAAGCTGGAAGAGAAGGAAAAGCTGTGACCCTCTTGCCAGGTAAACTTTCAATAGGGAGAAACCATCTGGAAAATTAGCTGAGAAAAAAACAAAACAACAACAAATCCTCCACATCTCCAAATTGATGTTAACCACTGGCTTACAGTTAAATCAGATGACCCTGTTTCAAAAGCTCTCAGGAAGTGGACAGGCTGTGACCACCGCCCTGGCCAGACCATGCCACGCCAGTGTATAGTGGGTGATGGGCAGAGAAACATCTGCTTGTGGGGAAATGACAACAGAAATTGCCCGGTACATGCCAGGTACTGGGCGTAGGTGCTTTTAATAAACTCCTTTTTGTTTATTTATTTATTTATTTTCAAAACTTTATTGATTCATTGATTAATTGGTTTCTAGGTCACACCCAGCGGTGCTCAGGGGTCCCTCTCAGTCGGCCTCGTGCAAGGCAAATCCCCTACCACTGTGTCATCTCTCCAGCCCCGAATAAACTCCCTTTTAACATATGATTACATTTTCACAATAAGGCTGCAGAAAGATACCAGTAGAATTGTTCTGTCCAGGAAGCCAGGGTTCCTATGGCTCTATAGAGGAAGCACCTGGAGGTGACATGGCAGAAGCATAGGCCCAGACTTGTGCTGGCTGGACTCAAGCTAAGGTGCTTCCAGGGGGACCTAGAGATTGTGTTAATAAACCAACCCAGCAGGGACTGAACCAGAGCCACTAAGTACCTCTCGGCATCCCGTGCTCCTTGTCCAGCTTCTCGTACACCTTCAGCTCCACGCGGAGGGCCTGGAGCAGTTTGTCATTCTGAGAGAGCAGGTGCTGCTTCAACTCCACCTCCTCCTGCACCCTGAAACGGTCCCCCACAGGCAGCAGAGGTTAGAGCTAATTCGGCCAAGCTTCCCCAGACAGCGAAGTGCAGGAAGGTAACGAGTCCAGTTCTGGGGCCAGAGTGATAACACAGCGGTTTGATCCCGGGCATCATCCCATCTGGTCCCCTGAGCTTGCCAGGAGCAATTTCTGAGGACAGAGCCAGGAGTAATCCCTGAGTGCTACGGGTGTGGCTCCAAAACCAAAAATAGCACAATACCAACAAAAATTCCAATTTTGGGCTGCTTTCTCTCTGGACTCAGCCCTCCCCATGCCAGGAGTCTTCACAGACACCCTAAAAAAAATCACGACACCCAAAACTCATTGATGGCCTAAAGGGGATTCACAAAGGCTGGGCTTGCCCAGAAATCATGCTTGGCAAAAGCTGGGCCCGCATGATGGCCGATGATTCTGCTCAGCCCTGCACCCATCCAGGAACCCAGCTAAGCCTGGAGCTGACATCTGCAAACATGATGTCACCAAACAGAGTCTCAGGGAAACCTCATGAGTCCTGGGTGGGAATCCCGTTAAGGCTGAGCTAAGATATCCTGCTAAGATACTCACGTCCTCATCCCTACAGTGCTCAGGAAGACCCAGAGTCCTGAGCATGGCTCCCAGGCCTAGGGAACCTAGCCAGTGGCGCCCTCGCTCTCCTCTGGAACAGGGAAGGCAACTTCCCTCCAATACTGGCTTTGCCCAGGCGTCCATAGTCATACCCAAAAGACTCTGTTCTGGCAGAGGGAGGATGTAGTCCTTGGGAGAGGAGCGGAAGCGCAAACTCTGCTGAGTAGGGTGGGCCCAGCACGTGTCTTGGAAATGCCAGAAGGGCACAGTTTCCTCTCTGTCTGTGAAACTACGGGCAGTTTCCTGACAGGTAGCAAGGTCACTGCAATCTTATTCAGGAGGATTTCTGCTCAACACCCCAAAGATAAAAATCAACAGTCTGGGCCAGACAGTTAGCACAGTGGTAGGGCGTTTGCCTTGCACAAAGCCAATCCAGGACGGACCCTGGTTCGATTCCCGGCATCCCATATGGTCCCCCCAGCCTGCAAGGAGCATTTCTGGGGGCAGAACTTCTGAGCACCACCACGTGTGGCCCCAAACCCAAAAAATTAAAAAAAAAAAGTCTGATAATCCCAGTGCACTTTTTCCGTTCAGTGTGGACTTGCAGGTATTAAAAAGAAAAGTTAGGATGGGGCATCAATAGGCCTTTCCTTTAACTACAGAACTCTTGTGAGCCCCCTTTCTCCTCTTCCGAGGCCCTGCACAAGCCGGGCCCTACCTGCACAGCTCCCTGCGGGTGTGACAGGCCTCCTGCAGCAGCTGCTGGTTGTGCCGTTCGCTCTCAGCCAGCTCTCCCTGCAGTCGTTCCCTCTCGCCCTTCAGCCAGGCATATTCTTGCTGAAGGCGCTCGAAGTTGGCCGTCTTTCTGGACAGGGATTCCCGCAACTTCTCATTCTCCTTCTGTTTATCTGCAAACACAAGAGGCACCATTTGTCCACCCCCCTCCTCGCTGCGTCAATATGGCTCTGCACTTGGGCGCCAACACTCGGAGAATACAAAAGAGAGCTCGATGTAATCTGGCATTTATGATTTTAGCATTCCAATTACCTGATGCATTCCGGGCAGATAAATCTGTGAACATCAAAGCTGCAGATTAAACGTCACTGGGCTGAAATGAGTCCGTTTCATTTTCTATTCAATATCGGGCCAGGCCAACCGAGCTATGCTGCCTACCCGGAGCTCACAGACAGACAGAGGAAGAAACCAGGCCCCCAACTCTGATTGAGGGGACTGGGGCTGAGCAAAGGGGGCAGCCCCCCGACCCGTAGGGGCAGGAGCCACTAACCAGAGTCAAGAGACTCCAGAGCAGAGTGACTTGATATATGAGTCCATAACCTCACATACCATGTGTTTAATGGCTCTGTGCCTCAGTTTCCCCATCTGTGCTGTGCAGAGTTGACAGCATTACTGTGTGAAAAGGGTTCAGCGGGGCCCTCTGAGGCCCATCAGAGCTCCACAAATCAGGGGAGGGTGTCGAGGGTGGGTGGAAGAGCTGAGGGGTCACAGCACCCCTTGCAGCTAGGATATAAAAGCCACCAGCTGCTTATCCTGATCTTGGTTACCTCATCACCACCTCGTTTCCAGGGAGGAACTGTTGCTCTCCCCCATTTCCACACAGGGCCCAGAGAGCCAGTGTGGGAATGACATCCACAAAATCACAGGGCCGGGCCGTGGCAGAGTCAGGGTGCAGACCCGGGTTCATTTGATGCGTCCTCTCAGTCATGGTCTCCTTGCTTTGAAGTAGGCTTTTTCTCTAGCTTCAGGAACGCCTGAAGGGCATCCAGGCCCCCACCTCTGTACCAAGACTGTGTCTGCTCTTCTATTTCACAGGCCCTCTGGGACTGGAAATATCCTGGCTCATCTTCATTGGTACCTCCAGATTCAGCTCAGGAAGAGCAGCTCCACTGGGGTCCAGCGACTCCGACTTGCCTTTCTAGGGACTAAAACTTACCCTGCTCTGCCCTGTGTTGGGTGGCCTGGCTGTTCCTCCACCAGACCAAGAGGCTCCTGTGAGGAGGGAGGAGGGTCCTGGTCTCCTTCCTTTGTGCCTCAGAGTGTAGGAAGGGTCTGTGTAGTGTGAATGAATATGTGGCAGAAGCCTTTGTCTCATCTAATGAACCCACAATAGTATCTGGGTTCCCTGGGGACAATGGGAGTAGCTGATCAAATTCCAAATCCTCGAGCACCCCTCTCTCTGTGATCACAGGCAGGTCAGCTCCAGAGGACTGTTTCTGGCTTGGAAAATAAGAATAACAACGAACCATTCTAGGAAAATTTGAAGTACTGAAGTTTTAAGTACTAAGTGAAAGTTTCTTTGGGAACTAAGCTTCAGTAGCAGAGAGAATCTTCCAGAGAAGCATGACAGCAGAAAAACTCTCCCGAAAGGAGCAAGCCAAGGTTTGAGGTACTGGCAGATATGACCCCAACCCTTCTTTCTTCCGCCATGACCCCGACAAAGGAGAGGAGTCTGCAGAGGGGGCAGGGGTGGCAGGTGAAAGGTCACGGCTGTATTTCACCAGAGCCCTTCGAGGTGGTCCTAGGTGACACTAAGAGACCGAGGCCAGGAAAGGTCTGGAAAACTGCTCAGGGCCAGAGCCAGAAGACTTGCACCTGTGCTGGTAAGCTCCAGAGCCCTCAGAGTCGGGGCGGATTTTTTCATTCTTACCTCTGGATCCTCTCGCAAGCATGGCATTGAGAGCTTGGTTCTGCTTCCGCAGGAAATGAATTTCTGATGTTAGAGAACTGTGCAGCTCTGAACCGTAAGCCATCACGTTGGCTGCACCTAGAAGGAGGAATTAAGAATGGTAACTTGGGCCGGCGAGGTGGCGCTAGAGGTAAGGTGTCTGCCTTGCAAGTGCTAGCCAAGGAAAGATTGCGACCGCGGTTCGATCCCCCGGCGTCCCATATGGTCCCCCCACGCCAGGGGCAATTTCTAAGCCCTTAGCCAGGAGTAACCCCTGAGCATCAAATGGGTGTGGCCTGAAAAACAAAAATAAAAAAAAAAGAATGGTAACTTGTGGGCAGAATCCAGGTCCAGACGGAAAGAACTTTCTAGAAAACCATGCTTCACCCACCTGGGTAGAGCAGTGAGCGGCATTTCGCAGGGCTGATTGTCACCTCTTTGTCCTTTCAGAAACCAGCAGAGACTGGGGAGAGCCAGTGCTGTGCCGCCCACCAGCAAATGCTTCAGGAAGGCCTCTTTTGCAAACCTTCCATCAGAGCAAATGACTTTCCTTAGCAATTGCCTGCTCTGTTGTAGCTGGTGGCCGTTTGAAGCCCCCCCCCCCCGCTTCACCCCCCCAATAATTCTATAATTGAATTTAGCAGGGAAAATGTACAACAGAATGAATCCAATTCAGGCTTTACCAGGAGTAACTGTGGAGGGCCCCAGTACACATTCCTTTCCTGGATTTGATAGGACTAATAACTCAGATTAATCAATGTCTCTGGGAAGAGGAGGAAGACCTGGGATAGAGATGGAGGGGGGAAGTCTGGGGGGGGGGTTCGGAACACAGAAATTATTCTTGTTTGTCTTGCAACCTGAAGCACAGACACAGTACTCTGGAAAGCAGTCCTAAACGGAGGGCTCTCAAGAGTCTAGGGGTCAAGGATTCAACTTCTGCCACGGACCACAGCCCTCCAACGTCGAGCTCTCGTTACCAGAAATAAATGCAATGGAATTAGTATTCTTGCCCATCGCAGACCTTTGCAATGCTAGATAAATCATGTCCAGTGAAATGAAATAGCAAAGCAAAACTGACGACGATGAAAACAACCGTATGTGGTTGATTGAACGAGGCATCAAGCAACCTCCGACTCCAAATCTGGCCTCACTCTCGCAAGGACTGTGGAATAAAACCATCAAAATGAAGGGAGATGGACCGATCTGCCCAAAGTTACACAGCTGATGGGCAGAAGAGCTGGGGTCCATATGAGGGTCAGTCCAAACCCCCAGCCTGGCATCAAGCTGTCCTCAAGAGAGTCTTCATGGAGTGCTGATACTGTCTGTAGACCAATAACAAAGTCTAAAATATTGCTCACTCGGTGAATAAAGCAACTGAAAAATATGGATTTGATTTGTACAACCCTTCCCCCAACTTCCTGTTTCCCTAACCTTTTGTTTTGGTATGTAAAAGCCCACCTGGATTATAGGGCCTTCCACAACACTGGTGGGTAAGGTTCTGTATAACACAGAGAAAGTCTGACTTTGTGCAAGGGAGAAAGCACATGGCAGAGAAGTCATGAGGAATCAAGCGAGCTGACTCCAATGAATATCTTTTCTGACTGCTTGTGAATTATTTCTCAGTCACTACCCTGCTTCATCAGACCCGTCCACAAAAGGGGTTAGAAACATGGTGCCTGGGGCGGCTTCACCCAACAAGTGGATACTCCATTTTAATTTTTATTTTACAACTGGAGTTGGGGGTCCAAGTCCAGGTCAATCCAACCCCCCCAGTCTGGCATCAAGCCATCCTCAAGATAGTCTTCATGGAATGATGACACTGTCTTTAGACCAATAACAAACTCTAAAATATTGCTCATTCAATGAAAAAAGCAACTGAGGAGTAGATATACAGTATTTTACCTTCTGGGTAAGCCACGAAGAAACAAAGAATATGGATTTGTACTTGTATTTTAAGTAAACACTGCAAGGTTACAGAAGACTTACAAAAGCAGGGAAACAGAAGCAAGTGTTAGATGGATGGGCACTGGACAGAGGTATTCAATTATAAACCTCTTGGATGTGTCAGTAATGGGTGGGCATATTTTTTTAAGTTTTTTTTTTCCACAGAAGAATATTCCATACAGAGATGACAGGGCTTATGCAGGAATATTGGCAATCTCTTGACTGATACATGAGACTTCCCAGACTGGTAAAATGCTACCACTTTTCTACGCCATCCTTAAGAAAAAGGCAAAAGACTGCTGTATTTTACGTAAAAATACCTATTTATTTCTCTTCTGCCGCCGCCGAAGTCATCTGAGTAGCCAACCATGGCTCAGGATGCCAGAGGCTAGCTGACCCCTCTAATGAAGAGGAATGGACATCTATCAGGAATCCATTGTGTGGCTCCCAGGGGCCCAGGCACTTTAGTGAGTTCACTGACTTCTCATCACATGAGACAAGCAGGGATACTCATTACTCCCATTTCCTAGACACACCGGTTATCTAGAGTCAGTACTGGGGTAAGTGAGAAAACCCTGGAGCTGAGTACCAAAGTCAGTACAGGAAGTGACGTCTCTGGCCACAAGTCCAAGGTTCTTTCT
Source organism: Suncus etruscus (assembly GCF_024139225.1). Classification (NCBI taxonomy): domain Eukaryota; kingdom Metazoa; phylum Chordata; class Mammalia; order Eulipotyphla; family Soricidae; genus Suncus; species Suncus etruscus. The sequence goes on along the minus strand of NC_064852.1, from coordinate 2,965,994 downwards.
CGAACAGAAAGCTGAGAATGAAGAAATAGTCTAGTGGGGCACTTTCCTTACATGCAGCAGACCTGGGTTCAATACCAAGTATGCTCTGAACCTTAGTCCCTGAGGTTCATGTCCCAGAAATGATTCCTGTATGCAGAGCAAAGAGGTAAGCCCTGAGCAAGACTGAAGTGTCCCCACCCCCACCCCCCAAAAGGGACAATATAAAAACTAAAACTCAAATGAAGAAAAGCAAACACAGGCATGCGCCTCACACTTGGACAAGGACCCATACTTGGGACTGTCCTTGGGGAGGGTTCTTCCCTACCTTGGTCTGGTTCAGACCCCTGCCGCTCCAGCTGTCTCCGTAGCTTCTCATTTGTTTTAATAGATTCTTCTAAACGTTTCCTCAAACTTCGAATTTCTTGTATATGTTCCATTAATAGGTCTACAGAAAGGAAAGAGAACATTTTTTTTTTTTTGGATTTTGGGCCACACCCAGCGATGCTGTGCGCTCAGAAATTGCTCCTAGCAGGCACGGGGGACCATATGGGATGCCAGGATTCAAAGCAATGTCCATCCTGGGTCAGCCATGTGCAAGGCAAACACCCTGCCGCTCTGCTATCTCTCTGGCCCCAGAAAGAGGACATGTTTTAAGGTACAGTCCAAAAGCCCCAGCAAAGTGGAGCCTTCGTAGGGTACAGAGTGATCCTACAGTACCACGATACTCAGAGCAGCAATGGACCACTCTTCCTAAGACCCTGGGGGCGGGGAGGGGGGGAGGTTGAGAGATTGCCTAAAGCCCACTGATACATCCCAAGATGGTTCTGCTGTCCTCCACCGAAAATGTATTTCACAGCACATGGAACAATTATATCCCATACAATTTTAATGCTAACTCGAAAGGAGCCTTTTATTCTTCTAAATCTCAGATATTAATTTAAAATCCTTCCTGGTGATGAAGCTAACGGATGACTTCAAGTCTGTTTGAATTGCCTTAGAGCTGATTAAAATACCTTTATAACAAGTGGGTATCTTCAAGACTGACTCTTCGAAAAAGAATGCTGCCCATTATCACTTACTAATTTAATATGAAGCCAAAGCAAAACAATAACCCCAGATGCCAGTGAGAATGGAAGAAGGGAGGAGGTGGTGACTGAATGGAAAAAAATGTCTGACTTGGTGGGACTGTTTTTAATCACTGGCCTTAGCAAGATTCATTTCCAATGTCTTTTTACCAAATAATTCTACTTTTAGTAATCTATTTAAAAGAGACCAACAGAGAAAAAAGAATGATGATTAACTATTGGTGTTAGTGGTATCTGGTTTCACTATTATAAAAAATAAAACAAAAGCTTTTTAGTAAACTAAGACCAGAGCCTCCATATGGCCCAGAGACCCCTCTTCCTGGCATCTATCACAGGAACACTAAAACATTAATTCAATTTATAATCAATGTAGTGCTTAGTACGGTGCCCAGGTATGGGAACAATCCAAATATCTGACAACAGCTGAGCAGATTAAGAAGTTGTGGTGGGGCCAGAGCAATAGAACAGCGGGTAGGGCGCTTGCCTTGCATGCGCTAGACCTGAGTTCGGTCACCGGCAGCCCACATGGCCCCCTGAGCATGCCAGGAAGGCATCCTGAGCATAGCTAGGAATAGCCTCTGAGCATTGCCGGGTGTGGTTAAAAAAAGACAAAAAAAAAAAAAAAGAGGTTGTGGTACATGTACACAATAGAATATGGTGCAGCTGAAAGAAAGATGAAATCCTTTTTTTTCATTTTTGATTTTTTTGGGCCACACATGGCAGCGCTCAGGGGTTACTCCTGGTTCTGTTCAGAAATCACTCCTGGCAGGTTCGGGGGACGATATAGGATGCCAATGATCGAACCAGGGTCTGTCTTGGGTCACCCCCGTGCAAGGCAAACACCTTATCACTGAGCTATTGCTCCAGACTGAAAGATGAAATCTTGCAGTACACTGCAACTTGGGTGGAACTGGTGGGTGCTGTCTTCAGCGCAGTAAGTCCCAGAAAGAAAAGGGCAAATGGGCAAATACTGGTTGATCTCTTTCATCCCGGGATCCTTGCCATGACTTACTATTTTTTCCATTGTTTCTCTTCATTCATCCCACACACCAGGAAGACAAACAACGGAATAAATAGGAAATGGCAAAAAAGCAATGATCACAAAACTGACATGACAAAGTGAGGGAAGGGAATGAAGTCGTGGATATAAGGTCACTGGTGATGGGTCTTGGATACTTTGGTGGTGGTTATTACGAAACAGTGACTGTACATTCAAGACCAGAGATATTAAAAGTACTGTCCAGTTATCTTAACTGCATTAACAAATACATTTTGATTAGCAATAAGGAAATAAATAAATAGGTCATCAGAGCTGCCTTTTGCTAGAATGCATGAAAATGATCACTGTAGCAGTCAGTAAAGAACTGAGAGTGGAACTGGAGAGAGAGTAGAGGAGACAAAAGCTTTTTGAGCAGCTAGACCCTGAGTGAATGCTCGGCCCTGCACAAGGTTTCCTGAGCACAGACACGAGTGATCCTTGAGCACTGTCAGGCGAGCAGCCCAACCAAATACAGGATAAGCACTCCGATTACGTTAAACCTGTTATATTGCCAGCAATGAGGAACACGCACAGTCATGAAAAAATGAAGGTCTAAATTAGTTACTGTGTCTAACTCTATTTAAAAATCAGCATAAGTGAAGATACATGGTCCCCAAAGAAAGGTGCTTATCTAGTACCACAGATTACCCTCAGTTTTCAAAGCTTTCAGTTTTCGAAATTATTGCATCACCACCTAGTAAGGTATTTGTTAATACATCAAGTTTACACTTTGTGGATTTTCCAAAACAAGAATGTGTGTGGTGTATTGTTAACCCTCTGCCATATCTCATTTTCACAAAGAGATAAAGGAAGCACAGTCACAAACTACAGGTACATTTCTGGAATCAGTGTTTTTAAAGCATAATCACATAAGCATACGAAGGCAAAACTAATGCCTTTCCTCCATCAATTAGGGCACACTCGGTATGTCTTAGTAATGTTTGCGCTAAAACATTATACTAATGTTACGACCCAATTTTAATTCCTCCGGAATGACTTCCATTTAAAAGTAGCACAATGTTAGAGATCTTTTCCTAATTAAATAGTAATTTTGCCCTGAGTTGGAATGTTTATGAGATGACTTAATTCCCAGACCTTCAGTGCGCTTCTATTAATGCCAGGAGGGTGGTGAGTCGTTTGCTGTGAAGTCTGCAGCCCTCACCTCCTTTCTGCTTCGCGGAGCTGAGTCCGGGCGCATCCCTCCGCCGCCCTCCCATCCCTGCCGACCGGCTCTGCAAATCTTGAGAGGCAGGAGGCTGTGCTTTACCCACGGTCGTCCTTGCTGGCTCACCCACGGGCCCAATGCTGCTAGCTTCTGGAACAAAGAGCTGCTCAGTGGCCGCCATGGACTTGAGTCATCTGCTTACCCAGGCCAGCAAGATCTGGAATGTCATTGGGACTTCAGGCAACAGTCCCAGGGGGAACGGGACACCACTGATTAAATATGCAGCGTTAAGTCCAGAGAAGGAAATGCTAACCTCGCCATTACAAAGATGGTGGGAAAAAAAAAAAAACAAACATTTGCCCCTCAGATAGCCAACCCTTTGAAAAACCCCAAGATTCGAGACACAGCAAGTACCAAACACAATGTGCTGAACCTGCAGGGAGAGAGGTTCCCATGCACAAAATCTAGGTTAAGAAGATGCTCAGTGAGAGGAGAGCTTTGTGTTCCCAAATATTCCCTGCAGCTCTGCTTGCAATTATGAAATCTTGGAAGTGACTTACAAGCGCAGCAACAGGGAAACATAAAGACAAGTGCTGCCCTGCCATCCCGGGGCCTCTTCCGAATGCCTCAGAAACGGTGTTATGTGACCACAGAACAGCCTGCTCATGGGCGTGAGGGAGGACAGGAATGGCACAGAGCCACCTCCACACAGATGAGAGACAGGACAAGAGGCGAAGACTGCAAAGGCAACGTGGGATTACTGGGATGGCTCCAGAGAGCACTGTCCTGACCAGGAAGAGTCGAGCCACAGCGAGGACCTGGGGAGCCATGGTCGCAAGTCTCCAAAGAGACACCCAAAGTCAAGCCTCGAAGTTTTCGCAGAGGAAATAACCGAGGCTGAGATGACAGGCAAGATGGAGGGTTCAAAACAGAAGAGGACTGGGGAGATGATTCCACGGACTGAAGCATTTGCATGGGAGATGCAAGGTCCCACACATCAGATCCCCAGCACCATTAAGGCCAACTCAACACTGTAGAAAATAGGCCTGGTGCTCCCCAGCACCCAAAGAAGGCCTTTTTAAAAGAAGTTGGAGTGACAGTACAGCAGGGAAGGTGCTAGGGTTACAAGTGGTCAACCCAGGTTTCGTCCCTGGGGCTCCACTGAGACCCTTGGGAGGCCCCAGGAGTGATTCCTGAGTGCAGAATCAAGAGTAAGCCATGAACACCACCAAGTGTGGCCCAAACTATAATCAAACAAGAAAATAAAATGATGAAGGCGGAAAGAAGAAGGAGGAGGAGGGGGAGGGATAAATGTCCCATAGCATATCAAGAGGCTGAAAGGAACAGGGGGACCTCCAACTTGCCAGTTCAAAGGTTCAAGGCTGTCTGGGCTCAAAGGGTATTCTCTAAAAGGGACTACTGCAAGGGTTCTTAGGGGTTCTCGGGAAGGGACCAAGTCCATGTTGAGCTGATAAACTGCAGAATTAGGAAGTGGCACCATGGAAAAGAGAAATGGTACAGCCTGAGTCATGTCTTCTACGTCCGAGAAGGCAAGTGGTAGATCCAGAAATAACAGTCCATGGGGAGGCACAGAAACCACAGGGGAAGGGCAGCCAGAAATCCAGCATAGCAGGGCCATGTGCCAGAATGGCTGCCCACAAACCCCAACTGGTTCTTGACTCACAAGGGAGACGATGTCATGCTCTAGGTACGCTGCACACTGTGCTCCTCTGCACCCTTTGTGACCTGAAACGCCCTCGGCTACCACTGACGTGCTTCTCTCTTTCTTACATAAATTCCATGTCAAGTTCCACTTGGATTAAAAACAACGGGGGAAATATTGTCCGAAAAAGATGGTAAGTTTTGGGAAACCACAGTTCTATGCCATCAAATTTGAATGAAGAGCTAGTTTCTAGTGTGTGTGTGTGTTTTGGTTGTTTCTTTGGGGGTCACACCTGATGGTGCTCAGGGGTGACTCCTGGCTTTGTACCCAGGTATTATTCCTGGCAGTACTTGCTGGACCATATGGGATGCTGGGGCTCAAACCCTGGTCTGGCATGTGAAAAGCAAATGCCCTCCGTGCTATAGTATCACTCTGGCTCTGGCTTGTGTTTTATACAGTGCCCTGCAAAGAAGCCACGGGGAAGAAGAGACGAGACAAGGATGTCTGTGATTCAGAGTCTATACCAAAGGACTGCCAACTGTGGGCCATGGGCCAAATCGAACTCACTTCCTAGCTTGGCAAAGACTTTTGATGAGTTTGATGAGGACACAGTCACATTTGTTCTTTGACAGTGCCCAGGGCAGTTCTGGGCTGCAGCAGCAAGACTGACACTGCACACAGGTTCAAACAGGTCCTCATTGGTCTTGTGCAGGAGACATGTGTTGAGTCCTCATCTATCAGGTCTCCTTTAGGCCAGTTTCTCAGCCTCTCCCCATTTGCCCTCTTCTGATCTTTTCTCCTTCCTGTGCAACCCCCCCCCACACACACCTGCCGACACTTAATGATTTTCACACATGATGCCGAAGGCTGTCTAAACCAGCGACACCAAGGGGTCCCCTTAAAGAAAGTGGGTGCAGGAGTCAGCAATGAGCTCAAGAAATGAGCTTGAATCTTGTCCATTTGTTTTGGTTTTACAGTAGGACACTCATACTAAAATTTTTGACAGTCGATCATAATTGACCTTTAAAACTGTTAGTTCCCACGTAGCACCAGATATATGTGTAGGCCAAGCTGCATGCTTAGCAAAAAGAAATCTTGGGCCGAGTGATAGCACAGCGGTAGGGCATTTGCCTTGCACGTAGCCAACCCTGGATAGACCTGTGTTCAATCCCTGGCATCCCATATGGTCCCCAGAGCCTGCCAGAAGTGATTTCTAAGCGTAGAGCCAGAAGTAACCCCCGAGTGCCACCAGGTGTGGCCCAAAAAATAACAACAAAACAAACAAACAAAAAGAAATCTTATCTTTTTACAGACCTAAGGCACAGTCTTCAGTTTATACGCTCCCCTGCTTCCTATCTGAGGCCACCCAGTAATTAATTTCTGGTTGGCCACTGGGACACACATATGGCCCCAGTTGAGAACCAGTGGTCTTAACTCGCCCTGGAACTTACCAAGACACTTGAATCCATGCACATTGCCCATGTCTCTTGACACCAAAAGTGCAAAGATCTAAGTTGGGTGGGGGGGGCCTACAAAGCTGATCCCATCACCTGAGTCCCACACTGCACCATCCAAGGCAGGACAAGGAGCTCACCTGACCAGTCCAGGGTCACTAAAGAGAAGCCCAAGCAGAATCATGAATTACAGGCACAGGGAACTGGGCCCTTGGCAGGCACAATGCCCACTGGGTCAAAGCAGGGATCCTGATGGTGACACGCCTGAGGAGTGGACATGACCCTGGAGTGTGCGATGTGGCCTCAAGTGTCCACTGGACACTCCTCAGAGACTCCCCATCCCCCAGAGCTCACCTTGAGAAAGAATGTTGGCCCCCACCGAAGTCTTCTCTGTCTCACTGTCTGGCTTCTGGTCCCGGGAGGAGGATGACTTCTCTGACAGGTCATAGTCAGACAGACCGTGAGAGACTGAGGGTCCGGAAGAGTCCGGCAGGAGATGCTGGTAGGTTGCGTTGTCCCCTTCAACCCTGGACCATTGGGGACAGAGGGAGAAGTCATGCCAGGCAAAAGTGGCAAGCCAGGACTCTAGTTTAAGAGACTTTATGGTAATGTGTCTTCATGACCGACCTCACATTGGCAGGTCTGCTCTGCTGCCCTTTTCATTCCCTGAGATATTAAAATACAAACAGAATGAAAAGGGAGAAAAGGGGGAAAAATACACGAGGACACTCCAAAAGGCTCAGGTATGCCAGGCATTCCTGCCACATGAGCTCCTGAAGTCCTCCCAGAAATCCCTGGAACTGGGAAAGGCTATTCCCACATATGAAGCCTCATAGAAACAGCCCCCTAACTCACAGGGTCAGTGGCAGTGCTTACTTCTGGTCAGGTCAGTCTGGCTCCAAAACACCAGGACATTGTGGAAAGCAGTCTCAAACTCATGAAGTGGCGTTATGGGTTTTAGAAGCAGTGAAAACCTATGTGATTTCCACACCAGTCCCAATACCATAATTTGCTTGATTATCGCCTTATCAACCTGCATTTCCAAAGGCCACCTAAGACTTAAGGGAGAGGATGCAGAAGTCTGAAAAAAAAAAATCCCACATGACTCTCCATTACAGATAAGCTCCTCGACTTAAGCTCCTTCTTCCTCCCTTACCCCCAATTTTCCTATTACTTCTTGTCTCATTATTCATGAGCTCAGACAAGAGCAAAGAGTCCGAAGCTACAGCGAATTCATTAACAGGTAAACACCGGGCACAACTTCGTTCAGACAGCCTGATGGATGCGCAGGCCAGCTACTGCCTCACGCACGTAGGGAACAGGCCAAGGGCACCCACTTAATTAGCTCGGGGGTGATCCACACGAGTGCTAGGTCTGCAACTGAAAAAGGCAGAAGAGGAGGAAAAGAAACAAGCCTGTAAGAAACAAAATGGGTGGCACTCGGCTGAAGTGAGCCAAGAAAGCTCCCAGTCCCCATCCAGCATTCTCCAAGCACGTGCATGAAGGCCAGAGGGCTTTCAAGATGGCGACCTGACCCTGAAGAGTCTTGGCTTCCTTCCCTCCAGCCTCCTTTTTCTTGCACAACTGAATCTGAGGACCAGCCCAACACAGCTCTGCCGTCTCTTGGGCCTTGAGCCTAACCCCTTACTCTCAGCCAAGTTTGCACTATGGGAGACCAACTTTCATTCCCCAGTGTCTACCACTAGGGCATGATCCATTAGTATCCTGAAGTAAGTGAAGGACTGAAGAGACTGAGGCTGAAGAGGGGAATTCCATCTAAATTTATTGACTGAAATGTCCTCCTGTGAGCCTGTCTGCTTGCTCTAATGTTGCTGGAGGCTTTGACGGTGCCAATAAGGTTTAAATTTCTGAGTTTAGATTTTTTTAAAATTAAATTGCTGTGAGATATTTAAAAAGTCATTGAGAGTTGAGTTTCCAATATAATACAATGTTCCAACACCCATCCCTTCACCAGTGATCATTTCCCGTCACTAATTTCACCAGTTAGCCTCCCATTGTCTATGTCTCCCCCTACCCACCCCTCCAATACTGCCTCTTTGGCAGACATAAAGTTTAAAATCCTGAACCCCAGGCTGGCTTCTGTTATTTTACCCCCTGTAAGCCCCTGCAAGGAGCAAAATGCTCATAGCATGAACAGCACTCAGAATTTTTAACAAGGAAGCAGAAAAGGAAATGATTTTGGCATTCTCAGTTGGCCATAGAAGTAAGCTAAAGAAGTATACACCCTACTACTTCCATCAGCTTTCTGCACATCATATTTACATGACCAATAGCTGGGAGCTGGAGGAAACATAAAGATATTTAAAACATTACTCCAAAAACAACATGGATTAACAGTAAGAGCCCGGGTGATAGAGGATAATGGATTAGAGTTCAAATTCCAGTTTTCTCTGCCCCTTAATGGCAAACAGGAAACTGATCCCCACACTCCACCTTCTAAAATGCAGAGGACAATGCTGATTTGTAGGATATGAAGAATAAATGAATGAATACCCAGAGTAGTCGCTGGTACCACTAGGATGCAGCTAATGCAAGCTCCATTATTCTTTCAAGGAATTCTGGGAGTAGAAGGACAAGTCAAAGAGTATTTACAATGCCATGCACTAAATGTCATGAAATTAGGTCCTAAGCACTGTGGGATGTGGTGAAGTGGAGTGGAGAGGTGGGTTGTCGGGGAGAGCGACAGGCTCTGGAGAAGGATATTCAACTCCAAGAGGAAGAAGGGAGCGTGGACAGTGATGTGTCTAGGTTGGGACTGGAGAAGAAGACAGAAGGGAAAATTGAGCCAGGCTCAAGTGAGAAGGGTCTCCCATGGCAGGCTTTGAGGTCGGGAATGGGGCCTGGAGGATTCCAGAGCCCATGGAAAAGTGTCCTCTGCACCAGTTCCCCTGGCAGAGAAGTGACTCTAAAAATGTCACATTTAATCTGCACAGTGTGATCCCTTGACACTGAGGGACACTGTCAAGTCTTTTGGGTTTTTTGGTGGGGGGGCATAGCTAGTGTTGCTCGAGGTTTACTCCTGGTGCTACACTCAGGAATTATTCTTACCACTGACTGGGGGACCATATGGGATGGCAGGAATTGAACCCAAGTCAACTGGGCCAAGGCAAATGCCCTGCCTGCTGTACTACTGCTCTGGCCCTGGCAAACTTCTGTTTACAGGCCCTTATGCTTCGCTTTCATGCAAGTAAGGCATAGAGGAGAGGGAGCCGGAATACTGAGGATGCTCAAACATGCTAAGTCTTCTTACCAAGGGCTAAACACTCACCTCTCCAGCTCTTCATTCTGGGGGCTCATTTCCACTTCTGCTGATTTGCCTAGAAGCAGAAAGAAAAAAAAAAACAGTAAGAAGGAAAAACCATCAAGAAGAAATGATCATTTCTTGCTCAGACATCTGCAGAAGTATTGGTCCATTTGTCTAAATATTCACTCGAATAATATTGGATACGGGAAGTTGGATCCCCAAAAGCTAATTCATACAGCAGACTCTCCCATTCTGCTACCTGTGTTGGGAGGCAGGTGACAAAGGTACTTTGGGGAGTAGGGGAAGAGATTCCTTGTCGTTCCCCAAACTTTTGACTGTATAGTGTCTACTGGCTTTCACCTACCCCCACTTCTATCCCACTCACAGCAACAGGCTCACACTGCATTTTGACTTAAATGTTCCCTCCATACTCCTTTAGAGGTACTTTTTTTTATATATTATTTTTTTATTGTAAGAATTTATTCAAGAGACAAAATTGATTCACATATTGAGGTAAACTGACATAACATAATATAGTAACATAACATATAATACATGTAAGTCAAAGAACATTTCTAAATAAAACACAAATTTCTGATCATAATGACTTACATATCTTTCACAGTAGTATTTTAGGTAAATATTAACATTGAGTCAGGGGAATATCCATCACCCCCAGTGTTGTCCTCCCTTCATCCCTGTTCCCAAGCATATATCCCTTTCTTCCTCCTTTATCCCCCAGAATGCTAGTTTAACTAAAAGCATATATGTTAACACTAATGTAAACCATTTTTTTTTTGCAGTTCCAGATATTTTTACTAGTGGTTTCTTAAAGGTTTAGCATCAAAGGAGCACTGTATAAACAATGTTAGAGTGGCAATTATTGTTTGCATGGGCCCACCAAAGTATGGGGGTCATGGAAAGGAAAAACTTTTGGCCTAAGTACAAGGAGACCTTACCCCTGAAGTTTCCTGACATAAGACCATTTCTAAGCTCCAGGCAAACTAGTTTGTTCAATCCTGGTCATTGTCTGTAGTGCCCATACAGTTATATTTTTTACAGTCTCTGTTGTTGGTATCCTGTTTCTGTATTGAAGGTCCTGGAATCTGTATATCCTACATTGAAGTCAGGATGGTGCGGAGCGGTGTCTAATTTCAACTGAGAATTAAAGGGCAATGCAGAAAGCCCTGTCCAGTACGCAGGTCGTTGTTGTTGTTGTTTAAATCTTCTCAGTGTTAAGGGAAGACTCTTTTGAGTAAATCGACGTCAGAGCAGCAGTAGGGTCTTTCCTGGTAGAGAATTACTTCCAGGTGATGACATAGACAACTTTGGATGTTTCATAGATGACTTCCCTGGTTCAGGGGTGACTGGAAAATGCCCAAACCTGAGGCCTGTGCCAGGTCATCATGTCAATGTTCAGGGTGTAAGGTTCCATTGCATCACTAGATTTGTGTGTTCCTATCTCTATTAGATAAGAACTTATTTGTATGTATAGTATTTTCCCTTTTAATGTGCCCATGCAGACTCCTTTAGAGGTACTTCTATGTAAAAGATAAAAGACATTATTGTAATAATACCCAGAGAAAATAGAGATGAGGGCTGGAAGGATAAGCCCACTTTCTGAAGCTCACCACAAAGAGTGGTGAGTCCAGTTAGAGAAATAACTACACAAACAACTACCATGACAATGGTAGTGAGTGAGAGAAACAGAATGTCTGTCTCAAATACAGGAGGAGAGAAAAGGGGGGGAGGCATTGGTGGTAGGAAGGTTGCACTGGTAAAGGGAGGTGTTATTTTTTATAACTGAAACCCAAGTACAAACATGTTTGTGATCATGGTGTTTAAATAGACATTGAATTAAAAAATGTTAAAAAAAGAAGTACTTCACTGAGTTGGCCCATCCCGTGTCCCCATTAGTATTCTGCTGTAAGCATGCACAGACATCATCATGATTTCTGGTTTCCTGGTTGACATTTCGGTCATCTCCAATTTTGCATTTGTGTAAATAAATGAAATAAACATCTTTGTGCACATAGTTTTATCTGCACTTAAATGATTTCTCTAGGAGAGACTCTCAGAAGTGGGATTACTAGGGAAAAGGCCAGTGTTTGCTGCTAGGAGGAAGACTGAAGGAACGACGGAAGAAAACAAACTCAAGCTCAGAACGGATCTGGGCGAGGGACACCAGGCTGGCTCCTGGGTGGCACCAGGCGCTCTTTGAAAGGAAGCAAGATTTCAGAGACTAACGACTTTACTTGAAAAAAGACTTCAGAACTCTGAAAATTGCAGTCTGGGATGAGCTCTTTGAAAGAACTAATGCATGGTGGCTCAAGGAAACAAACCAAAAAAAAAAAAAAAAAAGAATGAACCAACTCTTCTAGAACTTTCCGTAGAAAATTACACTGCACTCACACGTACCATTTCATTGAAGGCAAAGCTTTCCAACACTGAGCTATGGAGGTAAGGATAGCATACTCGCTTATGTCTACTGTCCTCCATTTGCCAACTGCTCCACTGGTCTGGCTACTTGGGGCTAATAGTCAGCACCATGTCCCGAGTGGCCGGCGCTCACGCCACTCTCTCTGCATGGCCATGAGCCACAGAAGCCAGATTCTGGTGCTACGTTTCCCAGTCACAATTGACCCCAAAGTCCCTGCTGCCCTTCTGCCCTGCCAGGCCCAACCTCTTTCTAATGTCATCCCCACGTTCTAGCTGGGCGGGGACCTAAAATCCAGAACTGCATCCTAACTGGGAGAAATACATAATGCTGGTTCCCTGAAAGGCAGAAAGAGACGGGTTTTTCTTTCCAAGTACCTCCAGCAGGGATGCTCCAGAAAGCCCTTTCGTTCTGTCCCCTACTTTACTTGTCTAAAGGGAAGACACTTCACCGAGTTAGACCCCAAGGCGTGGGCACAAAATCCCAGAGAGCAAGACCACCACCAATGGGCACAGACACAAGCACAAGAGGAGAACTTGGCTGGCACATAGTTCAACTCATAGCGGCTGACTGCTCCGTGGAAACAACCGGGGTTGCCAATCAGTCCTCAGGAAAGTTCTCTGCCCCCACCTTCCAGAGTGGAGGCTGGAAAGGCCACATCCTGTCCCTCCATCATCAGCCATGCCTGCCCCACACTTGGATCTTCGGTAGCTCAGCGATCTCACCTACGCCCTCAGGTAGTCATCTGAGAAGCACAGGCCCTGGTTCTCAATTCCCCCACAGAAGCCAGGACCATAGAAGAATGTGCCCTGATGCCTCATGGGGTGCAGGCACCCCAGCTCTACAGAGGCAGCCTCATGGAGGAGGGGAAGGAAGCAGTTATGGCGCCATGACCTCACTCCATCTGTTCCTGGCACAACGGAATTTGTAAAAACCAACCGACCTGCTATTGTGGGAGTTGTGGGGAGTTGGCTGTCCCGGAGACCTACATTTCTAGGGAGTAATGGGCCATGGCAGAGACAAGTCAATTCTCTCAGTCAGACTGGCCAGGAAGCTGGGGAAGAGCTCAGGGGGGCTGCACACATTCAGGCCTGTCTGTCTGTCCGTCTGTCTATCTTCCTTCCTTCCTTCCTACCTCCCCCTACACAGCCGTGGGCTGCGTGATTTTGGGCAGAGGAGGTACTTCATCTACCTGAACAAAAGGGCTTCAACTGTGACCACGTGATCCCTTCAACTGTGATCTGCTTGGGAGGGCAGGTTCCCCATGAGCTCCTCACAGCTCTATCCCAGTCGCCACCTGCTTCTGGGAAGCCTCTTCAAAGAACGTCTCCTCAGACCCAAGTCCCGAGAGCAGAGAAAATTTGGTTCCAGCAGCACAGCCTGTTGCTTCGTCTGTCTCCTCCCTGACCTAAATATGTCTCCTTTTCCCTTCCCCGCTGATTCCTGCTTAGAATCTGCCACACACACCTCACAGGTGCAATGCCTGTGCCAGATACGGAGGATCCAGAGACGGCTGTGGGGCTGTTCTGCCCTCCCTGAGTTCACAGCTGAGTGGGTTCTATGGCCCGCGAGACAATTATGCGACAGTGTTGTGACAGAGGCAGCAGAGGAAACAAACACAATGTCGCTAGAACCACCAGGGAGACGTCGAGGGGACCCAACAAGTGAGCTCCATCTCTGTGAGGCAGGCCAAACAGAACTCCCCTCTACAAAGATGAACGGGGCAGGAAGACACTCCAAGGTGGGCACCAAGGAAACCTGGCAGTCCGCCACTCCTAGAATGCCCATGGTTCCCCAATAATGCTGAACTCCACACCCTCTCCATTCAGAGCTCAGACACGTCGTCTCCCTAGGCGCATAACAGTAAGAGGAGGCTTATCCTGTGATGCCCAGGACATGGCCCATATCTGCTGGGCACAGCACCTATCTAGTCTGGCCCAAGGCTGGGAGACCAGGGTCAGACCTCGTTAGGGAAGACGCATCCACCTGCAAGATGTCCCTCTTGTGACTTCCTCCTGAGCTCCCACTCAGCTGTATCTCACTGAACCCCTTGGAAGTAACTCCAGAGAGAGAGGCTATTGATTAGCCCACTCCCCGGGGGAGATGAGACCCTCACCTCTAAGTCTGGGAGTTGTGCTCAAGTTGCAGCCCCAGAGACTTTGTTCTGCCCCTAGCTGCTGTCACCTCAGGCTAGCAGGTGAGGTGCAAAGGCAGTTAGAGACACTGTTATAGACCTGGGTGGGGTGCTTGCCATGAATTTAGCCCACCAGGGTCTGATCATTGATACCCTAGAGATGGTCCCCTGAGCTCGACAGGAGTAAACCCTGAGCATTGGGTGTGGCCCCAATTTAAAAAAATCAGCCTTGTTCCTTTTTGAAGTGAACAGTTTCTATTTTTTTCATTGTTATTGTTTTTGGTTTTTGGGTCACACACAGTGTCGTTCAGGAGTTACTCCTGGCTCTGTACTCAGGAATCACTCCTGGCAAACTTGGGGGACCCAACGGGGTGCCGGGATTCAAACCACTGTTGGTCCTAAATCGGCTGCTTGCAAGGCAAATGCTGTACCGGTGCACTATCTCTCCAGTCCAACAGACAGTTTCTAAAAGAGGAGTCAAGCCTTCCAGAGGACACAGAGGCCTGACAAGGTCACAGAGGGGGAACACAGGGACCTGGACACCCCACCTGAGAGGAAGGACACTGGCTGGTGGTATGAATGCTGGGTGTTGGAAGAGCACGGCCCAGATTCTAAGCTAGATTCTGAACCAGTGTGTTTCAGCCCCAGAAGAGGTTGACTGATGGAGGGATGGAGGATGAGGTCTTTCCCCTCCCAGCTCGGAGCACTCGTCTCCCACCCTGTCCAGCCGACGGTTCTGAGGTGAAACGGCGGGTAAACAGCTCGCAGACAGTCAGGCTTGTGGAAATACTAGCTTTATTCGGTGGACAAGACTGAAGTCCAAAGTCTCAGCCTCAGTTCCAGCAAAAACAAAGCCTCTCGCCTTCCACAGACCCTTGTTTTTATCCCCCAGAATCAGGTACCACCCTAGGGTGGGCGAAGAATGCCAGGTCACACCCTAGGGTAGGGCACAATTATCATCAGGGTCGGGTCAGTAACATAATAATCCCATAAAATGTTTACATACACAACACCAGTGCTCCTCAAACTTTTAAACAAGGGGCCAGTTCACTGTCCCTCAGACCACTGTAGGGCCAAACTATAGTAAAAACAAAAACTATGAACAAATTCCTATGCACACTGCATAGATCCTTCTTTGAAGTGAAGAAACAAAACGGGAACACATACAATATATGGCCCATGGGCCGTAGTTTGAGGACCACTGCTCTGGACTGTGCCACTTCCTGCGTGACGTGGCACAAGTCCACCCTGTCCTCTGCTGCTCACCATCACAAGTTCAGACAAGCACCTGGCACCGTGAGCCCTCGATTAAAACCAGTCTTGTCCCTTTCCATGTAGCGGGCAGTGGGCTAGAAAAGGCAGACAAAGGCCTTGACATAAGTGACACCCTTAAGGCTCAATTCTGAGGGAGAGGGGGTGGCCAGAAGGACCAGGGAAAGATACCCCCAGCTGCCTCTCCCAGTGGCTGTGCCTGAAGACACACAGTGAATCCCTGAGAAAGCAACAATCACCCCATGACCCTCATTCCTCCCTCCCTCTGGGCTTTCCCAGCATGCCAGCTTCTGGGACTCGCTCCACAGACAAGCCAGGAACTGCACCATCCGTTCTTAAATGGCTTTGAGAATCTAAAAACCGCACCACAGACCCTGGTCCTGAAAAGTGTACAGACTCAAAATCACACAAGGGTACCTGGCTCTAGGGAACCTTCTGGGCCTTGGCACTGAGGACAAAGCCCAGTCCTGGCTCTGGAAAGGATGAAGAAGCTGCTCAATGATCTTCCTCAGGTTTTACCAACAGTATTCAAAACAGAGCAAAGGCTGCAGAAAGATTCCAACCTGGATTATTCTTTCCAAGAGCCCCACCCCAAAGTGGAAACAGCTGAGAGGTGGGACATTCGCCGGGGCAATAATTAAGTAAATAAAAAAGAAAAACTCTATTCTAAAATACATTTCATCCACAAGAATGCTTTTTAGCTGCCAAACTTCTCAGGGTGACTAAATAATATCTATTCTAGGACAAAGGGAGAGGTTGCCAACAGTCCCACCTCCACGGAATAAAGACATAAAAATATACACTCCTATAAAAAGGCCGGGAAGCATAAACTCCGGGGTGTTCATGTTTTGTATATAAATGATGCAATTATTTGAATACCTGCTTACCCGTTATTCCACAATAAACATGTACTACTTTGTATTAATAAAAAAAAAACTATTTAAATTTTTAAGAACCCTGCTATGCCACTGCCTCACATAGGACCAATAAAAAAGCCCTAACCTAGGGTTTTAACTACGATCTGCACAATGAACATGATCCCCAGTTTCAAAGGTCTGGCAGAGACCATTGTAACGGAATGGGGCTTCTGGAAGCACAAAGAAAGACACTGTCCTAGGTGCCATCCTAGCTTCAGTGCAAAGACCAAGATCACCAACCACAGAAGATGAATTAAAATGACACTGATGGAACAGAACTTCTAGAACCACAAAGACTGACTTCATCATAACTCCCACCGCAGGATCTGTGCAGATACTGAGATCCCTAGACACAGAGGCCTGATAGTATCACCCAGGACAGAGCAGAGGTCTTACAAACACCACAAAAGCACCACCGGGAGAGTAAATGATCCTGAACAGAGTCTATAGTTGATCCCATGACAATACACTCCAAGGGCGGAGAAACCCCATATCTCTTAGGCCAAGTGAATTCCTTTTCGAATGACCCCAATATTTACTGTGCCTGGGCAGGAGGGAAAAAAACAAAAAGCACAAAACATTATTTTTTTTATATATATGTTATTTTATTTTCATTTATTATTACTATTTTTATTTACCTATCTATTTTTTGGTCAATTTCTCTGTTTGGATGTGATAATTGAAGTTGTCCCCAGTTATACTTATTCTTTCTCTTCCTTTCTGTTCTTCCTTTGTATGCTATGCCATGTTTCCTATATCAAGACCATGGCATTTTTTTGTTTGTTTGTTTTCTTGTTTTGTTTTGTGTTTGTTTTTGTGGTTTTTTTTTTTTTTTTTTTTTGGTGCTTGTGTTTATTGTTGGAGTTCTCACGGGATATTTGACACTTCTTTTTGTACTGGTGGAATGTTTCACCTTTTTTCTCTCCTCCATTTCTCAAACCAACGTTGAGAGCCTCTGGAAGAATTCCGCTTATTTTCGGCGTATTAGACTTACCCCAGTTTATTACTTTTCTCTCCTTCAAACAAAACCACGTAACTTGAACTAGCTAGTCCTGTCCCTCCAATTAGAGGGGGAAACAAGACTACTATGCAGTAGGCTAGATACAGAGGAGACCACATGTCCTAGCTACCCTGGGGGTGAGGGAAGAGGATATGGGTGGTAGGACAAAAACAGAGGTGTAGGGAGGACAATTTGGTGACGGGAATCCCCCCTGATTTTATGTAAATATGTACCTAAAATATCATTGTCAACAATATGTAAGCCACTACGATCAAAATAAAAAAAAAATAATAATAAAAAAAAAAAAAAAAAAAAAGAAAACCACTTTGTTTCATCATTCAGGAACCACATCTCTCAGAGAGCATCCAAGAAAGACCTACATTTTATTCCGGTACATTTTAGTCTCTGGGAGGGAAAAAAATAAAAAGAGCTCTGCAGTGTTTTCTGGGACTTCCGAGGCTGTTACAGAAGAAAATAAAGTCCTGTTTGTGCCGCTGGCTAAGCCCATAAGGTTTCTGCTTTCAGAAGCCAGAGCCAGCCAGCCTGGAGCTCTTCTGGAGTATGTCAAGGCACATAAGTGAAAAATCAGCGGGGGAAGGAGGTGCCTGGAGGGAGGAAGGACATCAAGCTGGGGCTATCTCTGCCCTGAGTCCTTCTTGCCACCTCCTCTCCCTCAGAATGCAACCTCTCGGCCCACCTGCCAAGTGAGGGTGGGGAGAAGGAACAGAGCTTGAGCTGGAGGTTTTGTGTGGTTCCTAGAAGACCCAAAGCAAGACTGGCTTCTCCAGAAAACCTTGGCTGGTATCGAGCAGACTTCCCGAAGCTGGGTCAAGCCAAGTGACTCTGGGTCCTGTCCCTCCAGGTCCCAGGCGACTGGCTGGAGGAAAATCATCTTGAGCTGTTGCATTGTCAAGCAAAGCTGTAGGAGCCTGCCCGAACCTCCAGGCCCTGTCATGTTCTACCCTGGAATTCAATGGAACATTCACAGACAGTCCAAAGCCACTGGCTCTGTGTGTGAAGACACCAACCAACATGGAGGTTGGAAGTGGCTCCTGTTGTGTGTGACTGAGCACACAATGCCCTGCCATGAAGGTAGGCAAAGTGTCTCCTGGGAATAGGACGTTCAGAGGAATAAGATCTCAGCTCCCCACAGGCACCAGCAATGGCAATGTCCACGAAGCCAAGGCCATCTGCCCCCTATTAAACTTACAATTTATTCTTACGAGTCAGAGACTATTTGCATTTCAGTACAGAAGTCTTAGAAGTGGAAAATAGCCCTGGAATTCTTGTGTAAAAATGGGCCAGACTAGGTCAAGGATGCAGTGGAAAGGCTAAAGAGAAAGAAATGTGAATATTCTGGAATGGTGGCATGACCAGCCCGAAATGAACTTGGTGTTGAGGGGACGACTTCAAAGGGTTGGCAGAGGGTTGCACGGAGGGTGGTGAGGGTGCTCTCTTAGCTCCTAAGGGGGGGAGGATCCGCCACATCCAATACTGCCCAAACCAAGCACAGTGCAGAGGGAGATGGATGGAAGGGATCTAAACCCAGAGGTCTCAGAGAAAATGGCCCAAGGAGTAATGGATGTAAAAGGGAAGGACCTCAGAAAGACCATTTAAAAGAATATAAGCTTTGGGCCAGAGCGATAGCACAGTAGTAGGGTGTTTGCCTTGCATGCGGCCAACTCAGGACAGACTCAGGTTCAATCTCTGGCATCCCATCTGGTCCCCGAGCCTGCCAGGAGCAATTTCTGAGCCCAGAGCCAGGAGTAAACCGAGAATGTGGATGTGGTCCAAAAACTAGATAGATAAAGAGATAGATATAGAGATAGATAGATAGATAGGGAGGGAGGGAGGGAGGGAGGGAGGGAGGGAGGGAGGGAGGGAGGGAGGGAGGGAGGGAGGGAGGGAGGGAGGGAGGGAGGGAGGGAAGGAAGGAAGGAAGGAAGGAAGGAAGGAAGGAAGGAAGGAAGGAAGGAAGGAAGGAAGGAAGGAAGGAAGGAAGGAAGGAAGGAAGGAAGGAAGGAAGGAAGGAAGGAAGGAAGGAAGGAAGGAAGGAAAGAAAGAAAGAAAGAAAGAAAGAAAGAAAGAAAGAAAGAAAGAAAGAAAGAAAGAAAGAAAGAAAGAAAGAAAGAAAGAAAGAAAGAAAGAAAGAAAGAAAGAAAGAAAGAAAGAAAGAAAGAAAGAAAGAAAGAAAGAATATAAGCTTTGATTTTGGGATCACCTCAATGCTATTCATTCAACACATAAAACTCAGTAAGAATGAAGGAGCCTCAAAGTGAATTCATAAACATAACATAAACAAAATCATAAACACGTCTAATTGTACTTCACACTAAATAGAACAACTCTATGGACACCACGTTTAAATTCGTGACTGATTTTTAAAGCTGACTAGAGAGGATCATTGTAAGGACGTCTATGCTCTTTCAGAAGATATGTTAAGATACAGCAATACTGGAACTATCTGAGACTAGCAAGCGAATGATTGCCTGAGGGCTGTGCTTCTCACTGGGGAAGGAGAAACACACTATATGAATGGCAGGATGAGAAAGAACAGGCACGCAGGAACTGGAGGCACTACTGAGGCCTCCAGACTAGGTCAAAAAAAAGATTTTTTTTTTCTAGAGTGCCCCTTTTTTTTTACACAGCACGGGTTAGTGTCATGTATGTGTACAAGGCATTGCAAGTGGGTGAATGGGGCAGTCTGTGGGAATGGAACCCTTTGCTGTTGCAGCCACAGAAGTAAATGCAGACACCCAGCTGGTGTCGGAACTGGGGGCCGTGGGAAAAAGCCTCACTGATTGGGTGTCCACCATTGTCAGAAGTGCAGTGAGCCTGAGGACAGAAAGAGGAGACATGGGAAGACAGACGATGAAGGGCAGAACTGGGTTTTTCCATCCCAGGAGGTAGGAACGGGAGGTTTTACCTTCAGAAGTGTAATTAGAAAATTCTGCTTCCTGGTACGGATCACTACAGTGTGGTCACAGAAGAGAGCATCCTTGGTATGAGGAACTTGCAGTCATAGGGATGGAGCGTGGAAGCAGTGATCTAATCCTAAAAAGGTGATCCTAAAATGTCCTCTGTGTGTGTGTGTGTGTGTGTGTGTGTGTGTGTGTTACCAACTATGGCAAAATATTCACATGCCTGTGTGTGTGTGTGTGTGTGTGTGTGTGTGTTTTACCAACTATGGCAAAATACCAACTCGAGAGTGGGGACTGGAGAGTTCTTTGTTGTAATTTCGGAATGGCAAATGATTTCCGAATAAACCCTGTTTAATGCGATCATACTGAAATACTTAGAACTTAGGCAAAGTTTGGTTTCTATCCTCCTCTAACTTCCTCTGACCCTTTGCTGTCTTCTTAACCTTTTTTTTTTTTTTTTGGTTTTGTTTGTTCTTCCTTTCCTTTAAAATACATATTACTCTCCATCACCCTTAGGCCTGATTTCCATCTTCTATGGCAATCCCCATCTTCTATGGGGAATTCACAAGATATGGGTAGCCATGGTGGGTACAGGGGTGGAGGCTTGGTCCCGAATACCTGTCCTGAGACCCAGCTGGATTAGCATGGACTGAACACCAACCGTGCAAGGACAGAGCTCCTGGGAGGCTCTGCTGTGCCCTCCTCCCAGGAGCTGAGAGAGGCTGGCAAGTTGGATTCCCCAGGACCCCTTCGAGATGTCCACGATCGATGACTGACTGCTGCGACTGCCCTACTTACCGCCGAAGAAGAGTGTTTCCAATTTCTTCAGCAGCTCAGCACATCGATTCAGCTGCTCCTGGAAACCCTCGGCCACGAAGTAATCCACGTCGCTCGCCTGCAGCAACTCCTGGAACGCCTTAATCATGGTGCTCATGTGCTGGCGACAAACGACACAGATGCCACGGCCATCTTTGATCTGCTGTCGTTGAAGGGAGAGCTCCCTGGCTTGGGACTGAACTAACGAATCGTATCTGATAAAAGGGGGGGAGGGAGAAAATGCTAGCATCACGTTAGAATGGAGTATCTGTGACCTTCATGCTAATTGGAAAAGTGACAGAGCACCATTTTTTATAGGTCTGTAGCTCTACTGAGTCCAAACACAGTTTTAGAAAATTTGAAACTACATAAGGTCACTCCTTGTCTGCTTTCAAAACAACCCCTCCACTGCTGCAACTGGGGGTCTTCCGCCATCAACCTTTAACCTTATAAAGCCCCCAATTAAAGTGCAGTTTGGCAAAGACTCCAGAGAACATTTAGTTTCCAAAGAATCTCCACAAACATTATTGCAAATTGTAGAAACCAGTACTGCAAGGGCCAGGCGATTTGTCACCAGCAGTTGTGAAGAACATAAAAGAACCTGGAAGGCAGGAAAGCCAAGAAGAGAAGCTTCCCTCTCCACAGAGGTCAGAGAATACTCAAAATCCCATCTACCACTTACTGGGGGAACATGACCTGCCAGCCACTCGCTGAAATCAGTGTCTTTTATCAATGATTTGATCCTCCCAATATTTCAACTAAGGCTGCTAACTTTAAAATTAGAAAATCACTCAGAGGCGAAGACTCTGGCCTTAGCCCCAGCCTGCACAGACCAATGCAACCACTACTATACTGCCCATCCTGGATGGGTGCCGCAGGTTTCGGAGGCACCGAGAGAAACACACGCCTATGAGCACGGCTCATGCTGACTGCAGCCAGGACACCTGGCTCTAGAGTGGCCTGGCAAATCACAGTCTGTCCTCCCACACTCCCTTTCCCTGCAATAGTGATCACAGGCCTGTAACTCCCATGACACCAACAGGAAGGTCGAGGCATGGAAGCAAGACCTCTGAGTGTGAGGAAAAAACAAGAGCATTTGGTTGGGCTACCAAGTGGAGTTTGAACAACTCAAAACAGGCTCTGGGAATCTACTTGGGCGTGCCCCCACATCATTTTTCAGGGTCAATCTTCTTATCTACAGAAACTCAGCCTGGGAACACTTCTTCCCCTGGAGGCTGCGTGATGAAACAGGGAAAGGCCTGACTGCAAGGTGTAAAGCCGCCATTCACCTTCCAGTCAACACAAGTTTCCTTCAGTCTCACTATCTGGGAAGTGTCAAAGCATTCACTGTTACTTGCTACACCATACACACGATGCAGAGGGTCTCAAATGAGTGACGAGTGAAGGTCAACTTTACCAATGATCCCATTTCTAGGGGCCGGAGCAGTGGTGCAAGCAGTAGGGCGTTTGTTTGCCTTGCGCGCGCTGACTTAGGACAGACCTGATTCAATCCCCGGTGTCCCATATGGTCCCCCAAGCCAGGAGCAATTTCTGAGTGCATAGCCGGGAGTAACCCTGAGCATCACTGGGTGTGGCCCAAAAACAAACAAACAGAAAACAATTAAACAAACAAACAATCCCATTTCTGCCCTATCTCCAGAAGCGACCTGGCTCTAGCTATGCTCTAAAACATCTCTCCATGACCCAAGCACACTTCGCTTTCAGCATGGGCTTCTCGCTCCTACATGACCTTAGAGGGGAGAAAGATGTGGAAAATACTGATATTGCTTCCACCCTGACTAGCACATCGGTCTCAGTGCTGCAGTCCAAACAATGTCAATGCTGGGGTTCCCAGGCCAACCGTCATCCAGTAACAGGCTGACTCCTCCAATGTGCCTTGTAAGACAAAACCATTAGCCCAAGTCCTCAACCTTTTGCTCCCTCAAAGCTCCCTGTCATCTGGTAAGTGCCACCCTGGTGGTGACAAGGAGGAGGGACTGCAGGCTTAAACCTCGGGAAGGCTTTGGGAAGGCCCACACACCTGGAGGGGGAGAGATCTCGGAATTTGTGGGGGAGGTGATGGAGTAGCTCCACGTTCAAACTCTGCTCCTTCTGCGGCTCAGAGTCCTGCTCCACCAGCTGCTTCTGGAGGCTCTCTAGCATTTTGTCCTGGGTCATCTCCGAGGCCAGCGGATGGAGGATTTTCATGTGTTTCACATAGTGCACTTGGCGCAGCCTTGGAAAGGTCATTTCTTCCTCCTCAGTGCTACGCCCCGAGAGCTGGTGGGCACCATCCTGGGCCCCTTCCGTCCCACACAGGACTGTGACAATGGCTTCGCTGCACTGCGAGCGCTTCTGAAGCTGGGAGAAGAAGTCCCGGTAGACCTGGTTCTCAGTCTCCAAGTCAGAGATTTTCCGTTTCAAGACGGCTGTGTCATTGGAGGCATCGGTGTCCTCGGGCTGAAGATGGGTCTCGGGGCCTCTGGCAGTGATGGTACGTTGGCTTGTGCAATCCGGGGAAGGACTGGGGGAAGTCGGGTCCGGAATGTCAAGAGAAGGCGGTTCGGTTGTGAGTGAGAGGGGAAGGTCTTTGGGCTGGAGAGTCTCAAGGTCTAAAAGAAATCAAATAATAACACTGAGCATCAACTCTGTGGAAGGAAATACACCTGTGTCCCTTATTAGAGCCTTTGTGGAGGCCAGATCACGGCAAAGGCCTCCTCATGAGCAACCCAGGGCTATAATCCTTCCCTCTTACCTTTTAGCCCGTCCTCCTGGGTGAATCTGGCATGATGACCAGCTTTCCCAGCACCTAACACTGTGCCCACAATCCAAGACCACATAGAAATCTTGTCGCTGCATCTGGTGCCCTTCACCACCCTGAACAAAGCCTTGTTCAGAAACCCCATCCCTGCGAACCTGGGACAGTCCTCACGAAGGTGAGCCCTCCTGGCCTACCCAGGCTGTGTCTGTGCTGTTCCAATACCTGGAACACGCGCAGCCCATCATGCCAACTCCCTGCCCTCCAATCTTTCTTTCACATACCATCTGAGGGCCTCATCTCCGTGAGTCCATCATACATCAGGCCCATCAGTCACCTGCGCTGACCACAAGCATACTGTGTGTGGGAGTTACCGTGTTACTTGTGACTCGGTGCAGATTACTTGTTACTTATAGTAGGAACTGGGATTCCTTGCTCTCTCACCAGGCACCAAGTCCTTCCCTGCTGGGGCTCATTTTCCTCTTCACATTACTCAGCACCTGGTCTGAACCAGGTACCAGTGCAGGCCTGAGAAAGGTTGGGGAAGTGTGAAGCACTGAGACTGCAGCTATTCAACCACCCACAACAGGCAAGTCTTCCAATTCCAGGCTGGCCAAGTTCCCCACGATGCCTGGATGCCTGGCATCCCTGCCTTAGAGACCTGCGGAGAGTATTTCCTCCGGCTGCTATAAAGCCCCCAGAGACGCAGCCATATTGGCTTGAGAGGTGGTGTGGGACTGCAGAGTGAGGTACCAAGTCACGGCGTGAGAGCTAGCACCCAGCTTCCCTGCTTACAGGAAGTTAGAGAGCTCAGCATGTAACAAGTGCTAGCATGCTCATGAGGTGGTTCCACGCTCAGGTCTGAGTCCAGAGCAACAGTCACGCCCGTGCACCACACACTCAACAGAAGTTGTTCAAAAGGTAATGGGAAAAAGTATGTCCTTGTAATCAGCAGGTCTGTTCTCAAACATTGGTTTGATTCCTTTTTAATTTGTGACCTTGAGTCTACTGCCAATTGGAAAGAAATGGGAAAGAACCTCACTCACTGCGAAGGGTTGGAGTGGGTTTGGGTTTCTGTTGGCTCGATTGGAAAAAGGAGCCATCACAGGGCTAACGTGGCATCTGGCCAGTGGTTGTGAAGAAGCTCAGGTAACATTAATCTCCTTGGCTATGGGAAGGTGGAAGAGGTTATATGTGCCTATCGTGGCGGGCATGAGCAAGGACAGAAGTGATGGGGAAGTGAAGCAAAATCAACAGCGTAGTCATATGAATATGGAAATCTCTCACGCTAAAAGAATGACAAAATCCTTGATCAGACTGTTCTTGCTGTTTGGGTTCTGCAGCTGCTCCTTGTAGATGAGCCCATTCTTGTACCTCTGCTCATGGAGTAGACACCACCCAATGAGCCCATTCTTGTGCTCACCTTCCTAGGAAGCAGCTCCTACATGACCTAGAGCAGACTCTCCTGAAACAGTCCTTTGACTGTAGAGAATGTGGCACAAGCAATAGCGTCTGAGGCTCTACAGGGCAGACATCAGCCAATCCTCTTTCTCTGGCACAGAGCCTGAGGCAGAGCAGTAACTTAGTATGTCCAAGGCGCTGAATGTGTATGAGAGATACAGTTTAGATCTCTACATACTTCTCCCCAGTAAATCACCCACCAGGACAAAGTAAGTTATTTTTACCCTGTGACTATGAAAATTTAATGCAAGAAACAACATCGACTCATTGGACTAGGGCTCAAAGGGTCAGTTTTGATGAGACCAAGATGCATATAAGAACCACAAACATGTCCTGCATTTAGGTATGAGTGTTCAAACACACAGTGTGTAGACTCACACACACACACACACACACACACACACACACACACACACACACGACCAATGATGACACCTCAATATACTGCAGTAGGGCGTGGTAGTGAATGGGGGTAGGAGGTGATGCTCCCCAGGACAAAGGGGCTCCTTCTGGTCATATTCAGCAGCACAGGATCTGAGAACATGGCACTGCTCTGCTTGGACTCTGTGGTACCAGGGCTTATGGGGCCAACCCCATAGCACTGGGGGCTTACAGGGCCTCATCAGAAGTGCTTAGGAGCCTCCAGTAACTAGTGGGACTAGGGTGGGTGTTCCAAGATTTATGTGATGATGATCGAGGCCATGTATGATGCTAGGGGTCAAACTCAGGTGAGCTACATTCTGGCATGCTAACCATTGGACCCAGTCATGCCTTTTTACAGAAGCATTCCAGTGAGGCCTGGCACATGAAAGCTCAAAACCACAAGAGTGAACTCTGACCTGCAGCTTGACTTGCTTGCTGAGCGCCATCCCTCTCCAGGTCTGTCCAGACATCGGTCACCGCGTCCTGCTCTCCCAGGTGCTCCTGGTACGCTGCTCCCTCAGAGGGCTGGCCTATGGGCAACAGACACCGAGAAAGAAAAAAATTAATAAACCCACAGGCTGAAAAACCCAGCCAGGCAACGGCGAGGAACACAAAGCTACAAGAGGGAAAATCAAAACACTGGGGAGGCCAAATGCAATTTATAAGATAAAATTAATCCATCGAGCTGCCATAACAGGACATAAAAGGCATAAATATACTGCAGCTTGTCTGAAATGGTTTAAGTCCCGGCTCTTAAAAAAAAAAAAAAAAAAAAGAGCCGTGCGTGAGAAAACCTGGAGGCTCACGCCCACTTTTCACACAAAGAGCAAGCCTCACCCAGGTCTGCTATGCAGCTGCTGAGGCGCCCTTGGCAAGAAATGCTGTGGGGTACAAACAGTAAGCCGGGGGCAAAGTGCAGGGGCCTCAAGGGGAGCTGAGTTCCCTCTTCACAAAACCATTTCTCTCGAACACTCGGCCCCCCAAACCCATCTCGCATGGGGCACTCCCAGGAAACAGTCTGTCTGTCTTGTCTGTCTATCTCTCTTGTGGGCATGCACAGAGAGCAGATCTCCTCCAAGATAGATGACGATGGGTTAAGAGAAAGTTGGGAATGGAGGGAGGGCAGAGCAAGCTCTCTGTCTGTCCATTTTATTTTTTTGTTTTGGGGCCAAACCAGTTGATGCTCAGGGGTTGCTCCTGGCTATGTGCTCAGAAATCGCTCCTGGCAGACTGGGAGACCATATGGGATGCCGGGGGATTGAACCCAGATCCGTCCTGGGCAGTCGTGTGCAAGGCAAACCTCTTACCACTGTGCTATCACTCCAGCCCGTCTGCCCATTTTTAACCTGTTACTCCAAGTCAAGTAAAGGTCCAATGGGATGGCAAATGCCTCTGACTAGAGCTCACCATACAAACCCTACATAAGAATCCACACTTGGGGCCGGAGCAGTGGCACAAGCAGTAGGGTGTCTGCCTTGCATGCACTAACCTAGGACGGGCTGCGGTTCGATCCCCGGTCCCCCAAGCCAGGAGTGATTTCTGAGCGCATAGCCAGGAGTAACCCCTGAGCATCACTGGGTGTGACCTAAAAACCAAGAAAATTAAAAAATAAAAAGAAACCACACTAGGCTCTATACTAGAGGAGAGGGCACACACTTGGAAATCAGGTTTCCATGTTCAAATCTACCTCGCCCGGGAGTCAGAAAGAATGAGTGGGGCCAAGGATTAAGCAGGAACAATGACTGGTCAGCCAAGGACATTGCATCAATGGATGTATTGGGAGGGGCATGCAGGTGGGATTCGTGAGTAGCAGACACTTCGCTCCTAATGCCGGGTGACATCCCAGGCTCCCAGTCACTGTACACTGGGGAAATCCCAGAAAAATCTGAATCTCCTCCCTCATCCCTCAATTCACTCCTTTGTGCCCAGGCAATGGGGGTGGTGAGACACTGGTCCCCTCTTTCTCACAGATCCTTTGCCACACACATTACAGACTCAGGAGCGAGAGTCTGACACAGATCTTGGCCTATTTTCTTCACGACTGTGTCCCCATGCTCAGATAATGCTTAGCACGAGGAAAGAAATGCTGGGGGCCAGGGACCAAGTGGTCTCAGATGCACTTTTGGGAAAATAAATAAGGACAGAACTAAATAGCCAAGCCATAGTCAACGAGAATAGAACCCAGGGACCTAAACTTTTACCATTTAAACCCAAAGAAGACTATTACACTGGCAGGCCAGGGGGCAAAGAGTGATGGGATGGGATGCACTGTGGGGCCATTGGTGGAGGGAGGTGACAACGGTGGCGGGAAGGGCCCTGACTCATTGTAGATCTCAAATTCAACTACGAAGGACTCTGTAGATCACAATTGTTTCAATAAAATAAAATTAAAAAAGAAAAAAAGAAACGTGCTTTCTGTGGAGCCATAACAATAGTACAGAGGGAGGACGTTTTTGCTTTGCACACGGCTGACAGATTTGATGCCCACAACCCATATGGCTCCCCTAAGCCAGTCAGGCAATCATACCTGGATGCAAATCCAGGAGTAACCCCTTAGCACCACCAGATGTGCCTACACACACACACACACACACACACACACACACACAAAAGTGCTCTGTGAGCAAATTAAGAGAAGAGAGCTTGTACTGTTAGCACAGCTGGCAACTCAAGCAAGCCAGGAAGCAGCAGCTGCCCGTAGGGGAAGTGGCACCCCCTGGTGGCAGATGTCACCCTGTAGCGTTCGGGGAAGGCACCCTCGCTCGCTTTTCTCTGCCTCCCTCAGGCCTAAGGGGCACCTTGAGGTATCCCATCCAACTGGGATTCTCTCCTCGATGATACTCTTCCTCAAGAGATGCAGGGATCGAGGCTTCACAATGGGGAAGGGGACAGACAGGGGAGTCTGTGAGGAAGACATCAGTCAGGAGGGAGTATGACCAGAGAAGGTGGCCTTCCCTGAAAGAGTTGGGTGAATATTCCTAATGCCACAGGTCTGAGGACGCCACTGGCATATCCCCAAGAGGCGGGTTCCCATCCTCACACAGCCAGGGCACCCCCAGAAAACCTTCCGGTGAAGAGCCCCAAGGGACCCACATGCCTCTTTGATCCAGACTTCAGGCCACAATGGAAACAGTGGGTTCCTCTTCCTCACCAGGTTCAGTCACGAGTGAAGATCAATCCTGCAAACCCTCCACGGCCCTGACTCACACAGCAGGCAGTTGCAGCGCTCCATGTGCTGGTGGGCGTAGAGTTTGTTCCTCGGGTGCTTACCGTTGGGGGGCGCCTGGTCTGCAGCGGGCCTCCCCTCCATCATGGCTTCTGCCAGAATTAGCTGGTGGTGAAGTTGCTTATTGCGGAGTTTAAACTCCTTCAGCTCCGCCTGCAGCTCCAGGATCTGGCCCTGCAGCTGGGCCTCCACGGCCTGGGTGTCAGGGAGTTGGGACACGCTCCCCAGGGACCAGGATGGCTTGATGGGGACGGGCAGGCGGGACTTCTTGGCATCCTGGAAATACACAGGGGCAATGACCATGAATGCATGACCTTCAGCTGCACCGTCCGTGTTCTCAGGCCAACCTTACACAACACGATTTAGTGCGTTCTTTGCTCTGTAAGACGCACATAGATTTTAGACAAAGAAAACAAGAAAAAGAAAAATATTCTAGAGCAAATGGTGCAACGAAAGATACCGTCAGGAGATGGTGACTGGGAACAACCAGCCTGCGAAGCCACAGCTGGTCAAACACATTTACCTAACTTTTTTTTTACAACAGAAAATAAAAAACATTTTTCATTAATGTAAAAAATATAAAAGTCACAGGAGTGATCCAACAGTCTTAAACGAAAGCTCTCTATGTGATGGTGAAAATATGTTAACCTGATTGCTCGTGCTAAGTGGTCTGTCTGCACAATAAAGGGATGTCACCTGCGGATGTCAAGTGGTTAGTGTCTGCTCTCCTCCCCTGCACTCAGGCTTCAGCTCCAGGCGGCATTTGCTCCATAAGATGCACAGACACACACACACACTCATCTTTGGGGGGGGGGGGGGTTTGAATCTTTTGGTACAAGAAATACGATAAGTTTCTGCCTAGGGGTCTGACTCCCATGGTGGCCGACAAGCCTATCTGTCCCCTAAAACCGCCTATAGAGGGTGTGAATTTGCTGACCCATCCTATGACTGACAAGCACCAAAGCTTTCCTCATCGCTCTTGTGGCCCTGGCACACTGTCTCCTCGGACAATCTAGAAGTTAGCGTGTGCCTATCCTTTCCCCAGCACCATCTTTTGCGATAGATTCTCGTTTATTTTCCTACATCCCATGCAGACATCCCTCAATCAAATCTCCTCCTTCAGCTGCCCATCCATGCTAGTCTGCCTAAACCACTCCATCCCTCCAAAGTCTTTTCTTTTTGGGTTTTTGGATCACACCCAGCCGTACTAAGGGGACCATGGACTGGTGCTGGAGACTCGACTCTGGACGTTCGCATGTGAGTGCCTTACTCCTGTAGCATCTCTGATCTCTCGCCCAACACTACAGTTTTTCAGATCACTAATCCAGTAGGTATTTCCTGGACTTCTGACGTGCCTCTCCTGGCAACCAGCATTTGTGGAGGGGAGGTGAGGGATTTGACCTGTACTGGCGGTGCTTAGGGTTTACTCCTGGCTCTGTGCTCAGAGGATAATCTTTTTTTGGGGGGAAGGCACTTGAAGTTATATCTGCACTCCAGAATTACTCTAAGGGGCTCAGGGAACATATGGGAGATGTTGGAGATCAAGCACAGAATGACTGTACAAGGCAAGCACCCTACTGACTAGAATATTGCTCCAAGCCATCAGAAGATAATTTTTGATTTGTTTCCATTTTGGCCCACACCCAGGAGTGCTCAGAGCTTACTTATAATTCTGTGCTCAGGAATCACTCCTGGCAGTGCTCGGGAAAACCATATATGGTGCCGGGGATTAAACTCGGGACAGTCACGTGCAAGACAAGTGCCATCATCCCTACCCTACCTCTACAGTGTGCATTTTTAATGGCTCCCACGTACCTAGAGTCAACCAAAAATTCTGCCCAATTCCATGACCCCACATGCCCAGCCCACTTTACACTTTAATAGTCTATCTTGGTGACTCACACCAGCACCCAGTTACCTGGCAGCCCCCAAACTTGGAAGCTGTTGCTAAGCTCCCTTCATATTTATTGCCCATTTCCCCCACTCACCAAGGTCAGCCCCCCAATTGTCTGCAAGTCCCACAAGGTGGCCCTCTTGGCACCCTTGATTCTGCTGGGCCTTGGAATTAACCCAGGCCACCCTAGATCTCAGGGAAGATTATAAAAATTACTTAGGCTAGAGGGATATTGTAGACATCACTTTACTTTCTTTCAGCACCCAGTTCTGGTCCAGTGTGGTCATTGCAACTATCAATGTCATGGTGGTCCCTTGTCTGCCCCAACTACACTCTCCTGCTATTTGTGGCAAGCTTCCTACCCTAGACTGGTCCATGTCCCTCATCGCTACTGTCTTCGTGTATTATTATCAGACTGTCTTTTTTTCCACACTCATCACAAATGAGTGTGATGCCTAAAGGGAAAAAGGAACAGAGAGTGAGTGAAGGGGCGGGGGAGAGAGGCAAATGTCTACCATAAGGGAAAGAGGGCAAGGTGGAAAGAAACTGTGGACATTGGTGGGTGGAAATGTGCACTAGTAAAGGGATGGGTGTTGGATAATTCACGCTCAATCATGACCAACTTTGTGACTGTGTATCTCATTGTGACTCAATTAAAATTTTAATAACTAAAACAACAACAAAGAAACTCCAACTCCCACACCCACATCGTCTCTGAATTCTTTATTGTCCACTGCAACTGCCCAATTCCTGATATGTCCAAGCTCTCACGTCAACTATGGTAAATCCTCCTGAGCTATTTCTAACCCACATGCCTCATTGCCATCCAAAAGGAAACCCTTTTCAAACTCCTCTCTTCAGCTTAGAAATATCGTACTTTCTTCCCCGTTCTCTCAGATAAAGGTCAAAGTCCTTCTCACAGTCTACACAGCTGGATCTGACCTGTAGCCCAATTCAAAGATGGGCAAAAGATCGAGCATATCTTTCTCAAAGGAGAGTGCCCCAAAAGATGCTCAACATCATTAATCACCAGAGAAACAAATCAAATCACAAGGAAAGATCACCATTTCCTGCCCAGTAGGACAGCTAGAATATATATATATATATATATATATATATATATATATATATATATATATATATATATATATATATATATATATATATATATATATACACATACACAAATATATTAAAAGGTAATAACTTTGGGCAAGGATGTAGTAAAATGGAACTCTTACAGTTCTTGAAAAGTCAAAGTAGGGGCCGGGCGGTGGCGCAAGAGGTAAGGTGCCTGCCTTGCCTGCGCTAGCCTTGGACGGACCACAGTTCGATCCCCCGGCGTCCCATATGGTCCCCCAAGCCAGGAGCAACTTCTGAGCGCATAGCCAGGAGTAACCCCTGAGCATTACCGGGTGTGGCCCAAAAACAAAAACAAAAACAAAAACAAAAAACAAAAAAAAAAGAAAAGAAAAGAAAAGTCAAAGTAGTTGCAACCATTTTATTTTTTGTTTTGTTTTTGGGTCACACTCAGTGGCGCTCAGGGTTAGTTATGCCTGACTCTGTGCTCAGAAATCGCTCCTGGCAGGCTTGGGATATGGAATGCCATATGGGATGCTGGGACTCGAACCACAGATTGTCCTGGATTGAGTGCATGCAGGGCAAATGCCCTACCACTGTGCTATCTCTCTGGCCCCACCTTTTTTTTTTTTTTTTAAATAAGTCCAGTAGTTCTTCAAAGGGTTTTTAAGTTACTATATGACCTAGGAATTCTGCCCTTAAGCATATACTCAGAAGAAATAAAAAGTTTCTGTCCACACAAGAATTCATACAGGAATGTTCGCTACCTTGTTCATGATGGCCTAAGGTCAAAATAGCCTGAATGTCCACAAATTAATGAAAAGATATATAAGAATGTTGTTTATCTATGCAATGGACTACTGGCTTGCAAGAAGAAGAAATGGACTTCTGATAAATGGTACATCATAAATGGACCTTGAAAACATGATGCTCGGAGGAAGAAGACAGTTACCAAAGATAGTACGAATCCATTTCAATGACCTAACTAGAGAAGGTAAATGGATAACGACAGAAAGTAGATAAGCAGTTAGTGGCAGCTCATGGTGAGCAGGAAGGGGCAGCTGGGCAGAGGCTACCAGCAGGTTCAGAACTTGGTTTTCTTTCCTTCGGAGGAGCCACAGGCATGGCTGGGAAGCAAGCTTCGGGTCTCACATGGACTTCTCACGTGCTCTGCCACTTGAACCAACCATCTCCCTGGGCCCCAAGACATTTTTATAGAAGTTAATGTCGGTGATATCATTCAGGTTTCAGGTACACAAATTGTAATTCGACCTCTGCGGTTATTACAGGACTCTGAAATGTCCTTGAATAACCTCTACAATGCATAATGTCACGCGCGCGCGCACACACACACACACACACACACACACACACACACACACACACCCATGACATATGCTAATCTCACCTGGATCGGCAGACCCACACACTCCTGGGAGGGGCTGTTGTTTGGGACAGAGGATAATAGAGAGGCTGGGAGGGGGGGGGGAAGAGAGAGAGAGAGAGACAGAGAGACAGAGAGAGACAGAGAGAGAGAGCGAGAGCAAGAGCGAGAGAGGATACACAGCTAAGATATGGAGGCAGCAGGAAAGAGGCTGCTTAGCTTAGAAGAAGTCACATGCACATGGCTAGAAGTCACTTGCACATGGCAGTTCAGGCCTACTAATAAAGCTGGACTTCTCCTGAAACTTCATCTGACTGCTTTGGGAATCTCTCCACCGTCAGCCTGCAATCTTCAGACCTGCCAGGGCGGAGGGGCTGCAGGAGCCGGGCCTAGCTGAGAAAGGCCTCACCACCCCCATACCAACTCTAGGACTCATTAGAAACAACACATACTTTAAATTAAGGCACTGTATACTTGAATGACATTATCAAAAAAAGGATTTTTATTAAATTGGGGGTGCAGGGGGGCAGTTGAGTCACGCCTGCTGCAGTGCTGGAAGGTTATTTCTGGCTCTATGTCCAGAGATGCTTCCTAGGGGCAATCAGGTGGTCAAGCTGTACCAAAATGAACCCCAGACCTTCTCTGGCCTACCAAGTATGCACTCGGGTCCTTGAGCTATTTCTCCAGCCATAAGAATATGTTTAGAAGTAGAAGACAAGGAAGTTGAGAGGAAAATAGGAAGAATTTGGGATCCTGAAAATAAGAAAATCACTATGTTCTCCCAGGAAGGCTAAGGAGCCTTCCTTTCCTTCAAGTTCTAGAATGCCAAATGTTTCACGCATTTCTTCGTTAAGCCTCAGATAAAGTCAGTTTTTCTAGAACCCCACATCCAACAGAAGACATCATGACTGCTCTCCGTATGGGAATGTCGAACCACCATCCTCGTCTCAGCTATGCTGATTGGTTGGGGAAAGCCAACATTTTTCCACCCTGCAATCCTGGGCAAGGGGGGAACCAGGCTGTCAAGATGGTAGGGAAGAGCTAGAGAACTTGGGAGGAATCCCAGGAGGGCTGGGAAATAACTGATGCTTGCTTAGACCTCAGTCTTCCCAGAGTTGGATTCTTGGAACCAAATACGCGAGTCAGATGGCAGCAGAAAGACAGCTGCTAGAGCACAAATGCCAACGCTCCTTCCCAGCTGGAAGGCGGCTGCCAGTCACCCACCACTGCCTCTAACATGCCACCACTCCCACCCAATGCTGCCCCATGATGGATGCTGAGCCAGGGTGAGCCCACCACCTTATCAAAGACATGGCACCCGAACGTAAGGGACACAGCATCACCAGTACCTGATTTCTGCCATGGACAAAGCCACATTACCTCACAGTACAGGGAGGCGAGCTTTTGGGCCTGCAGGACACAAAGAAAGTCCAGGGGTGTTTACCAAAAGGCCCAAAGCAGATGCCTAGGCTGAGGCAACCTCAGGGAGAGCCATAAAGCCCCTCTCTCATCTCTGCAACTGATCAATTGAACAAGCACTAGAAATCTAGGTGGTCTACTTACTTCGCCCATGGGCTACAAGGATCTGGCCTTAACCCCCAGGATTTTTGACCTTTTAAATAAGGGAAGATAATGATCACATTTCTTGCACTTATTGCCTGGAAGTGACAATGGGGAGAGAAGGGGGGGGAGAGGAGGGATAGAGAAGGAAGAGAGTGAGAAGAGAGGAGAGAGAGAGAGAGAAAGGGGGGGGGGGAGTCTTCGTTACTGAGAAAGGTAAATTTAGACTCTCCTTTTCTGTCTCAAAATTCAGACTGCAGTTTATCTCCCGACTACATTTCTTAACAGCTGAGTCACTCTGGGCAATTTTCTGAACCTTTATGGAACATATAATACTAGCCACCTACTCTATATATCTTCTGGGCATAAAAGCAATGGCATATGCACAGAATATGCTCGATCCCCAGCACACACAACAAATGCTAAAAAATAAACACAGTTGGGCTTGCTTGGAAGATAACTCCAAAGGTCTGGAGTCCATGCCTGACATGAACAAAGGCCTTGGTTCAAAGCATCCCAGGGGACCTATGCCCTGCTGTGCGTGGCCCTGGACAGCAGCATCCTGGAAGGCACGCACCTCTGGGCCTGAGCAGTTACCAAAGTGCAGAGTCCCAGCCCACAGCAGGACCAAGTAACCCGGGAAGGGGCTCCCTGAGCACTGCATGGGAGGTGGGGGGGGGGGGGGGGGACACAACATAATTATACTGAACTGTTTCCTCCTCCTGAAAACCCAGCAAAAAGAATCACTCCAAACTCAATTTTTTCAGCATATTTAGGGAAATGACGTTCATGCGATTATCCAATCCTCCTGAACCCAGGATGAAATCTCCCACACAAATAATCAAAAACATGCACACACAACATTGAGTTTTCCTAACAGACAGGTACGAGCTAACAGAGGAGGGGGAGACGAGAGCATTTCTATTCTAGCCAAATTACACCCATTTGCATCTCGAGTACCAAGAATATAATGGCAGTGTCTTTGCTTCCTTTCTTTTTCTCTTTTTCCCCCCCTTCCCTTTCTTGGTCTCCACTGATATCTTTAGAAAACCCTTTTCTAGAAATTACAGTTTTGGTGCATAATTTAAAACAATCAAAAGCAATTTCACTAATGATATATCTAACTCTCTTTGGTATGCACAAAAGCAGTAATTTAGTGGTCAGAAAATAAACTTAATTCTCCATTCTGCTGCTATGAAGTAGTGTGTACAGTTGCGTTCTCGGATACAAAACACCCCTCAGAAGCAAGAAGCCCCACAGCAATCACTGAAGCTCTTGCAGACACCCGAATCTCCTTCCTTCTCTACTGTGACAATCGTGTCTCCCAAGAAGGGGATCTCAGGTGTCCCACACGTACACCCCCGCCCCCGACACATATTCCCCTGCCAGTGGATGTCGATAACAGAGCCGGGCAAATTGCTTGGTGGTTAAAACACTGATCATGGAAGCCCGAGGCAGCATCTGGATTGAAGCACCCTGCAGACTTTTGCCCAACAGACCCAGACCCTACCAACCACTGCAGGCAGCCCAGGCTAGACCAGTGTGAGTTCTGGAGGAAGATCAGACTGTGGGATGAGACACAAGGAGGGTCCCAGTTTGGCCCCTGACCACCTGTTAGCCATGGTTCCTTGGGACCTGGGTTCCTCTGGCGT
Source organism: Suncus etruscus (assembly GCF_024139225.1). Taxonomy (NCBI): domain Eukaryota; kingdom Metazoa; phylum Chordata; class Mammalia; order Eulipotyphla; family Soricidae; genus Suncus; species Suncus etruscus. Next base: position 2,929,409 of record NC_064852.1, on the reverse strand, counting down.
GACAAGTATCAGAAGACTAAGAGAAGGAGAAACACTACACAAAGTAACACCAAAGGTCTCTGCCTGCCTCCTACCCTGTCAGGTTATTCCCATTTCACCCTAACAACCTGCAAAAGGAAAGATCCAGGATTTGTGACCAACAATGGACAAATGGAACTAATTCCTCACAACAGAGCCCTGCACAGGTGTTAATAAGGAAAGATGTTCCTGACATGCAACATAAGAGAGAGCTCCAGAGAGAGATTCAGTTTAGGGGTGCAGGGCTGAGGTAGGGGTGTCACACTCAGCAATGCTCAGGGGTTACTTCTGGCTCTACACTCAGGAATTACTCCTGGTAATGCCTGGGAGACTATGTGGAATGCTAAGTATCAAACTCAGGTCAACTATGTGCAAAGCAAATGCCCTAACAGCTATTCTATCACTTTAGTCCACATCGATTCCTTTTAATTTAAGGAAAAGCACATCAAGCCATGACAGAGAGATAAAACAAGTGGCCAGGGAGATAATTCAAGGACTAACGTGTTAGACTTGCAGATGACTAATCTCAGTTCCGTCCCCCATGCTGCAAGTGGCAGCCAACACCTGAGCACTGCTAAGTGTGAGCCCTGAGTGCAGAGCCTGGAATAAGCCCTGAGCTTAATTGTTTTCAGAAAAGGAAAAAAAGTGGGTGGATGGATGGACGGATGGACGGATGGATGGGTGGGTGGATGGAAAAAAAACAAACAAATGGACGAACAGACAGACAGGTGGATAGATGGGTAGACAGACAGATGGATGGAGGGAGGGATGGAGGGAGGGACAGATGGTAGATGGATAGATGGATGGGTAGATGGACAGACAGATGATAGATAGATGATAGATAGGTAGGTAGGTAGATAGATAGATAGATAGATAGATAGATAGATAGATAGATAGATAGATAGATAGATAGATAGATAGATAGATAGATAGATAGATAGATAGATAATGGAAAGGAAAAGCAGAGGATGGAGTTGGCACAGAGAGAGGGAAAGAGAGGTGCAGAAGGTGAGTAACACTTGGGGAAGGTGAGAATGGAGGCTCACCTCTAGTTAAGAGGCCAGGAGAACAGAGACACTACCCAAACCAAGCAGCAGAACCAGAGAGGACTTAGAAAGTCGAGGGCACACAAAATTCACCACCAACAGGGGCATCCTTATTTGGCTGGGCCCTAAGGATACGGGTGGGGTGGGGGGACGAACATACCTGCCGCCCTTGCATCTTCTGCAAGTGCTCAGGCTGGTGCTCAGCACTGCACCGGACATCGGGCGGCTTCTCTTCCCAGGGCTCTCTCCTGCCCTCATGCTCCCTGAAGCAGGGAGCGTCGCCCTCCATGGTCACGGTCTGCGCAGAGGCATCTTTGAGCTCGGGTTTGGCGTCCTCGCTTGCCTTGGGCCGTGGGCCTTCGCAGAGCAACCTGCACGCGCCGTATGGCTCAGCAAACGAGTCAGCGTGGATGAAGTGTCCCGGTTCGTCTTTCAGCCGCGTGGCTATTTGCTTCAGCACCTTCACGGTCTTGCTGTCCGAGCGCTGTCCCAGCACCTCTTGCTCTATCACGCACATTCGTTCCAGTAGCAGTTCCCAGAGCAGTTCAAGAAGTTCTGGCCTGTTAGTTCCAAAGGGGAGGAAGGGGGCGGAACTGAGCCTGGCGTCCTCCCGGTTTCCCAAGCTTTCCCTGCCAACCCTGGCCCACACTCTCTCTAGATAGTGAGCACCTGCCCAATACTGGGTTCCATGCCAGTCATCTCATGACAAGCCCAGGAGGCCGGCAACACCAAGCCTGTTATAAGGATAAGAAAGGACGCACTGGGGCCGGAGCGGTGGCACAGTGGTCGGGCATTTGCCTTGCGGCTAATCCAGGATGGACCTCAGTTCGATCCTCAGTGTCCCATATGGTCCCCCAAGCTAGGTGCGATTTCTGAGCGCACAGCCAGGAGTAACTTGAGTGTCGCCAGGTGTAGCCCAAAAACCATAAAAATGAAGGGACACGCTGACAGGACCCAGCTACACAACCGTGTTTGATGCGAGATGCCATAGCTGCAGACAGGGCCTAGGAAGGGGCAAACAGGATCAGCAGTGGCCAGAATGACTGCAAGGCCCACCAAGCCCCTATTCCTCTCCTACACCCGGGCTTCTGCACTTCTGCATGAGCGTGGCCACAACAGTATACGAAGCGGTCGTTCCATGTTGAAGGGACACTGAAGCAGGCAGCTGAGGAGGAACAGAGGCTCTAAAAACAGGCAGAAAATGGCTGCCGGGCCTATGTGCCATTGCTGGGAGGTAAGGCAGGTTTGCACCACAGGACAGCAGGGGGCTAAGAGGCAGTGCTGGTAGCAGGTGGGAGATCACCCAAGTCTCACGTCCCGTACCCCACATGCCTGATCTTTCTTCCTTCCAACTGCAGAGGGTCAGAGCCTGGACAGCTTTGGGAGGTAGGCCTGGGCTCAGGGGAGTCCCCTCTAAATTTTCCCACTGCCCTTTGCAGAACTATCTAGCCTGTCCGAGGGCAGGGAGGGATGTGCTGGAAAGCTGTCCAGGCTCCCATCTATTAAAAGGGAATAGAAGAATATTAGAATGTAAGTTTGGAATTAACCCTGGTTTTGCTTAGAGACATAAACATAAGTACAGCCATGACAGGATCAAGTTTAAAGAGCAAAAACTAGGCCCAGAAGAACAGCCAGTTTCTGGAACCAGACCACAGGGGCACATACTAGGAAATACAGCAACGGACAGATGGACAAAGGGCACCCACACCTTGGGTCTGACAGACACTGACCGCCACACCCTGGATCTAGAGTTGTATAATTTCCCCTCACTGAGCATAGAGCCTACGCTAGCCCTTTGTCTGAAGCAACTCTGTACTAAGATCATATGGTTTCAAAAAGCAACAACCCAGAGGAGAGAATTCCCTAGAGTCCCTATTTAAAAAAGGATCCCGTGAGCTACCAGGGTCACCATTTTTTAGGAGATGGTTGACTCTAGCATGTTAACAGAAAGCTCCCTTGTGTTCCTGCAGGGCTGCCAGTCTCCTCCGGTCTTTGTGAAATGGGTCTTGAGTCCGGACTTAACACAGCTACAAAGGACTGGCTCTAAGCCACAGACAGGCGACCCTCCAAAGTGCCATAGTCCACAGCCAGGCCACACTGCCCTGCCTTCGTGCCTTGGCTCCATTCCTGGCTCCTGCTTCCTGTCCCTTCCTCCCTGTCTCCCTCCAGGGCCATCTAGGACAGACTGCTTCTACTCCCACCACACCCTGAGCTGGGCACAAGGCTGAGACTGGAGCTGGAGCCAGAGGAACCAGAGGCACTGTGGCAAGTTGCTGGGTAAGCAACGAGCCACTAGGTCAGGGTGTCAGACAGGGCCAGTAGGAATGTCAGAAAGAGTGTTCCAGAGTGAAAAGAAAAGCTGCAATGGGCAGGGCCAGGGAGAAGACACGGGAGCCGAGGTCATGCCTTGCACACTGCCAACTCGGGTTCAGATCTGGCACTGCCTGGCCCTCCAAGTATCAGCCACTGCATACAGCTCTGGCAGTCCCCAGGCATTGTCATCTGTGGCTCTCTGGTGGTCCCCAGCACTGCAGGAGTGAAGCAGCGCCATGTCCCCAACCTCAGACCGAGGTCTGTGAAGGAGGGGACCCTCGGGTGGTAATTCAACCTCCTGGCCTGGGGGGAGAAGTATCCTAACAGGAGACCTGGGATTCAGGCCAGTCAAAAGGGCAACCCAAATGTTTTATATGACTGAAACCCAACTACAACCATGTCTGTAAACAAGGTGCTTAAATAAAGATATTTATAAAAAATATATATATAAAAAGAACAAAATGCACAACTGTTGTGTGATTGTTGTAATAATGTTTTTGCCTGTCATCCCACCTGGATCTTCCAGGTGGGGGTGGTTAAGGAAATAAATAAATAGCTTGTTGGGGAGGCATAGGGGGCTCTTTTGCCAGAACTGACGGCTTGTTCGGTTTGCTTTTTGGAACTGGCTGCAACTGACAAAAGACTTCCTTTTGCTGAATCTTTGGTCCCCTAATCTTTTGTATTCATTGATTATTCACGTCGGATATTATTATCAAAGTCTCCCCCAAAGGGGGGGATGGAAGAATGGGATTCAATTTATCTTTTTGGGAATCATTCTTTGACTTGGAGACCATCAACAAGGGGTTTGACATCCCCCCACACACAACAGTGACAGCCTACAAAAAAAGGGGATTTATAGTTATAAAAAAGTCACAGGGCTAGCTAAAAGTGTCATTTAAATAACATTTTTGTTTTGGGGTCATACCAGGTGGTATGCAAAGCTTACTCCTGGCTCTGCCCTCAGGAATCACTCCTGGTAGTGCTCAGGGGACCCTATGGGATGCCCGGGGATCGAACCTGGGTCAGCCATGTGCGTGGCAAGTGCCATACCTGCTGTATTATCACCCTGGCTCCTAAATAACTATTTTTTGTTTTGCTTGTTTGTTTTTGAGCCACACCTAGTGGCCCTCAGGGGTCACTTCTGACTGCGCTCAGAAATCGCTCCTGGCTTGGGGACCAAGGATGCCGAGGATGGAACCAAGGTCTATCCTGGATCAGCTGCGTGCAAGGCAAACACACTAGCACTGCGCTATTGCTCCGGCATCCTAAATAACTTTTTAAACCATCCAAAGATGAGAGAAGAGGAATTTCAAGGCCAGTTTAGGAAGTTACGGTCCTCAGAAAATGCTGAGAAAAGGAACAGAGGGAAGGAGCGTCACAGATGAGAATTGTCATATAGTCTGCAGTGTCCCCTGCCCACCTTACTTCAGAAAAAGGTATGAGGAGGTCCAAACGGGCTCCTTCGCATGACTACCCTCTGCCCTTCTGCCCTGCCACTGGGCAAAGCAAAGCCTTCTGGGCTCTCCTAGAGATCTGGCAAGGTTGTCTTCATATCTGGGTTCCTGTCTGTCTGTGCTGGGGCAGAGGCAAGAAACTCAAACTCATTGAACGTGTGTATGTGTGTAACTCCCCAAAATGATAGGATGAAGACCAAAAACCAAAATGGATGTGTGTGTGTGTGTGTGTGTGTGTGTGTGCGCGTGCGCAGAGGCAAGAAACTCAAACTCACTGAATGCATGTATGTGCCTAACTCCCCAAAATTGGTGTGTGTGTGTCTTAAAAATATTTTGGCTGGGGCCGGGCGGTGGCGCTGGAGGTAAGGTGCCTGCCTTACCTGCGCTAGCCTAGGAGACGGACCGCGGTTCGATCCCCCGGCGTCCCATATGGTCCCCCAAGCCAGGAGCGACTTCTGAGCGCATAGCCAGGAGTAACCCCTGAGTGTTACCGGGTGTGGCCCAAAAACCAAAAAAAAAAAAAAAAAAAAATATTTTGGCTATTTCAAACATGTTAAATCCAATGTTCCTTTCTCCCCCTCCCTTAAGATAGATGAAAAAGAATGGAAATTACTATCTAGCTAGTCAAGAGGGAACCATTACTCAGGACCAAACAAAATACAATCCCCCCCCCCCCCCACGGAAGACTTTACAAATGGGTGGTAAAAGGTGGTGAAAGAGGCCATTATCATAAACTATGGAGGCTGCACTGTTAAATAAAACATTTCAAGTGCTACTGTTAGGAATCTGAGCAGCAGATTCATTAAGCTGTGGCCACAGTCGGGACCTCTGGAATGGCTCCATGTGAAGGTCTTGTCAACGGCCCGAGCATTGTTTATATACTCTTCGTGGCCATCTTCGCCTGTGGAAGGCAGAAGGTGAGAGGGACTGACATTTACGGAAGCACTTAGGAGTGTGGCAGACCCGCTAAATATGCTAAGTGCAATTCATCTTCGCAATAAAATCGGATGGAATGTGGGGGCTACCGTGAACTCCAGGTGCAGATGAGAAATCTGGCTGTTAAGGACTGTAGATAGGTCCCAGAAGGCCAAGGGGTGAGCAGACACCGGAACCCAGGCCTTTCAGCCCCCAGAGAAGCACTGGCCGTTTCTCGTATTGCTTCAGGTTGTTTTATTCCCACTGGCTACCTGCAGCTGTGTTAACTTGGTTTCAACTGGCTGCCCATTCCTTCAAATACTAATGGAGGCTCCCATTTTTGTGTCAGATGAGGCTGTGGAAATGCAAGGAGGAGTATGACGTTTACCGTTTCTCTCGGACATTCTTAGGCTGATAAAAAGACAAAGGAGAAGGCCTAGCAGTTGAACAGGGGAGGAAAGGAAGAAGTTTTGAGACTAAGTCTAGAGCCGGAGTGAGAGAGACCCGGAAAGGCCTACAGAGCTGACTTCAAGCTGAGTCATGCCCAGAGAACATCCCTGGAAGAGGGAGCAGCTAGGGCAGAGGTCCTGGCAGAAGCACACACAGGGTTTGAGGGGCAAGCTGCACAGGGTTAGATATAGATAGATAAATAAATAAATAAATAAATAAATAAACAAACAAACAAATAAATAAATAAATAAAAGAGCAGCAGGCAACGCTAGTCCAAGAAGGAACCAAGATGGGGAGCTTTGGTGACCAGACTGTGTGCAAGAAAGGGGTCAGACCCCAAGCGAGGCCTTTCGAAGAGTCCTGGGAACTAGGCTGCGGGAGCCAGATGGACGAAGAGCCACCCAGACCACGGGAAGGCAGCCTCACAAGGAAGCTCCTGAAACAAGGGAACAAGCCAGCAGCAGCTCTATCTGGAAGGGGATGGAGAGGGGGCACCCTGCTGGCCTGTGGGGAACGGCCAGTAACAGCTTCATTACAAAGCGTAAGGGGACCTGACTAAAAGACTTAGCCTGTAAATGCGGGGCTTCTCCAGTAGCACCAGCGTTCTGAGCCCAGCAGGCTGCATCCTGTCTGCCAGAAGGGAACATTCGCCCCAGTTCTGCCCAACCCCCAACCCACAGCCCACCCCATTTTCCCTAACTACCATCATCCCCCCATCCCGATGCAGGCCTTAGAGGTCCCGTATCAGAGAGAGATCTGCTCCTTTTCAGTCGGATGGGACCTTTCGGACGTTGGTCACCTAAATCCCTGTGATAATAAACAAACCAGGACTGTCCTCGCTCCTCCCGAGACGAGACGGCTCAGGCTAAAAGCCCGAGCTAGAGGCCAGGGACTAGAAAAGCAGGACCACGCTAAGTGTGCAAACAGAAGACTTCAGTCTTTCTTTTCTGTCCTCTGAAGAAAAGGGCATGGGCGGAGCTGCAGGGATACTGATGCAGGGACAAGCCACCCCACAGAGTGAAAAGACATACGAGGGTCCCTGGTTCTTGCTTGGAGTCCCACATGGGAGAGGCCAGTTGTGTTTCTTTCCCTGCTGCAGGAGAACCACGCACCAGCCACTTTCCTTCCTACTTTCCTTCCTACTGCAGCATCTAAGGAGTGGTCAGAGAAAGGGGGGGGGGGGGGGCTGAGACACAGAGGCAGCTCCGCACTCCACCACCGCCAGAGAGAAGTGGCAAGGAGGGGAAAGGGTTTCTCCAGAATTAATTTTCATGAGCAAATACGCCACTGTTGCTTTTGTTTGAAGAAAAGCGCCTTACTTCCTCCAAAGCAATGACATCCAGCACACTGTGAGGTATACAGAGGCCTTCAGAATTCATCTTTTGCATCTGTTCTCTCTGCCTGCTTTTCTTCCTCCCCACATTTAGGAAGGCGGTCACTGTTGGGATTTGAATAAATAGGAGGCAAATGTGGAGGGGGGGGCCTTTTGCTGCAGGCGAGCTAGCTCTTCATTTGGAGCAGTTGGCTTGTGGGAGAGGGGTTTTGCGTCCAACCTTCTTGCCTCTTTCTACCCTCTTGCTTGTGTGGATTATTTGCTGCGGATCTATAAGACCGGAACTGCTTCCCCTATCCTTGCAGATTAGGGGAGTGGGAACTGCCTTTCCCTTCGGGGAACTGTGGGGTGATCAAACCGCAACCCAACTCCCAGAGAACGACAAATTACAATCCAGCAGAGAATAGAAGAAGCGAAGTTTAGTTGGCACAGAGTCCCAGCAATACTGGAGAAACGGGTGAGAGTCATGTAGGACCTCTTCCTCTCAGTGACGGCCAGACCGCCCTTTCCAGGGGGCGTCTAGGAATAATTTTCCAGGAACACCTATCCTTCTCCTCCTTCAGTTGGGCCTGCATGAGGCTGTCTCACTGAAGGCCCTCACCCCACCAGCACGAAGCCCAATTACTTAATAGCACAACTGGCAAGATTCCTTCCTCCCGAGCCATTTTAGGAGCTGAGGTAAATGGCACAGCACCATCATTTAACTCCATTTAGCAAAATGAGTTTGTTTTCCCCTCGAACCATTGTGACGTGACAAACAATGCCAGGCTCGGACCCCCGGCTACCTGGATTCCAGGAACATGGCAGCCTTCTCGCTGAAGAAAGGGCCGAGCAAGTTCAGGAGCTCCCTCTCTTCCAGGCTCTGTTCTCCTGGGCCACCCTCATGGTCCACAATAGTGGAATCCGCAAGCTGGAAGGATCCATTTTGGCAGTGCTCTCCGGAATGGTCCTGTGGTCCCTCCAAAGTGAGCTAGGTTGGGAGAAAGATGGAAACTGAGAGCACAGGCAGGTGCAAATAGGCCAGCGGGGAGGGAAAGGAAGAAGAAGAGGAGAAGTTGGCAGCTGGGTCCCCCCCACCTCATTCCAACAGGGTGATGCATGCAGAGGCAAAGAGATCCTATCACTTCTAATGTACAAAAAGACCCATGAACAGAAACACACACACACACACACACACACGTGCGCAGTTCCCTTGTCTACAAAAGCATGACAGTAATGTCACCTCTCTATGGGAGAGAAATGAGACAAGAGCATCACCCACTCAAGAAATTCCCCCCAACCCATGGTGGGCTCATCCTAGGAGGCAGGAGGGCGCAAAGCCCAGGCTCTGAATGATCCTGTGGGCACGTCTTATCACCTCCTCATCCCCTCTCAGGAAGCAACTGGCTCTTTACGGACACATCTTAATTAACAAGACTTGATTTGTCTCATTCGGAAGGCGGGGGGCTCCAAGTTGTGGGGAGAGGCTATTTATGGCTCCACCATCTCAGGTCTCCACAGATCCCCGAGGAGCGGTATCAAGGCTGTGTCTAGTGAAAGCCTGCGTGCCGGGCCTGTCTTGAGGTGCTGTAATTAGCATTCTCTACCCCCCGTTTCCAGAGCTGTAAATTTCTTCCACCAGCCTATAAATAACTCTCCCCCCGCCCCCCCCCCCGGCTTCATTAACGCTGCTGATATACACACTTGCCATCACACACCCCCCTTCCACACTTGTAAAATGATTAAGATTTTTAAATGGAAAGTAGGATCCACACAAATGAGCTATTATTTATAGGGTCATGTTTGCCACCAATCTAGTTATTAAATCCATCTAAATACAAGCTCCAAAGCAAAAAAAAAAAAATCAGAATACGGTAATAAAAAATATAGTAATTGCTAGCAAACCCTGACTTATTACATTTCCCTTTTTGCTGAACTATTACAAAAATTCTAACAAGGAAATACTATTATCTTTGACTCACAGGAAAACTTGGGAGGCGGGAGTCGCAGAGAGAGAGCCGAGCAAGGTCACGAAGGATGTGGCCGAGGCTCAAAACCATTTGGATTCCGAACTCCCAGTTTTAATTGCTTTCCTCTCCAGAACTAATAGCCACATTTTTAACGATTACGACTCCACAAATGTGAGAACCTTGAAGGCCACCCGAACACCCAATCTGCGGCCTCCTCACTCCTGCCACGCCCCAGTCTGCAGAGTTCTTCAACCCCGAAACACGTTCTCTGCTGCCAAAGGTGGAACTCAGTGGGAGAGTAGTTTACGTGAAGGGAGGCCAACTCCATCATGGTCAGCTGCCACTGGATTGGGTCCCGGCTCAGGAGACCTCTGAGGCCGAGAGGGGAGTCTCATTCCATCCGAGGATCCTTTAGCCTGAGATCAAATGGCCACAGGGTTCACAGAACTCAGAGACAACAGTTCTCATGTAGTCTGGGTAAGTTGTAGATAAGTTAAGTCAGGCCCTTAACTTCCGGGGCACAAAATGAGTGGGTGGGCTGGGTTCAATCTCGAAAGATCTGTGCAGGTCGTATGAGTTCCCTCTAACCACCCCGCCTGCTTCTCCATTTCCTGTCCAGCTCCACCATGTGGTAGGTAACTTCTACGGAGGAGCATCTTTTTCTCCCTGCTGGCACCAGGCAGGCACTCAACGACGACAGCACAATGGAAGGAAGGCCCATCAGTCATTCCAGGAGATCGACAGGGCCAAAGCCCAAGACTGGCAAGCACAGAGAGGAGCAGACGAGAGTAAGGCAACGACAACTGACAACTTCCTACCTTGCTGCTCTCCTCCACGTTCTGGTCACTCGGGAGATGGTCCTCATCGTCCTCTCCACTTCGGAGGGTGTCCTCGTCCTCCTGGCTAGCCAGAAGCTACATGGAGCATGAAATGGTGTGAAAATGCAACCAAAAGAAGTGTGCAACGTGAACATATGTGAACATGACAGCAACGTCTTTAAAAAAAAACAGACAAGACAAAGAAAAAAAAAAACAGACAAAAAACACAGAACAAGAAATAAACCACAGACGAGGCATTAGCAAGCGCCAAAGCCGTGAAAGGAAAATTAACCAAAATTAGGGTTGCAATTTCCGGCAAATCACACACGGCTTCCTGGGGCTGGGCATCGTCGAAGGCCACATTTTCCAGGAAATCCTTCAGTCATTTCCCCTCGGCCTTTGCCTGGCCTTCCCCGAGCTGGTGAAAATTGAATGTGCTGTCTGAGGTGCCATTACTGCCTCTGCGACATACACTTGCAGATTACACAAAAGTAACAAGATTTCAGAAAACAGCTATTGATGGAATTGAAAATATCAAATGGCGAGAACGCAGTAAATGAAATTTACAGGGTGCCCGATTTGCAGCTCGCTTCTATTTAACACAGGCCACGAACCTCTTTTTTGGGGGCCATCACACACATATTGGAGACGGATGGTCCCAACAGCACATCCCAGGCCGTGTGCTGCCAAAACTAACTAACTAAATCAATCCTCCTCACTAAAGAGCATCAAGGAAAACTGATGATAACCTGATGCTTCTGGAAGGGAAGGACAGTTACTGGGGAAGGCTGCAAGAACCCCTAATATGCTCCAGAGCAGTGAAAGGGAAACGCCAAAGCTTCTGCCCTCTACGAATGAACGGCGGCTCCGAGTTCTCAAGAGGTCATGTCTCTGGAAGAGGCAAAATTCAGTATTGGGAACACCCAAACTAGATGGCCAGACAAGGAAAGCAAAGCAGCAGAGCTTGTCTCAAAAATGACACCAAAATGACACCTGAGCATCAAATAGTAGACGCTGCATGGTGGCGTGAGCATCACTTCTGGGCCAGGAAGGACGTGCAACATGCCTGGCTGGAGCTCGTTGGTTTTATTCTGTAAATTGCTCCGTGTATTGAAATGCCCAACCCCTCCTTCGTTCTTCCAGCCCAACTTAAATTTTTCTGAGCTTTCTTTTGAAAAGAAGGAAAGAAAAGAAAAACAAACAAAATAAAAGCTATTGACCTTAAAAAATATTCTTTTATAGAAAAGTTCCCGGATCTTAATATTCAACCTAACCTAACCATATGACGAGTAGACAGTAGTGATGATGATCGAAAGTGGCATCTTCCAGGCCAAAGAGAGAAGACAGTACGGTGGATAAAGGGCTTGCAGTGCACATGGTTGTCACATATTCAAACTGTGGCACCCCATACGGATCCCCTGAGCCCCACCAGAAGGGATCCCTGAACCCAGAACTAAAAGGAAACCCTGGGCACAGCTTGTTGTGACCCTAAACAAAACAACAATACAAGAGTGAGATCTTACTACAGTAGCAAATACTGAGCATTACAAAAGACGGGCCAGGACCAGGAGATGGCATCATGGCAAGACCTGGACCTGAGACGGCTAGATCCTTGACACCACATGGTCTCCCAAGCACCAAAAGGAACACACCCACACCCTTGGGTCCTTGTATTGAACCAGTGACTCAGCAGGCCAAGGGCTCCAGTGAGCCCCCCAGGCTTCCCGGACACCTCTTTTTTCTTCCCGGTTTTTGGGCCACACCCAGTGATTCTCAGGGGTTACTCCTGGCTATGCACTCAGAAATCGCTCCTGCTTGGGGGACCATATGGGATATCAGGGGTGGGGGGATCAAGCCCCAGACTGTCCTAGACTAGCGTGGGCAAGGCAGATGCCTTACCACTTGTGCCACCACTCTGGCCCCTTAGGGTACCTCTTGGCAGCAGCTAGAACCCTCTTCAAAGAAACCTAGATGTGAAGAGACTTACTAAGCCTTGAAATGCTGTTGAGGAACCCTCTCCTGCTAGTAGCTTCTTTTCTCATTGCTTAAGTGAGTGAGACTAAAGAGGACTAACACAACTGGTACAAGGAGAGAATTTTCAACTTCTTTAGAAAAAAACATTTGTAATTTCTCATAAAACGAACAACCTTAAGAACCAGAAAATCTACTCCTAGGTCTTCATCAAGGAAAATGAAAATAAGTTGCCATATAGACACCGATTCTTGTCACAATATCCCCAAGTTGGAAATCATCCAAATGTCCATCCAGAGCCCAACAAATAATCAACCACACTACAGTGGGATATTGTTTCTCAGTAAAAAGAAACATAATGACTGAGTAAGTGGGAAAAAAATTCCCAAAACATTAGATTGAGTAAAAGAAGCTTCACACACACAAACACAGAGAGACAGAAACAGAGAGGCAGAGACATAGACAGAGAGAGATACACAGAGAGCAAGTGAGAGAGAGAGAGCTTTAGAATTCCATACAGAGGCGAAACTAACCCAAGGTAGAACAGAATTTAGCAGAATAGCTTGGAATATACGGTCACACAGGGGTTTGATTACACAGATGCATATATGAATGTGTAAAATGAAGCCAGCAGATAGAGGGGCTGGGAAGAAAATCCAGCGTTGAGATATACCTGGTATGCCCCATGCTGGTTTGATCTCCAGCACTGCAGGCTCTCTCACCCGCTCCCATCTCTGCCCCAGGACCACTTGAGAGGCCCCAGTACCACCGGTTAGCTCTGGTGGTCCCAGGGGTGAAACAGCATCATGTCCTCGGGCTCTCCCATTCAACTGAATGGCCCAGTTGACTAGAAATAAACCAGGAGTGGCCCAAGGTTGCCTTGGCACTAATCGGGAGTCGCCCCCCCCCCCATCATGAATGGAGACTACCAAATTCTGTATTTTATTATAATGAAAATTTAATCTTAAAAGGGGAAATAACTATAAACATACGGAAGTTAAAGAGAAGCATGTTGAAGGTTTCATGGACGGAGATGAACATTTGTCCATTAAAATGCAGCAAATCCTTTTCTGCGGTGCCTCTTCTGCCAACCCTCTCCAGAAACTGTTCCTGGGGATCAAGGAAGAAGCACGAAAAAACATCCCTGCACCCCAAGGGACGAAGGGATGAGGCTAGTTTCCCTGCAGTTTAGATGAGATGGAACTGCTAAGCCAAGTCACTCTCACATGGTTAAAAGCACCAGCGTCACTCTTCAGGTCCCAAACCACAACCACATCCTGACCTGATACGCTGAAATAAAAATTACTGTATTTTTCTCTCTATAAGATGCACCTGACCATACGACACACATAGTTTTTAGATGAGGAAAACAAGAAAAAAGAAAAATTCTACAGCAAATGGTGCAATGAGAGACACCGTCAGGAGACGGTGGCTGAGAACAACCAGCCTGCGAGGCCGAAGTAGATTTACAATACGCAAGTCCACAGCTGGTTAAACACATTTAACTAACTTTCTTTTAACATCAGAAAATTTAAAAAAAAAACATTTTTAAATACATTTTTGTTAATATAATAAAAAGTTGCAGCAGCGGTCAAATAGCCTTAAAGGAAAACTCTCTTTGTGATGGCAAAAGCGCGTTGACCTGATTGCTCATCCTATGTGGTCTGTCTGCGCAATAAAGGGGGCATCATACTGCAGGTGTCAAGTGGTTAGTGTCTGTTGTCCTTCTCTGCACTCAGGCTTCAGCTCCAGGTGGCATTTGCTCCATAAGACGAACAGACATTTCCCCCCCATCTTTTGAGGGGAGTACATCTCCTATGCCCTACATGAAGTCTCCATTTTCAAGGACTTAGAGGAAGGCCGCAAAAAATCTTTGTATGGCTATGAGCTGGCTCTGCCTCCAGATACTGCCTATGGCACCCTGAGGTGCTGCCTGTCCCATCTTCACTCCTGCACACCTCACTCCTCTATCTTTTGCCACCTCACTGCTGGGACTGCCCAGGTCACGTCTCACACTCCTTCCAAAGCACTCCCCAAGGGGCTCCCTCTGACCCTGTCCTTTTTCACCTGTTCCTCCTCCAGGAAGAACTTTCCTTGAAGTGAAGCTGGAAGCTATCTGCCTGCCCCTTTCATATATATTTTGCTCCATGCCAGCTCTTACCACTGCCTGGCACTGCCCCGTGTTGCTCTGTGTCCTCTACCAGACAGGGCAAGGAGAGTGTCTGTGTTCAGAGTTGACCACTAGGGCCTGATACTCAGCAAAACAGCTCGAAGATCCAAAACACAGATTTTTTTTTCCCCCTAAAGGATACCTAGAAATAAAAGGTTTTCAGGATTTCCTCTGGTCTTGCTAGCCAAAGTGTGTTCTTTGGAGCAGAAGCAGCAGGAAATGCAGACTCTCAGGCCTCATGCCAGGCTTACTGCTCCACTCTTCATGGCAACACAATCCCAGGGTGAACCACACAATGCTTAACTGCAGAAGCATTGCCTGATGGTAGTGCTTAAAACACCACCTACTCAAGTCAGATGAGGGACCTAACTCCATCTCTGCCACTAAATTTTAGAAATTGAATTTAAAATACCTGTTTTATTAAGTGCCTACTACTTGCCAGGCGCTAGGCCAAGAACTTTATCGATAATGCAAAACTCATAATATTAAAACTTATTAAATCAAATAGTTAGAAACGGTCCTCATGTAATGAAATCAAGTATGCTTCCAAGAAACCAAATTTACTGTTACTAGAAGCAGGAACTAACAAGTCTTTTTCCCTTCGGAGCACCATTCCTGTCCTGGGGAGTCAAAGAGACGGTCTATTTCTCATTCAATATGGCAGACATACAAAGATCGGAGTTCGATTTGTTATGCTCCTCCAGCCACATTTCTCTCTGGACAGAAAACAAATAATGACCTGCTCTCTCACCACTCTTGGCACGGAGGGTGTAAGTCAAAAGCAGCAATTAATGCTCCGCACACAGCACTGGCACACACGGCTGACCCTCAGAGGGTCACAATCTACTCCACAATCTGCAAGGCCTGAGAGTCATCCACTGAAATCACTCGAACCTACGTGAGTAGATGCCACAAATTAACAACCAGTAAGTAAACATAAGGAGATGGGGCCAACTGGTAAAGAGAAACGAATGGAATGGAGTGGAGGAGGAGAAAGACAGATGTGAAATATCAGGGAACAGTAGTCAAGGGGACACAGGTAGGTGGTGGTGTGAAGGAAGGACAGAACTAAATATCCAAACCATGCAATTACAACACTGAAATCAGGAGACCCAAACTCTCTCAAACAAACTTAAAAAGAGGCCTGTTAGGCTGGTAGGCTGGGACATGACTGAGGGGGCGGGGGTGGGGTGGGGTATGGGACAGACTCTGGGAACACTGGCGAGGGAGGTTGACGCTGGTTGTGGGACTGGTGCAGAAACATGGCTTGTCTCAAACTTAACAATGAATAACTTTATTCAATTTAAAAATGAAAAAGGAAAAAGAAGGAGGAGGAGGAGAGGAGGTAGAGGAGGAGGAGGAGAAGATAAAAGAAGACAAGAAAAGAGGAGGAAGAAGAGGAGGAAAAGGAGGAGGAGGCTAGGGATGTGGCTCAATTTGTAGAGCAGGTGACTTACAGGCGTTGATTCCTAGACTTGATCCCAGATGATCTCGTGTTCATGCTAATATTCTCACAACTTGTATGAATTTGTGTATATCTGTATGTCTAAAACTATGTGATATACTTATGCATGCTCACATCTAATAAAGCAACTTTAAAAGAAGATAAAAAAAATAAAAAGAAATCAGGGCCATCTCACTTAGAGAAACGAACATGACAACAGAACGATGCCTCTTCTTGTCCTTGGGTATGGTTTTTGCTTTGGGGGTGAGGGCAGAGGACCTCACACGTGGAAGCTGGGCGCTCAACCTCAGAGCCCCACACCCGCCTCGGCGCTGGCTGGCTTTCAAGTCTGCTGCTCCCTGCAGGAACAAGCCCTGACTGATGCGCCCAGCTGGTGGCAGCCTACACAAGAGCCGACGTTCTGAGGACAGACCCAAGCCACCGGTCTAGCATCTGTGTGAAACTGGAAAGTGGGGGAAAGGCGTAAGAAAATTCATTTGATGTCTGCTTCAGATCTGTCTCTGTCCTTTGGGCCTCACAAGAACCTCTCTGGGAATCGAGTCTATGGGGGGAAAATTCCAACCTTCGACAAAAGGCAAAGATACTCCTGGGGGGGACTCCTGGGGGTAAAAAGTTAGGGAGTAACTCTCTGGAAGCAGCTGGTGGGAACCAGGCCAAGAGGCCGTCGCTGCTGTTTCAGCACCTTCACTACCCGGATGATGAGGTCATGAGGGCAAAAATGAGCAGCAGGACTGCCTTGAGGGCAAGAGTGTGCACCCTCATGTCCATGCACACAGAAGAGAAAGGAGAGGCGCACTGGTTGTCAACCGTCTGTTTGTATTAGGGCCATTTCTGTTTTGCTTGTACATGCTTTAAAGAATACTGAGCGTCAGATATTGAAGAAAACATTGTGACTGTTCCCTTTGCTGCCCTAGAGGGCCAGGAGAGGTCTCTGCTTCCTGGCCCTGCCTTGCTGCTCAAGACTACGGGGAGAATGTCGTCTTTCTCACACAGATCCAGCCACTCCACGCCACGGTGTCAGCAGAGAACTGGGCCTCAAAGGACATAGCACTCAGAGGGAACGTCGAAATCATGCGGAGTCTGACAGACGACTGTAGTCAGAGTCGGCTAGGATCAAGAGCTCCGAGTGGGCAGAGGCAAAAGCTCCTTTCTGTTCTCCAAAGGACAGAATGGGACATTTAACAGATTCTTTTTAAAGGGCAAATGAACCAACAAACTTGCCATGTATGGCTGAGCTGAAGTCGGTGAAGAATGAGCTGCCTATTAAAGAAAAGCTGCCTTGAAAGAAACACACCCAAGGCCGGTTTCTCCCTAGATGGCCTGCAGATACTCTCAGTTCTCAAAATTCTCTGGAACCACAGTGGCTCACATCAATAAAATTCCTCTTTCAAAGACAGAGAGGGTCAGAACCAGCACGGACACTTTCAAGCATCTCCTACGGTGAAAGATGGGAAGCCGCTTATGGTGGACCAGTCTCTCTTGGATGTGACTCAGCAGTGACACCTCCATTTGCCTGGTGGCTCCTTTGAGTGTCAGACCAAAGGTGACCTGAAGTGTTTCCTGGCAGGTCAGTTCCCATCTGTGAAACTAAACCCAGCGCAGAGCTTCACCTGAGAGGCAAGTTGGGCCAAGTTGGAGGCTGACAGGAAGAGGCGACATCCTAGTTAGCTTGCTGACTCCCAACCTATCTCCAAGGGTGGTCCTTTCAAAGGTGGCCCCTTCTGCTTTTCTTTCCTCCTGGTCCCCATCCTACTGGTTAGACCCTAATCTTGTGCTGTGCCCTCACCCTTTATGTGATTTTCACCACTTGTCCCTTAGAATATCCTGGGGGGGGTGTAGAGTAGCAGAGAGCCTTATGGCTGCTACAGACAATGCAGGCCAGAGCAGAGCAAAGCCCAGTGGACACTCAACAAAGATGAGCAAAGATTCAGAAGTTCCCAGGGGGGCCCAGGATAGAACAAGCCTTCCTACCATCCCTGGGGTCAGATAATGGCCCAATGTCCTGCCCATGGGACACACACAGGACAGGGTTGGGGAGGGAGAGAGAAGGGTCATGACCCACTTGGAAGCCCATGATTTAACTTTCATGAACCTCTCAGACTTTCTCTTGGAGGGAACTTTTGAGTTGCACCCAGCGGTGCTCAGAGCTGACTCCTGGCTCTATGCTCAAGGATCACTCCTGGCAGGGTTCAGAGGACTGTAAGTGGTGCCAGAAATCGAACCCAAGTCAGTTGTATTGTCAAGGCGATGGCTTACATCCCGTACTATCTCTCTGGGCCTATCTTCCAAAATCTCAGATGCCAACAAGGACCAAATGCCCAGTCAGGAAGCTAGACTGGGGGGGGGGGGGAACCTCAAGGGAAAGTGACTGTGTCCTCATGGACAGAGTGCCGGTGATCTGGAAGACATGTGAGGAGAAATACCACACTCTGAAGCAAAGCCACAAACCCAGGGGCCCAGGAGAAATGTCCTTTTACTGGTTTGTTTTCCGGTGCTGATGGATTAATTAGAGTCTACATAGTTGAGAATACTGAGGTGGTCTGACAACTCCCCGGAACCCTGAGACCATGCACCTCGTCCAACCATACCATCTGCTGCCTGGATCCCAGGGGCAGAGCCTGAAGGCAGAGGCATGGCAGGAAATCCAACATGTCCCATACTCCAAACCAGAAGAAGCCAGATGAACCTGAGGGAGTCCCACAAACTCCAGCCACATAAGGGGAGCTGCAAAGGGGGGTGGGGTCCTCCCCAGAGCAAGTAGTCGTGAGCCGTGTTTGGGGTGATTTGGGGGAATGAGCGAGTGCATGCCAGTGAGAATCAGGCTCCCGGGACACCTTCCCTTGGCCCTTCCTACCTCCGTTCGCCCTGTGGACTCTTCGCCGCCTGGAAAACCCAGACAGGAGAAATCTAAAATGGTTTTCTTCAGGTGTTGGTTGTCTGCGTAGAGTTCCTTCACGAGCTGAATGAGGTCGCTGACCTAGGAGAGAAAAGTGGGGCAAGCTTCAGAGTTCGGCTTCTGACAATCCCTTCCCCATTCCGATGCAGACCCACATGCAGATCAAAAGTGGGGATCACAGGCCAATCAGCTGGCAGGTTAGGCTAGATATAGCTGGAAGACACCTGTGATCCCAGGACCAGTGAGTCAAGGCATCGGCATTTCGGCTGTCTACCCTGAGCCTCCGCTTGCCTCAGTGGAATAGGTCGCTGTGAGGCCTGGCTGTGAACATGGCCGCAGCACAGTCAAGTCTTCGGAGGCCCAAGTACTCCCAGGCAGCCACCACTAACTGTGTCTCATACTAGAGACCCTCTAGAGCAGAGGTCTCAAACTCCATTGACCTGGGGGCCACAGGAGGCAAAGTTGGGGTGATCCTTGAGTGCAAAGTCAGTAGTAAGCCTTGAACAACTCAAAAAAACAAAACAAAAAAGATTCCTCTAGGGCAGGGCCAAGTTTGAGACCTCTGCCGAGGATAAGAACTGATGCTTTAGGGACTATGATGGAACTTTTTAGTCTCCCTGATTTTCTTTGCTCTGTGCCCTTGTTACAAAATCCTGAGGTGCCTGGCTGTTAGGCTACACCTTATTTTACCTAAAATAGAGATCATCCCTGGTTCCTATGGATGTTTGTTTACAACTTGGAATGACCCCAAAACAGAG
Organism: Suncus etruscus; assembly: GCF_024139225.1. NCBI lineage: Eukaryota > Metazoa > Chordata > Mammalia > Eulipotyphla > Soricidae > Suncus > Suncus etruscus. The sequence goes on along the minus strand of NC_064852.1, from coordinate 2,909,853 downwards.
ACGGTCTTGCTTGGAAACCTGGGTGGGATTGGCTCAGGATAGCCTGAGCTGTCTGCCCTTATTCTGTCCTTAGGCCCCACCCAGGAGTGGTCCCTGGACTCAATAAAAACAGCGCTTCTGGCAGACAGAGGGATGGAGATATGAGGTAGAAGCCTGCCAGACTCTAAGTGTCCAACCCTTAGCCTGGTTTGGATTATTCAATAGTCAGAGCATCATTGGGCAGCAGGGGCACATACAGGTGGTGTCTACATAAGGAAAGATGCAAGGCAGGGAGAACAGGGAGGGAGGGAGGGAAGGGAGGAAGGAAAGAAGGGAGGGAGGAAGGAAAGAAGGGAGGGAGGGAGGGAGGGAGGGAGGGAGGGAGGGAGGGAGGGAGGGAGGGAGGGAGGGAAGGGAGGGAAGGGAAGGGAAGGGAAGGGAAGGGAAGGGAAGGGAAGGAAAGGGAAGGAAGGGAAGGGAAGGGAAGGAAGGGAAGGGAAGGAGGGAGGAAGGAAGGAAGGAACGAAGGAAGGAAAGAAGGACGGACGGAAGGAAGGAAGGAAGGAAGGAAGGAAGGAAGGAAGGAAGGAAGGAAGGAAGGAAGGAAGGAAGGAAGGAAGGAAGGAAGGAAGGAAGGAAGGAAGGAAGGAAGGAAGGAAGGAAGGAAGGAAGGAAGGACAAGTTTGACCGCTTTTAGATCTGAAATCTGCCGGGGTAGGTGGGAACCAGACGTCGGTTTGACCATGAATGGGGCGTCTGGAAGCTGAACCAGAATACAATTTCGGACACCCCATAACACTGTGCTCTGAGCTGATGAAAAGGCATCACACAAAGAATCTGAAGTTCTTCGAGGGAACACAAGAGATAACAAACAGCCAACAAAGCTCTGGCATTTAGCAGGCCCGTACCTTTTTCTTAAGTTCTTCTCGAGAAAAATGCTCCACTTGAAACCGATTGTGCTCCTCAAGGCAAATACTCAGGTAAGAGGTTTGATCACTATAAAAGGAAAGTGATTCTTCTGCCCGGTTTTAAAAAAAAAAAAGAAGGGAAGAAAATATGAGAAACAGATTTTTGTGAAATCAATCAAGTACCATCCATCTATGCCATTTGAATGGGGCAGGGTGGGAACCGGTGGGGTATAACTACCCCATAAACGGGGAGTTTAGTGCACCCCGCTTTGTCCCTCTCTCTATAGACCATGTTCCCATACCCCAAAGTTCAGCTGCATTAAGGACTTTAACAGCGGCCCCTTCTAAACTGTAATCTACAGACCAAGCAGTGTGCCTGGAGACCATTCTGTGACACCAGCAAATGGTGATTTCGGTTTAAATGTGTAAAATCATGATGAAACCCTCACCGAGTGAAACCAAGAGAAATGAAAGTGCCTGGAGAGTGTTCCTGGGTCCCGACCGCATCGTGATAATACAGACGACTGAGATAAAGATCCTCACATTAAGTACAGTGGATGCCTCAGCCCTTACTGGCTCAGGGAGATCAGTCAAAATGTCGTGGCGGCCTGAGTTCTGAACTAGGAGGACCGCCATTTTGTAAAGGCCACATGGCAGGCTTCTTCCAATAGCCAATCGTTTTAAGGGTCATCAGAAACTGGAACCTCCCTCTAGCCTTTCCCTATATAATCTTCCTCATGATCTTGGGCGGGGCTCATCTCCTTCGGGAGGTGGCCCTGGCAGGCCAGTGTGGGAGTCTTGTTGCCAAACGAATTAAAGTATTATTATTATTCAATTTTATTACAGTTGTGTGGTCTCCTTCTTTGATTATGGACCCAAGCAATGTTCTAAGTGGAAAAACCAAAGGGAAAGAACACACAGAGAGTTGGGTACCTTCCCGCCTTCGGATCTCGCAGATCTGCTCCTCCAGGGTCCTTTTCAAATTCTGGTAGGAAAGCACGTCTGCCTCCAGCTGCTTCCTCAAGGCTGAAATGCTGCCCAGCTCGGCCTGCAGGTTGTTGAGACTTGCAAGACAAGACACCCACAATTTCAAAACCGGCCTCTTTAGCTTTCAAGAGGCAAAACCCACTATATCTTCATTTGGCTTTCTGCCACCTTTGGATATTGTGGTTATAAGAGTAGATACACTCTTACGATTTATAACAAAAAAAAAAAAAAAAAGGGCCGAAGTGATAGCACAGCAGATTGAGTGTTTGCCTTGCACATAGCCAATTTGGGCTCAATCCCTGACGTCCCCTATGGTCCCCCAAGACCACCAGGTATAATTTCTGAGTGCAGAGCCAGGAGTAAGCCCTGAGTGCCGCCGAGTTTGATCCAAAACCAAAAGTAAATAAAACCAACCCCCCCCCAAAAAAAATGGCCCAAAAACTTTTCAACATAAAAGAATTAAACACACAAAGACAATTACCATAATCCCACAATCAATTAATATATGGCAGACTGCCTTTCCTCCACTTTTCCCCTAAGTATTTTTGAGACTGAAATCACACAAGATGTTCCATGCTAAACTGCACCTTTTTCACTTAAAATTTTCTCTACGCATCTGAAAATTACTTGCAAGCATCATCTTTAAATACTGATATGATGCTGAATCAGGTGAACAGCCCAAGATTTACTTTCACTCATCTCTTATCCGTGAATATCTTTTCCAAGTCTAGGCAGGAAAAACTGAGTTCACAAGGGCCTGGCTACGGAAGCAAAGACTCTCAGGACCTCCACCTCTGTGGGCTCACTGGGTCCCCCACAGAAAAGGGAGATGAAAGCAAATGCCCACTATGTCACTCCTGGAAAAAAAAAATCAGTGTTGGGATCTGAAGGCAAGACACCAAATAAAGGAGAAAGAGGAGGTAGCAGGAGGTAGAGAAGGACCTTTTAGGAGCTGACCAACTTCGGGGCCAGCAGAAGCTAGTGCGACAGGCTGAGATATTCATCAATACATTGTAGAATGACACCTGGAGAGAAGATCTGCTGAATCTCACATCTAGTCGCCGTGACACAACGTTAACTGACCAGAGAGCTTGCATCAAGCCAGCTTGCAAAATGTACGCCTCCTCGTCCAACACAATGTGAAGATGGACATATTCCATGCTGGTGCTGCCTGATATGGCAGCTTCCATGAGCCGGCATGCCTGTGACTCGTGTGGCTAATGCCCTGGATGTGCAATTTCTTTCCCTCGAATCCAGTTACGGTCACTTACGAGATCAGAGCCGTGAGAAAGGTCTGTCTGGACTCTAGGCCCGGTTCCCAGGGACACAGTGGACCAGGCAACACCTAACTAGCATCACCGGGCCGGAGGGAGAATGCACGTGAAGAACTGGGGCACAAGCTTTGCAAGCAGGAGGCTCGGGCTCAACTCCCACATTTGTGGTCCCCTGAGCATGCTGGAAGCAAGCCCCTAGTATAGACCCTGTGTTTGTGTCTATGTGTTTATATGTGTGTGTGTATAAGAGAGAGAGAAAACGAGTTTTAATAAAGAATAAAATCATGTTTCTCTATGCCTAACACCTGCCTCACACACAGCTTAGTTTCTGAAGGCAGCTTCCCAGCAGTGCGATTAATTAATGGGTCCAAACACACAAATACTTTTTCAAAACTGTGAAGTGCATGAACAACCCAGGAAGCCTTTTACTAGCCCCCAAGGAACAAATCCTCCACCCCCAAGCCCCCCACATAGAGCATGTGGCCTGTGGTTCCAGGGTGTGCGCAGCCCATACCTGGAAACCGAGTATAAAGAGTACAAGGCATATCGGGGCTGGAGAGACAGCATGGAGGTAGGGCATTTGCCTTGCATGCAGAAGGACAGTGGTTCGAATCCCTGCATCCCATAGGGTCCCCCGAGCCTGCCAGGAGCGATTTCTGAGAGTGGAGCCAGGAGGGACCCCCGAGCGCCACAGGGTCTGACCCAAAACCAAAAAAAAAAAAAAGAATATATGCATAAGTGGAATTTTGCTAGAGGGAGGGTCCAGGAGCTCCCATTGGATTTTTCAAGTAGGGCCCGTAGCACCCCCTCCCCCAATGACGGTTAACTGTGGCTCTAAATGTATGTGCCATAGACTCAAGCTCCGGTGCTCCTTCCAAAAAATGTTTCCCAGTTCCATCCACTAAAGCGCCCATACAAATCAACATCTATCGGAAGCAAAATAAAGCATTATGTCTCATCTGCTACACTCGTCGCTTTGAAGATGGTTCCTTCTAGAAGCAGGCTTCTCGAGAAGAAAGGGGCCCCACCAGCACCTTGAACCAAGAGTTCCGTTTCAAGGTGATCATAATGATCCATTTGCGCGGCTGCTGGGGAAACCAGCAGAGGTGTCGGCGCACAGCCCTTGCCAGATGCGGTCCCCCTCACCGAGGAGACATTTAACAAGGGAGAAAACAAAGGCGGCAGTTTTTCAGCGCAGCTCCTGCGATTAGGGCTGCGGAAGCCGACTGCATCGCTCCCTCTCCCTCAGTCTGACAGGGTGAAAAGTACACAGCTGCCACGCTGGGGGCTGTCACTTGTGTTTTCTCCAGAAGCTTCTTGAGGAGCGAGGAGGTCGGGAGACAGAAGGCGCTTGGCACAGAAGGAGCAGGAGACTCCAGGCCTGCTGGCGTATGGAACAGGGTGGGAGGCGAAAGATCCCAGCCAGCTCCAAGGGCCCCAGCTCCACCCTGACTGCCCCATTAGTCCTCCTGCTGTGGCGGGGCAACACCTCCTTCCAGACGGGGTTGAGGATTCAGTGAGACAGTACACAGCACAAAGCACAAAGTACATCTTCAACAAACACTCCTTCTTTCTTCCTTATTTGGCCAAATCCTCATAACAGGTGCATGTTCGAGTGTCCAGACCGCCCATGAGGCAAAAGTCCCAGATCTAGGGGTGGGCGGGAGTGCCTCCACTCAAGAAGAGGTCTGCCCCCTGGCTGCCTGTTTCTGAGAATGTGGCTGGGAGAGCGGAGAGTGGGCCTGGCATGTGAAGGCACAAGGCAGAAATGGTGCCAAAAAGCCGATGTGACACAAGGGGCCATTCCTCATCATACCTAGACCCTTGCAGTGCCACAGGTGTGACGCTGAATTTTGGAGGTATGTGGACTGAGTCAGCTTTCACAGCTACAGGAAGGGCCTCGCTCCCACGAGACCCCCTAACAGCTCCAAAAATTTTTTTTCTATTCTTTCAAGCAAAGAGGAAGACAGAGATAGTAAAGTGCTGCAGCAAGAAGCAGGCACAGGATACAAGGGCCAGACCCACGGTGGCCCACAACTGGCTTTCTCCCTCCCTAGGTCTTGTTTCCAGCAGCAACTCCAGAGCGGTATGTCTCAGGGATCTCCACCCCGATGAAGCGAGCTCCTAGAGCGAGCAAAGCTGTCATCCCCAACAGGGCTCCTACCTAGGTGCACAGTTCTGCCCTCCAGATAGGGCAAGGTCTGGACACACAGAGAATACCCCCAAGCCAGAGTAAATATGCAGCTTAAGACACGAAGGTCTGGGGCCGGGCGGTGGCGCTAAAGGTAAGGTGCCTGCCTTGCCTGCACTAGCCTTGGACGGACCGCGGTTCGATCCCCCGGTGTCCCATATGGTCCCCCAAGCCAGGAGCAACTTCTGAGCGCATAGCCAGGAGTAACCCCTGAGCATTACTGGGTGTGGCCCAAAAACCAAAAAAAAAAAAAAAAAAGACACGAAGGTCTTCCAGGAGTGATGCGATTCTGTCTGAGTCTACATGCCAGGCAGGAGAGGGATTTTATGTGGTATCATCTCTTGTGGAAGCCCATCAGAAGGCAGGGAGGCTAGGAGGCCAGGAGGCTGGGAGACCAGAAGACAAGAATACTGGCTGATTTCTGTTGCACAGACACATTTACTGAGGTTCTGGATGGGAAAGAGCAGGGCGTGGCCTTCAGAGAGCACAGCAGTGGGGCATTTGCCTTGTAAGCGTCCAACCCCAGAAGGACCCTGGTTCAATTCCCGGCATTCCATATAGTCCCGAGCCTGCCAGGAGCGATTTCTGAATGCAGAGACAGGAGTAAACCCTGAGCACTGCAAGGTGTGACCCAAACCACCCCCCACCCAAATATGCTGCCTGACAGCTGGGATTTGGACCCAGGTGTGATCTCATCCCCAAATACATGGGCACCGTGAAGATGAACAGAAACCACTCGAGGCTTCCTTGTCCGTAGCACCACCCGCCTTTGCCTCCCACGGTGCTCCGTTCAGAGAGAGACTCTAAACCCCAGAGCTTCCACGGTGTCCTGGGCCTCTGGTGCTCAAGAGATCCAGTTCCCACTGAGGAAGCCACACACGGAGGTTGCTCGGCCCCTCTGCCCAGCTGCGCGCAGCTTGGGCTCCCCCAGGTGCCCACCAGCCGCAGCTCAGCATTCTAGGAAACATGTCATAGAAGAGATGCATCTCCCCGCAGACATCACTGGCTTCACTGGCTCGAAACTCACTGTGCGTTTTAAAATGTGAGAATGGGGAGAGGGAGGGAGAAAGGTTCGGGGGTGGCACCTGTCCTGAGTGCCCACCTGACTCAACAGGCCCCCGGGAGCACACGGTCCAGGCACCGTCTAGACCGAGGGCAGCAAAACGGGAGCCTGTGGAAGTGTCGGGGGCAGCTGCCTTGGGAATCAGTGATAACACAGAGGTAAGGCGTTTGCCTTGCATGCGCAGAATGGACCTGGTTCGAATCCCAGCATTCCATATGGTCCACTGAGCCTGCCAAGAGTGATTTCTGAGCGCAGAGCCAGGAGTGATACCTGAGTGCCACCAGGTGTGGCCCAAAAACCAAAAACCAAAAATAAATAATAATAATAATTCTCAAAATTAGAGCCTGGGCAGGGCAGAGCAAGGTGGAGGCGGAAGAGAGCACTGAGCCCAGAGCACAAAGGTTAAATTCATTGTGCTTCAGGGAAGGGCAGACCAGAAGTAACAGGCCACGCAGGGAGCCGCCACCCCACCGGTCCCCAGCCCAACCCCATAGAGGAGCAGCCGGTCCTGAACCATCAGCTTCCCAGCCCACTCCTCCCTGTGCTCTGACATCTCCCCACAGCAAGTCCAGACATCATTTCCCCTCAACTACACAGCGAGATGGTTTCTGACCGCGAGGGCCCCCCAAGACAGCCAGGTCCTTAAAGATGAATACGCAGAGGCCCAGAGCGGCCACTGCCTGCAGACCGAGTATGGGGAGGTCCTCTCCTGGGCTCTCCTCACACCCCCTTGCTCCTGTCACTCGTGTGTGTGTTATGTGTGTGTAGGGGGGGCTCTACCGCTCGGCACCAGGGTGACCCAGAACAAGGCTTCGCTTTTCTTGGTTTTCATGCTCTGAAGCAAGTAGCAGCACAAAGCTCCCGCAAGAACTGTGAGGAGCTTATGAGAGAGAATACACAGGGGAAAGTTTTCTAGCTCTGCAGCACAGTCTTATCCACGTGACGATCATTACAGCTACATTTTACCTTGGAATTCATTGCCCCATGGCAGATCGTTCTGGGCTGCAAATGGGTATTTCTGATGGAACTGAGGCAATTCCCGACCAAGCACATGAGCAAGCTGCTAGGTTGGACCTGGCTGCTCAGAGCCCAAGAGCAATGGCTGATCCTCTTGGGAGCACCTGCCCTGCATGTGACATCCAAACAGAAACCCGTGGGCCTGCGGAAGTGGTGCATGCGGTAGAGCACATGGCCCAGGAGTGTGGCCCCTGTCTGGGGAGCAATGCCCCTCCCCAGGGTCATCCCAATTAAAAATAAATCAGTAGGGGCCAGAGTGATAGCACAGCAGTAAGGTGTTCGCCTTGCACATGGCCGACCTGGGACGAACCTGGGCTCAATTCCAGACATCCCAGATGGTTCTTTGAGCCTGCCAGAAGAACTGCTGAGTGCAGAGCCAGGAGTAACCCCTGAGCACCGCCAGGTATGGCCCCAAAACCTAGATAGATAGATAGATAGATAGATAGATAGATAGATAGATAGATAGATAGATAGATAGATAGATAGATACCGCTGGCCTTACCTGCCTGAGTCCTGCAGAGATTTTATCAGGTGGGTATAGATGTCCAGCTCTTTCTTTAAGACCTGCAGCAGCTCCTCGTAGTCTAATTGTTGCTTTTCCTGGGAATGGCAAAGGGCACCTGACATTAAGGGCAGAATTTCCAAAGAGCACAGCCTCACACACTAGGCAAACATATGTGGCTTTTCATTCGGAATGAGGAGGACGGTCCCCTGGGCAGGCAAGCCGTGCGGCTTCTGGGCACGGTCACGGGGCACCACCTGCAGGAGGAGTGGGGAATGACAGGCCTCCCGGGGCCCAAGGGCAGTGGGTGACAGCTTCCCAGGCTGCCCAACATTGCAGCTGGGTCAGCCTTGGCCCCCTCCCCTCCTCAGGTGAAACTCTCTCATGCTGAGCCACTGGCCATTCTCAGGACCCTGCAAAGAGAAAACCCTTCCACGTGTGTCCTCCTGCCAAAGAAAGAGCATAAACTGAAACCTGCCTCACATCAGAAAAAGGGGATTTAGGGCCGGAGTGGTGGCGCAGCAGTAGGTTTGACCAGGACAGACTGGGTTTGATCCCCCCATGTCCCATATGGTCCCCCAAGCCAGGAGCAATTTCTGGGCATATAGCCGGAGTAACCCCTGAGCGTCACCAGGTGTGGCCCAAAAGCCAAAAAAAAAAGGGGGGGGGGGGAGGGAATTGAAGCTGATGTGGCAGAAGCTGACTGGGCTATGATATCCGGGATCCCCAAGAGAATGATGCAAAGGAGGCCTGAGGTGGCTCACTTCCATTTTCTTCTTTTTTTTAATATTTTATTTAAACACCTTGATTACAAACATGATTGTGTTTGGGTTTCAGTCATGTAAAGAACACCACCCATCACCAGTGCAACATTCCCATCACCAGTGTCCCAAATCTCTCTCCTCCCCACCCCACCCCCTGCCTGTACTCTAGACAGGTGGCCTCACAGTTAACGAGCTTCCCCAATTCCAGGGGAAGTTCTGTCTCTTCGGTCAACCAAGCTGGGCAGGAATCAATTGTGGGCATTGATGCTCAGAAAGGTGATTTTTTTTTCTGACTCTGCTACTTCAAGAGGTCTAGGATCTTGGGAAATTTCTTCATAAAGCCTAGATATTCCTGCAGTCAAATGGTGGGTTGGCAATGCCAGGGAAATTTGGAGCAGATCAAATTAAACTGTGTAGGAAATCTGGGATCTTGGCAGAAGAAGAAAAAAATCCAAGACAATACGGGACGCGTATATAGAGTGTTGCCGTGCTGGAAAATAAATGCTTAAATAATAATGCGGTGCTGTCAAAAATGACACAGGAGCTACTTTGAAAGACCAAATCTAGAACCATCTGAGCCCCAAAACAAATCAGAAGAGTAACAGATTAAAATCTATTGAACAAAATAGAAATTTGTGAGTCCATATTGATAGGATCACATGAGTAAGTGAGGAATGTCACAGGCTTTACTTTGTAACAGAATAACTAATGAATTTAAAGAAACAACTGAATTAGGAAAAAAAAAATCATTTGCCAACCATCAGAGCAATGTGTCAGTCACAAAGTACCAAAGGGAGCTAAAAGTCCTGGGCAGAAACAGGAAGATTAGGAGGTTATGTGCTTAAACTTGAAATCCCCCAAATTGTTGCATAATCAGAGAAAAAGGACACCCCACCAGCAGACACCACCTCCACAAAGCTTTCCAAGTCAGGCCAGGAACCAGACCAGCCTCCACCGCCCGTAATGCCTCACCTACCTTCAGTCACCAAGAAAAATCAAAACAAACCCAGGGCCGGAGAGAGAGAGCATGAAGTTAAGGCATTTGCCTTGCATGTAGGAGGACGGTGGTTCGAATCCCAGCATCCTATGTGGTCCCCCCGAGCCTGCCATGAGCGATTATCTGGGCCCCTGAGAACTGCTGGATGTGACCCCTGCCCCCCCCCCCCCAAAAAAAAAAACAACTGCAGGCATCTTGGGATCTGATGGGCAACAAGCTTCAAAAGCATCCAGGCAGTTGGGAAAGTTACAGAAGATGAGCAAGTGACCGCTCAGGGCCCTTTGGCATCATCCCTGGCTATCAGAAAGCCACCAGTGAATGCACTCGAGTGCAGAGGATAGGGCCGGGTCTCTGTGGTGCTGCTGGTAGCAACACTGTCTCTGGGCACAGGTGAAGACAGGCCCCACTCATAGGACACTGGAAGGACACCGCCCAGGGGCAGCTTTCTCTCCGGTGGCTAAGGAAAATGAAACCACTCCCCCCACCCCAATAAACTAACTGCCTGGAAATGCAAAATCCTTTCAGAGTGAAGAGTGTGTTGAAAACTAAAGGTCACCCAAGCAGGAGAAGTGGCACAGGCAAGAGCGTCACAAAATGCTGAGAGAGACACTGGGCTAAGGGGGCCGTGGGCTGTGCTGGTATTTCAGTGACTTACAGTTTCTCCCCAAAGGAAGAAAGAGCCCAATTATCAGTCCAGAGTAATTATGGAAGAAGGAAAGCTACACCAACCTTCCTGTCTAGCAGACATTTGGCGTTTATGGGGGGTAGAGGGGAGACATGCTAATCACTACTAGCCACATCGTGTACGTGTTCTTCTGGGACCTGGTCATGGAAAGGGATGCCTGAAGCATGCGACAGGCATCTGAGAACGCCTCTTCTCATCACTACACTCACAACCTTATTAAACAATCCATTCTTTCTTTTCTTTTCTGAGTTTTTGGGCCACACCCGGCGGCCCTCAGGAGTTACTCTGCTCTAGGCTCAGAAATCACTCCTGGCAGGCTCGGGAACCATAGAGGATGCCAGGAATCGAATCCAGGTCCATCCCATCAGTGGTCCTCAAACTATGGCCCGAGGGCCACATATTGTATTTGTATCTGTTTTGTTTCTTCATTGCAAAATAAGATATATGCAGTGTGCATAAGAATTCATTCATGGGGCCGGAGAGATAGCATGGAGGTAAGGTGTTTGCCTTCCATGCAGGAGGTCATCGGTTCGAATCCCGGCGTCCCATATGGTCCCCTGTGCCTGCCTGGAGCAATTTCTGAGCCTGGAGCCAGGAATAAACCCCTGAGCACTGCCGGGTGTGACCCAAAAAAAAAAAAAAAGAATTCATTCATAAGTTTTGTTTTTACATTGGACCCTCCAATGGTCTGAGGGACAGCGAACTGGCCCCCTGTTTAAAAAGTTTGAGGACCCCTGCAAGAGCATCCTGTCTAATAACAGCATTTTGTCATAAGAATTCAAAATATTAATTTTCTTGCTGATTCTGTCCATATTGTTCACACGATTAGATTTTTTTTTTTCAGAGAAAGTCCATGGTTTTAGTAGACAACGAAAAGGATGAGAAGGTTAAAAATAAGTTAAAAAAAATACTTTTATGAATCTCTGACCTGGGATACTGCTTCTAGCTGTGAATGGCACCATGTATATAAGCCATCCATCCCTACCGGGGACAGGTTTAAAGTGCTGAGCTTGGTCCTAACAGGCAAGTCACCCAGAATGCTGAGAATGTGAGGCCCTTTGCCACGCCAGCTGTGTGTCGCTGGCACCACGAGCTCCCAATGCATTTTCAACAGAGGGTACTATGAGGGACTCTCAGGTCCCACCTGCATATGCCAGGTGTGCAGTCCCAGGGTCCCAGGAAGAGTCTGGAGACATGGGAGGGGGAGCTGAGTCGCCACGAAGGGATTGCTCAAGTGCCAGTACTTCTTCCATTAACCCAATGAGCTCAGGCTAAGGAAACCAAGATGAGGGGATGAGCCCTGGAATCCAGGCACCGGTTCCAGCGCTGCCCAGCATGCTCTCTAATACTCAGAAACACCAAATAGTCCAGACCCTGAGAACAAGGATGATCCAAGTTTCTGCTAAGAGGCAGCAGCAGGGCCGGAGCCACAACCTGGAGAGCCCATTCTCCATCCCTCAGCAGAAGAAAGAGGCTCGTTAGGGCCAGACTGATAATCTCGACGGGGAATGCTTGTTACAGTATAAATGTTATTGTACGGGGCCGGGTAGGTGGCGCTGGAGGTAAGGTGTCTGCCTTGCAAGCGCTAGCCAAGGAAGGACCGCGGTTCGATCCCCCGGCGTCCCATAGGGTCCCCCCAAGCCAGGGGCGACTTCTGAGCACATAGCCAGGAGTAACCCCTGAGCGTCAAATGGGTGTGGCCCAAAAACCAAAAGAAAAAAAAAAATGTTATTGTACCTGTAAGGGGTGATGTCCATGGCCCCTGCAACTGTCAACAGACTGGGTATAAAAGGGGAAGTCTGATGGTTAAAAGAGGGGGCCCTGGGGCCGGAGACATAGCACAGCAGTAAGGCGTTTGTCTTACATGCAGAAGGTCGGTGGTTCAAATCCCAGCATCCCATATGGTCCCCCAAGCCTGCCGGGGGCAATTTCTGAGCGTAGAGCCAGGAGTAGCTCCTGAGTGCTGCCAGGTGTGACCCAAAAACAAACAAACAAATAGAAGAGGGGGCCCAGGAGGAGAGTGAGAGAGAGCCTGCAGAACCAACACACACACACACACACACACACACACACACACACACACACACACACACACACATACAACCTGGCCTACTAAGCATCAGCCAGGTACACCGAGCTCTGTATTCTCTTTCTTATTCCTTCTCTCTCTCCCATGAAGCAGCATCGTTTCGTATAAAACAGAGCTCCAACTACCCCCTAACCCAGGTTCCATCTCCAGCATACCACATGATCTCCCAAGTACCGCCAGGAGTGATTCCTGAGTGCAGAGCCCGGAGTAAGCCCTGAACACTGCTGGGTGTGGCCCCAAAACCAAAACAACACACACACACACACAAACACACACACACACACACACACACAAAAGGGAGCCACAATAGGAGTCAGAGCCATAGTACACAAGGTAGGTAGGGTACTTGCCTACTTGTCTTGCACATAGCCAACCAGGGTTCGATACTCAGCATCCCATATGGCTCCCCCAAACACCACCAGGAATGATTCATGGATACAATGCAACCCCTAAGCACTGTAAGTATGGCCCCCAAAAAACAAAACAAAACAAAAAAAGCTCATCTTGACCCAGTGCTCCACAGACACCTGACACTGAGCATGGTAACTCCAGCAAATGGTCTCTAGCACAGCCACTACTGGGAGATGTCTTCCTTTATTCCCGCCATTGTTCAGATGGAAAAAGTGTCTCCTTCCAGCCCTTAAGGCCAGAAGCAAGGTGCTGTTCTTTATGGTGTAAACCCAACAGCTGGTCCAGGACTAGGAGCAGATGCGGGGGTGGGGGGCCATCCCAGACTAAGGGTAGGTGGGCCAGACATCTGATGTGAAGTACCTGGACAGGTGCCAGGGAGACCAGCTCTACCCTGAGGACCTTCCCTGGATCCCTACGGGTCAGACTGCAGCCCTGGGAGACTCCCAGCTGCGACAGTAGGACCTGGGATTCTGGGCTTGGCTCTCACTGTCTCACGTGTCAGCTGATCCCAAGCCTTCCCCAGCTTTCCACAGTTCCTTCTGTCAGTAGAACTGGGTGGTCCAGCCTCCCACTCCGTGGATATGCTCCAAGCATATGCTCTCAGCACAAGCCTCCCCAGGAAGTCCCCTGCTGACTCACTGTCACCTTCCTTCAGCCCCCAGGGGCTGCCACTTCACTCTCACTCCAGGGCAAGCACGCCAAGCACCTGACCACAGGGACAGGGGCTCCCTGTGGGCAAGCGCCATCCATCTGTCCATGGTGAGTCAGGCACAGTGCCTGGCCCAGATCAAGCGCTGCCGCTGCCACCGAATCCTTGCCAACCCGATGACTGAACAGGCCAGGGAGAAAAGCGGGGACCAGCATCAATCTTAAGAGCAGAGATTCCTGTGGATGTTTTGCATAATGGAAGTCAGAGTGACTCAACGTCTTCCTAGAAGCAAATTGCTCGCCCATGTTAGATAAATGAACTCTTCAGAGCCACCTGGGTCCCATTTCATCCATCACCTATTCCCCTGCGTTGAATCATGCCCCATTACAATGAAGTCATTTAGCTTCTTCAGCAGAACTGGCAAGGCAGTGGCGCTGCCTGGCGGAGAGGGGGCGCAGGAGACAGACGTGCTCCCAGGGGTAAATCCCACTTTGCCTCAGGAACCAGCGACCCATGTGGAACGGCCGCCCCTCCCCACGAAGACAGGTGTAGGTGAGCCCTCCCCCAACCTCCTATTTCTCTATCCTCTTCTTTTGGTATGTAAAAACCCACCTGGATTACGGGGCCTGCCCCCACCCTGGTGGGTGGGGTTCTGGAGAATAAAAAAGGGCCTGGCTTTGGGCTCCAGAGAGAACACATGGCGGATAGGCAGGACACTGCAGAGAGAGGCCATGAAGTAAAGCAGACTAACGCCGATTAATTTTCTGACTGCTTGGTGTATTATTTCTCTGCTCTCTACCCTGCTTCGTCAGACCCATCTGCGTAGGTGGTTAGTGCGTTGGTGCCCGGGGCGGTCTTACCTGTGGATATGTTTTTATTTTCATTTTACAGACAGGACTGCCACACACACAACTTTGCACTTGCTCCCCCACAGTGCTGGCCTCCTCAGATATAACCATCCCTGAAACATTACAGTGAGGCCTAGGGTCATGACAGAGAGGCCCAGGGCCTCTCCTGTGGAGCCAAAAGCCGAGTCCATGCTCACCGAGCACAGCTCTCCCAGGCATAGAGGCTGAAACCAAGACACAGCGTAAAGCTGGGGCCCTGGGTTGGAGTCACAGCACAGGCAGCCCTTGCCCACGCCTACTGCCACTGAGGTCCGGGGAGCTGGCTCGGGCTCCCCTCCCTCAAGACACGGCCACTCAACTCAATGCCCTCTGAAAGCTGGGAAAGCTCTCTGGCAGATTCCACCCAAACACTCCCTCCCTTTTTGATATTTGCTGTTTTGCTTAAACCGCTTGATGCTGAATTCTGTAGCCTGCAGCCAAAATCACCTTCCACTCATACATTATTTCTTTTTTGTTTATTTCGTTTGGGGGGCCACACCCACGATGCGCGAGAGTTATTTCCGGGTCTGCTCCTGGTGGTACTCAGGAGAGCAAGTGAGGTACCAAGGAATCAAACCCAGATTGGCTGCGTGCGAGGCAAGTGTCCTTCCTACCTTTCTTTCTACCACTGTCACTCAGTAGGTAATGCATGCTTTCCATGTCAGGAGTAGGCAGGTCATTCCCCTCTCCTGGGACAGATTAGGAAAGGGAGTTGCAGAGAGATTAAGTCAATTGTCCAAGGTCGGAGAGCTCATAAAATAAGCAGCCTTGCTGACAGTTCAGAGCCTTTCCTACGCCACCGCCAACTCCTGGAAGGCCAGGAGGACTGTGTGTGACGGCAGAGGCCGCAATCCGAAGAGACAGCAGACATGCAGAGTGCGGAACGACTCACTTCTTGCCAATCAGGACAATTTAGTGGCCGGCTAGATAGATGGTGTCTATTTTGGTCGCTGTGTCAGAGCTCGGCAACCAAGACATTTATTTTAATCCTCGGGAAATTCAGCAGCACCGTCCTAACCGTGTCAACAGCCGAGCTGTAAATCTCGGGCTGTAGGAAGTTAAATATGGTCAGTGTGTGCCTGACTCTTGTCTTCAATTCCCTGATCATCCAGCATTAATTCTCGGGCTCACACAATGATTAGAAAGAAAACAGACTGCCCGGCGTCAGTGGAGACATCATAGCCTCAAGTTCTAGTAGAAAGGGGCGGAGGATAAGCCTTAAATCAACACAAAAGAGCCCGGGGCCTAAAAGAAGAAATCCACATTTTCTACAAAGAAAAAACTATAATAGGAAAAGGAAACCTTTCTTAGAGGGGGAGAAGGGCAGAGGCTTAACTGTGAACTATTACACCTGGAAATTTCTTTTTTCCTTTTGTTCTTGTTTTGGGGTCACACCCAGCGGTGCGCAGGGGTTACTCCTGGCTCTGTGCTCAGAAATCGCTCCTGGCAGGCTCGGGGGACCATATGGAATGACGGAATTCAAACCACCATCCGTCCTAGATCGGCTGCGTGCAAGGCAAATGCTCTACCGCTGTGCTATCTCTCTGGCTCCATCACCTGGAAATTTCTTAAACCGATAAGATACCAAGATGCACAGTTCTTAGATGACAAAGTCTATTTGGGGGGAGGGGACGGGTGGTTGAACCCACATCTGGGAAGCTCAGGTTCACTCTTGGCAGGACTCAGGGAACATTATATGATGCGGGGGATCAGCCCAGGTCAGCCAAGTGTGAGACAAGTGCCTGCCCACCCCACTGTCCTCTCTCTCTAGCCACTAATTAATTACCTAATTAACACCCACAACTTGTGATGAGTCCCGTGATGGAATTAAAACCTTCCGAGGGGCCCGGAGAGATAGCACAGCGGCGTTTGCCTTGCAAGCAGCCGATCCAGGACCAAAGGTGGTTGGTTCGAATCCCGGTGTCCCATATGGTCCCCCATGCCTGCCAGGAGCTATTTCTGAGCAGACAGCCAGGAGAAACCCCTGAGCACTGCCGGGTGTGACCCAAAAACTAAAAAAAAAAAAAAAAAAAAAAAACCTTCCGAAAACAGGTGGGCATTATTTTCCACAGTAACTTAAAAACCATGAGTATCCAAATACAACCAAACTGCCCCATGAATCAGCCTCTTACTTGTGGTCATATAAAATACATCGTCCAGAGGACACACAAACACACAAACACACACATAAACACACACACACACACACACACGCACACTATGAAATAGAGCAAGTATTCTTCAAAAGAGAGGAGGTTTTGTAAATACTTTGCCTATTTCAGCAATTCATAAGCATTCTAGTCGACATTTTGGACACATTTTTTTTTAACTTGACTGAAATGTGTTTCAAAATAGCAAAACCAACTCAGTGGCTGGAAATCAGTGAAGGCCTGTCTGCTTCCACTGTCGAAAGGTTTCCAGGAGGGGCCTGAGCACAGGTTAGGATGTTTCAATGACCACCCAGCTAGCAGCTATGAGCAAGTGAGAGTCGCACCAAAATGAGCCTCCCTTATCCATAGGACTCTGGATGTGCTGAGTCCTGTAATCTCGCCAAATGTGGGCAACTAGACTGCAAAATTTGTGGTAGTCGGAGGGAGGGGGGTTTGCAGCATTCAAAAGCTCTTCCAGGGGCAGAGGGGGATCAGCCTCCTGGGATTGGGTTGAGACTCGAGGAAGTCACCCAAGAGGTTTAGCAGTGTGGACAGGTGGTCCAGGCTTCTCTAAGCCCAGCCCTAAAGTTCTGCGAGTCTATGCTAATCCTTCCTCCAGAGAAACAGCAGAACGCACAAAAGATCCGAGTCAGGGAGAGGTCAGCCAACAGTGTCCTCCAGACCACCGCTTAGACACGCTCGCTGTGACAACTGCCCGAAATACTCGGTGTTCTGGCTACTAAAACAATGAACACTCCCAGTTCATAAGCAATCCCCAGGCCTTTCCGCGCCACCAGCCGCTACCTCCCGGCGAACTGACCCTCCAAGATTCAATGACCACAGGCTGGTGCCTGGGCAACCGGCAGCCCTCAGAACCCACCTACCGCCCATGTCTGTTCTGATGGCGAATGTGTGAGTGCTACGGCTGTTAATTATTTTGAAAACCACAAGTCACGACCAGTGCCATTCATCAGAGAACTAATTTGCCTAAGAGTTCTCTGTCTTCGGAATGTATGGACTTAATTAAAGTCAAGTTTATAAAAAACAAACAAACAAACAAACAAAAATGAAGCCTACACTGTAACTCCTGTCCTTTTCTGTAACTGGCAGTGGTTGAGCTCCATTATACACAAGCCTGGCATCTGAAATCTCTCTGTTCCTCTCACAAACCAATCATTCATTTGCCCACCAGGCCAGTGAGGCAGGCTCTGGGCTGAGGAGTAGCAAAAATGCCCATCACCTACTCACAAGGTGCCAGTAGAGGACATGCAAGGGGTCAGATGGGGAAGCATAAAATTGCATACTGTGGGTGCCTGGCTAAGTGCTACGAGGGATGGGGGAGGACAGCGTTGTGCACCAGTGAGGAGATGGGGGGCCAGGAGAGGCACAACAAGGGACATGCCGGGATCACCATGGAAACAAGGAATTCGGGGCAGATGGGGCAGCAGGCGCCAAGACACAGACGGGCATTTGCAGGCATCCCCTACAGCAGAGTGGGGGAAGGAAAGACAGAAGCAAAACAGAAGAACTTGGGGCCACACGAGGCAGGGCCCGGGGTGCCATCTGCTGTGTGACTCTGTGCGGGAACACTTTCCTGACACTCTGAGATGACAAACATCTTGAGGGGTGAGCCCCCGGGGGGGGGGGGGGGGAGTGGGGGAGCAGGAGGCTGGTCTTTCAAGGAGTTGTGATTTCTGTTTGCCTGTGTTGCTATAGAACGCTGAGCCCTGGGAGTGAGCTCGCCTCCTCCTCCCAGCTGCAAGCTCAGTTACCAGCAAGGCGGCACCAGAGGATCTTGGACCAAAGACGTGGCCAAGAAAGGGAATCTGCATATGAACACATATCGGCCCCACTCAGCTCTGAGAAGATGATTTTGTTGCGCAGAGCCTGGTCCCGCGACCAAGTCTCAGCTCTCAGACCTGAGTGCCTCTGTGGCCGTGCAACAGTGGTTCTACTGAACGGAACTGGGGTTCTTGTCACTGAAGGAAACCAAACAAATCGTAACGAAGTGCTTACCGAGGGCCATAAAAAAAGGAAGGAAGGAAGGAAGGAAGGAAGGAAGGAAGGAAGGAAGGAAGGAAGGAAGGAAGGAAGGAAGGAAGGAAGGAAGGAAGGAAGGAAGGAAGGAAGGAAGGAAGGAGGGAAGGAAGGAGGGAGGGACGGAGGGAGGGAGGGAGGGAGGGAGGGAGGGAGGGAGGGAGGGAAGGAGGGAAGGAGGGAAGGAGGGAAGGAAGGAAGGAAGGAAGGAAGGAAGGAAGGAAGGAAGGAAGGAAGGAAGGAAGGAAGGAAGGAAGGAAGGAAGGAAGGAAGGAAGGAAGGAAGGAAGGAAGGGAGGAAGGGAGGAAGGGAGGGAGGGAGGGAGGGAAGGAGGGAAGGAAGGAAGGAAGGAAGGAAGGAAGGAAGGAAGGAAGGAAGGAAGGAAGGAAGGAAGGAAGGAAGGAAGGAAGGAAGGAAGGAAGGAAGGAAGGAAGGAAGGAAGGAAGGAAGGGCAAAAGATTGTCCTAACCTCTTTATTTCTCATAATAGCTGTTCATTCTCAAAAGATCTTGGCCACAAACCCGGTAAGCTGTCCCCACCAAAACAGGTGGGTGTTGATTTCTGCCCTGTGTTTGGGCTCCAGAGAGCCATTATAAAGGACTGCTGCCTCGCTCCCTGCCTGATTTTCTGCATGAGGCAGCCAAGAAGACGCCAGCCAACATAATCTCTCCAGGGCCCAAACCCGGTAAGCTGACCCCACCCAATATGAAATACCTTTTTCAGGAAATCCAAGCACCTCTTTCAACATATAAAAGTTGGACAGGTCTTCTCCCTGGCCTGGGGAGTGCTGGGAGGCTTGGCAGGCCACCAGCCATTCTTGTCCTTTTCCCCTGACTCCAGGCCTTCCCTGGGTGCCAGCTCAGATGGCCAGAAGTGGGTTCAGGTGGACTCTTAGTGGTCCTCAGGTTCCTCCCTCCCTCCGTACTCCAGGGGGGAGGTGCATGGGGAGGAGGGTGGGCAGACATCTGGCTTCCGGTTTCCTCCTTGATTCTGGAGACCAACTCCTGCCAGGTATAGGGTTTGGGGAGGCCCCATACCAGACCTTTTCTCCCTAGCCTGGGGAGTGCTGGGAGGCTTGGCAGGCCCCCAGCCGTCCTTGTCTTTTTCCCCTGACTCCAGGCCTTCCCTGGGTGCCAGCTCAGATGGCCAGAAGTGGGTTCAGGTGGACTCTTAGTGGTCCTCAGGCTTCCCCCCTACCTCTCCTTACACTAATAGAAATGCGCTTTGGGAGGAGGGCGGGCCGTTTTAGTACTGGTTTATGTTGGGACAGTCACTGGAACTTTTTTCTCCTTGTTTTCCTATTGATAGTATTTTATGCATATATTTTATATATCCATAACATCCATCTTGTATTGTGACCTTGATACTGCCCTACAAATCTCATTTCTAATATTTTACTGCCTCAGTCCCAACCCTTATTTCCCATCTTCCCATGTAGGTGCAGCTCATGACATGAAGCTCACCACATAGAGTGATAAGTACAGTTAGAGAAATAACTACACTGAAAACTATCATACAATGTAATTGAATGAGGAAAAGAGAAAGCCTTTCTCGAGTACAGGTATGGGTGGGGTCGGGAGTAAGTAGATACGGGAAACTGGTGGTGGGAATCCTGCACTAGTGAACGGGGGTGTTCTTTACATGACTGTAATCATACAACTACAATTATATTTGTAATCATGGTGTTTAAATAAAGATAATTTATATAAAAAGAAGAATATTTGCCTGAATGATGGAATGGATAAATGGTGACAGTCTATAATGAACAATAATTCCCTCCCTCTTGCAGAGGAAATGCTCAAAACTAAAGGAAACTTATTTTAATAAAAAATATATTTTCGGGGCCGGAGAGATAGCATGGAGGTAAGTCATTTGCCTTTCATGCAGAAGGTCATCGGTTCGAATCCCGGCGTCCCATATGGTCCCCCGTGCTTGCCAGGAGCAATTTCTGAGCATGGAGCCAGGAGTAACCCCTGAGCACAGCCGGGTGAGACCCAAAAACCAAAAAAAAAAAAAAATATATATATATATATATTTTCCCTTCCAAAAAAAAAAAAGTTGGGAGGAGAGAACGAGGCCATTTGCAGTTACACCCTATACTTTTGGTGTTTTGGAATAAAATCGCTTCCTAGTTTCCCTTCTGCAGTGCCCAAAAAAGGGATTATCAGAACTTCCTTATCGTCAAAGCCAGTGTTTGTTGTAGGTCACTTTACTGAGCAATTCTCTTCTTGTTTCAGCAAGCAAGTTGATTAAATCTAGATTTATAATTCATCTATAGGCGTGTTCCTTTTATAACAAAATCTATAACTCAGAGCCTTCCTTAGGACAAACAAGTATGCTCTGAAAAGAACAGTCTCAAATTATTTCAGAATAGAACGACTCTTTAGAACTCATCTTCAGTTTCATTTCCTTGGAAGAAAAATTATCAGTCACCGATATATATAAATTATATAATGCATCAAATGTTTTGAGGATTTTGTTTTGGGGTTTGGAGTCATACCAAGTTATGTTCAGGGGTTACTCCTAAAAAAAAAAAAGAAAGAAAGAAAAATAAAAGATCTTGGCCAACAACCCAAAATGCTAAGCTATTATGGAACTAATGCACAGTGTCCCTTGCCTGATTTCACAGTCCGCTGCTTGTGGTCAGTCTGTCCTTGGGCCAGAGAATTCATAAAAGTAGAATCATCATGAAGAGGGAACAAGAAAATCACAATGAAAAGTTTTTGACAACTGGAAGGAAAAACGGAATGCCACTTGCACATTATTACAACTTGGAAAGGAGCAGAAAGAATAGTCAGCCTGGGGTCAGAGAGTCAGCACAGCAGTGGAACCTTTGCCTTGCACGTAGTACGGGTTCGATTCCCAGCATCCCATATGGTCTCCTGAGCCTGCCAATGGTGATTTCTGAGCACAGAGCCAAGAGTAACCCCTGAATGCTGCCGGGTGTGGCCCAAAAACCAAAAAAAAAAAAAAAATAGTAGTCAACCACAGGGATGGTCACCACGTGCCTTCTCTCTTGCCACCTCAGCATCGTAGGGTCTCAACCCTTGAGACTGGGTTGAGTCTCAGATTCCCCGGCCAGAATGTGACTGTCAGTCTGTTCCCTCTGCTGCTAATTCCTGGGGCGGCTACACAGTCCCTATTTGCCAGATGGCCCTCCTGGCCCTGATTTCCAGAAAGCCAAGGGTGATACAAGCTACCACTCTCACTCTGGGTTTAGTCTCGAGGGGACAAGTCCTCTGTGATGGCCCGATTCTCTAGCTCCCTTCAGGGACTCCTCCAAAAGATCCTGAGATTCAATCATCAGGCTTCATTTCCTTTCTCTGGGTCTTTGGGCCAGAATCAGCTTAGAATCCATTCCTAACTTTTCTTTTTATAATATCTTTAAGCACCATGATTACAAACATGTTTGTGGTTGGGTTTCAGTTCACCAATGCAACCTTCCCACCACTACTGTCCCCATCTCCCTCAGCCTCTACCCACTGCCTGTACCCAAGACAGGCATTCTACTTCTCTCACTCACAACCATTGTCATGATAGTTGTCGGTGTAGTCATTTCTCTAATTGGGCTCACCACTCTTTGTGGTGAGTTTCAGATCGAGGGCTAGTCCTGCCAGCTCTCATCTCTATTGTCTCTGGGTATTATTACCATATACTGTTTTTTTTTTTTCTTAAATCCCACAAATGAGTGAGACTATCCTGTGTCTATCTCTCTCCCTCTGACTCATTTCACTCAGCATAATAGTTTCCATGTCCATCCATGTAAAGGAAAAATTCATGACTTCATTTTTCCTGGCAGCTGCATACTATTTCCATTGTGTATATGTACCATGGTTTCTTTAGCCATTCATCTGTTACATTCCTAACTTTTAAAAACTTTTTTTTAACTTTATTTATTTATTGATTGGTTGGTTTCTGAATCACAGCCAGCAGGGCTCAGGGGTTACTCCTGACTGCATTCAGAAATCGCCCCAGGCTGGGGGACCATATGGGATGCCAAGAATCGATCCGGGTCCCTCTCAGGTTGGCAACACACAAGGCAAATGACCTAATGCTGTGCTATCTTTCTGGCCCCACTTTTTTCAAACTTTTTAATGGGATTAGGTTAGGTGTATGACTTCACCATTGAAAATCGAAACCGAGAACCACGTTTATTTCTTAAGCACCCCACTGGAATTCATGGATCATGTCAATTTTTTTTTCGAAGAAATTAAATGAACACCAACAAACAAAAATAGAGACAATTCTTAGTAAAAATTCATGGAGCTGTTAATCAGAAGAACTCAGAATCAACTGGTCAATGGGGTTGGGGTGGGGCAGGACAGGGAGATACAAACAGGTTTGAGGATTTGGTACAACACTAACTCCTGAGCAATGCTGGGAGTGGCCTCAGATCCAAGAAACTGCCAGGGAGGTTCCCTCAAAATATAGATTATAAAAACCAAAAACAAGTAACAAAAATGAAATTTCCCGAATCATTATGATATAACGGTGTCTAAATTACACTTGTCATTTTCGGTTTTTTTAAAGTCCAGTTACATACACACACATTCACATCAAATAATATTTTAAGGTTTTAGTGAAAGTCAAAAGTTTCCTATCACTCCACTTCTCACGTAAGTCCCTCTCCCAGGAAAATCTAGGACCTCTCTAGCAGGTATTTCTTTGGCCTGCTTTCATGTTTCCATGTGGCATTTCTAGTTTCAGTTCTTGACTTCTTGAGATTAGATTTGATCTTCTGGCCCCTCCTATAAAGTTTAACGGTATTGCTCTGACAATCATCTGCCTGCAACAGTCTTTCTACTGGCTACACAAAAATTTCAGTTAAACCAGTATTTTACATTTCATGGTCAAACAAACATAGCTCACTGCTTAGCTATCTTGGTTCCATGATTCCATTTCTAGCCATGGTCATTTTTTAAAATAAATGTAATTTTTGTTTGTTTGTTTGTTTGTTTGTGAGCCACACCCACCCTTGCTGAGGCTTGCTTCTGTTCTGAGTTCAGAAATCACTCCTTCAGGACTCGGGGACTATATGGGATGCCAGAAATCAATCCCAGGTCAGCTTGTGTGCAAGGCGATAGTACCTCTCTGGCCCCCAACCAACCATTCTCAATTCTTTGCTTTTCTTGGAATTAGTAACCACTGCTTCTTTGATTTATTTACTTCATAACACTAAACTATGAGCCTTAAGTACATATTTATCTCCAGACTCTTCTAAAAATTCAGACATTCCTTTGCATGATAACCAATGAGCTTCATTTCAGATTCTTGGCAAAATCCCCACTGCAGCTCTCCTCTGGAGCCAGCCTCCTTGCTCAGCTGTAAACGGGGCTTCCCTCCACCTTCCAGGTGAATTCCTACTTTTTGGAGCTCCTGTCACCTACCCTCAGGGGTACAGAACCTCCCCCCCCCACACCCCCGGAGTTTCCTGTAAAGGGTCCCCGGGAAGCAGATGCTTTTCAGTATCAAGTGCCTGAGCTGCCTTTGCTCTGCTGTCTTCCTGCCAACTGCTTGGCTGAGTACACAACGTTGAATTGGAAACCAGTTCTGCCTCAAAATATGCGCACTCTGGGACTCTGATGTCATTCTGAGTGCCACAGCCTTGGTTTGGAGGAAGCTGAGTCTGGGTCCTTTGGACATTCTCTCTCTGTGTGTCTGTCTCCCTGTCTAGCTCGCTCTGACTCTATATATGTGTCTCCACTTAGCCTATGTTCTAGTATCTCATAATCACATGTCTTGGGGTAAACATCTTCTCTCTCTTTCAATATGCTTTCCAGAAACACAACAACAGGTCTTTTCTTTTTTTGTTTTGTTTTGTTTTTGGGTCACATCTGCAGCACTCAGGGGTTACTCCTGGCTCTTCGGGGAACCATATGGGATGCCAGGATTTGAACCACCGACCATCCTCGACTGGCTGCATGCAAGGCAAATGCCCTACTGCTGTGCTATCTCTCCGGCCCAACAACAGCTCCTTTCAATGCAGAAGTCTCTGTCCTTCTAGCCTGGAAAACTGCCTCTTACCCCTCCCCTTTCCAATCTATCCTCTGCTTTGCCTAGGCAAACTTTTTAAGAACCCTGATGTTATATACTGGAACTCTTGAATAAAGCCTCTCACTCTTGTTTGTTTGTTTGGCCTCCCATATCTTTTTTTTTTTTTTTTTTAGTTTTTGGGCCACACCCAGCTGTGCTCAGGGGTTACTCCTGGCTATCTGCTTAGAAATAGCTCCTGGCAGGTACGGGGGACCATATGGGACACCAGGATTCGAACCATCCACCTTGGGTCCTGGATCAGCTGTTTGCAAGGCAAACGCCACTGTGCTATCTCTTCGGCCCCGGCCTCCCATCTTTGAACTGTCTGTGGACTTCTATTTTTCTAGAAAACTCATTCAGTTTTTATCTTCCATCTGTCCCAATTTTAATACACATTTTAAATACACATTTTAAATTTGTATTCTTAAACTTCCCAGTTCCAAAGATTATTCTTCTCCAGTGCCTTTTCCCATCATTTTCCTGATCTATTTCTAATCTGAAGATGCAGTAAATGTGTTAAATGTTTGCAAGGTTTTCTCCTTATCCTGGTTTTCTCTTCATCCTTCCACTGTTTCAAGTGCCCTTTTACGTCTCTATCCTGTGTGGCTGTGCCTTTCCCCCTGGGAACTTAACCTCCTCTTGGAGGTGCCCAGGGCATCGAAGAGAAAGTGCCTGGAAGCTCTGAGGTAGAAACAGTCTACCAGTAGGGCTGCAGTCGATTTGCTGGAGCAGTTTTCCGTCTTTTCTCCCTTCAGAGCAATCTCACTGCTGACCAAATGCACTTCTACTACCTCCCCATTTCCCTCAAGATCCAGGAGGGCTCTCAGGGCAGACTTTTTTCTGCTAAGGGAGAATTAGCCTTTCCCATCCTGTCAGTGGGCACGGTGCAGGCAACTGAGCTCAATCTCACTGGAGGTGCCTACTGACAGTTCGTCATCAGTGCCACAGGAAATGTCAGCTTACTTCTGGCTGAGCTGCTCATGCCAAGGGCTGGAGCAGAGGGGAGAAAACTGACTCCATGTGGTCACCACTGGAGTTCAAGCAGCCACCTTTCACTCTCACCGAGAAACGAACAGGAAGTAGAATTCAACACCCATGGGCCATCCATCATGGAAATTACCTGTATGCCAGAGTTCAATCGAAAGTTCAGCGTACCTCACCAAACACGAAAGGGATTCCTTACTAGAGGAAATGCATGGAGGCAGAAAATAACATGGTAGGGACCAGAGCAATAGCACAGCAGTAAGGCGTTTGCCTTGCATGTGGCCAACCTGGGACAAACCCAAATTTGATCCCCGACATCCACATGGTCTCCCGAGCCTGCCAGGAGTGATTTCTGAGTGCAGAGCCAGAAGTAACCCCTTAGCACTGCTAATTTTCCTGGGAGAGGGGCTTATGTGAGAAGTAGAGGAAACTTCTGGCTTTCACTAAAACCTTACAATATTATTTGATGTGAGTGAGTGTGTGTGTGTGTGTGTGTGTGTGTGTGTGTGTGTGTGTGTGTGTGTGTGTGTGTGTGTGTGTGTGTGTGTGTAACTGGAGTTAAACCAAAAATAAATAAATAAATAAAAAAAGAAAAGAATATGGTAGCACTCAGACAAGTTCCTCACTGCAAGGGGGTGGATTTGTATTTGCTCTGCCACGCGTTGGTCACATGACCCAGAGCCCTTTCTTCCCTTTTCCGAGTTGCTGCTTCTCCCTTCTTACCCACACCCCGCCTCCAATAGCCGAGGCCTAAATGACATAGAGATGCTCTAAAATGCTTTGATAACAATCACGATTATATACGGATGTTCCTGCAAATGAGTATATTAAAACAGAGAAAGGGGGCCAAAGCAATAGCACAGCCGTAGGGCATTTGCCTTGCAAGCAGCCAACCCAGGACAGACTCCCGTTGGATCCCCAGCTTTATGTTCCCCCAAAACTGCCAGGAGCAACTTCTCAGTGCAGAGCCAGGAGTAACCCCTGAGCGCTGCCGGTGGTGGCCCAAAAACCAAAGAACAAGAGCGAGTGAGAGAGAAAGGGGCAGGGGACCCTCTACCAAGTCAATACAAAAGGAAAAATAAACAGCACCAGAGTGAAGGTGGTACCTGAACTAACACGCTCCTCTGACTGGCATTCTCCGTGAGGCGCCTGAGCTCCCGCTCCTGGTCCTGCAGCTTCTGCTGACTCTGGCTCAAAAGGCTCTCGTACCGCTTCTCCGCAGCTTTCTCTCTTTCCTCTGCCTCGTGGCGCAATTTTTCAACTTCACTCTTCAGGTCCTACACCGGGAAAGAATGAGAATTGACTTGACACAAATTTCAAGGAAACAGCTTCTCGCCTGCTTTTCCTTACTGTGGAGGACTCCTGCAAGTGTTTCACGATGATCTCCCTTCTCGGGGAATGTCATTAAGGTCTGAAATCTGGAAGTGGCTTTATGCAGATATTTACTCAACATCGTTCACCAGACTGCAAACCCAGAACACTGTCCAGTAAGAGGAAATGGACTTACGGAAGGTGAGAGATGAAAAATATACAAGCAGGGGCAAGAACGAAACAAGGTAGTTACATAATAGGATGCCACTCTATTTTCTAAGTATTTATAGAAAATCACTGTTAAAGCTGAGAGCACGCATCTAAATAATAAGTAGGGAATTTTCTATTTCTGTTTTTTCTGAGTTTATACAACCTCAAAATAAGCCTGCATTACTTCCACAAGGGGAGGGAGGGGGGAAAAGACACTCCTGATAAATGACATTTACAAAAGCATGAGAACTACTCGTGTTACAATGCTCGGAGATAAAATGGAAAGCAAGCAGTATGAAGCATGGTTTTAGGTGCCGAAAATATGTACTCTGTGTACTACTGAAGCACAATTCATAATAGCAAAAGGCTGCCCACAGCCCACAGCCACCGATACCCCACTGAGAAGATCCACTCACAGTGGCCACCCTGCAGCTACAGAGAAAAGGGAGGCACGATCCTTGGAAACACTGCCTGGAAGCGATCTTCAGAATTAAGTTTGGGCAGACCCCAAGAAAAGACAACGGATAAAAAGCAGATTGTTACTGAAGTGTACAAGAAATTCAGAGGCTGCTGAAACAGACAGAGAAGGGGCAGAGACAGAGATGAAAGAGCCCATTTTATGGATGTGCTGTTGAAACCAAATAAAGACTTTAAAAACTTTTGGGAATAAAATTTACACACTTAAGTCTTAGCCAGGAGCTAGCTTACATGAGGCTAAGTCCAGTTCGATCCTGGTACCAAGTTATCAATTTCCAGGTCCAGCCTGGGCAAACTGTGGGGCCAGAGCAGCACCTCAACTTCACTGACCCACTGGCCTGGGTGTCTCAGAATGGCCACGAGGGACCCCAGACTCCCTGATCTCTGTATGGGAGGCCAGAAGAAAAAAGAAAGAAATCTGGATTCTAGTCACTGTTTCCTTTGAGGTGCAGAAGCTTCTCAGTTTAATATAGTCCCATTTGTTTATCTCTGCTTGCACTTGTTTGGACAGCAATGTTTCCTCCTTGAATATGCCTAACTAAAGAAATCTAAGACTGAAAGAAGAACAAACAAAAACTGAATTGTATACTGAAGTGACTGGTGAGTCCAACAGTAAGGCTTTCTGTGACTCTAAGGCCGAAATTTGCTCGTGTCTTGTGACGGACTTTTCTAGGAATAAAAGGAGAGAGGGCTGCACACAGACACTGTTAGTGGATCTTCATGATCATTCTATAGGAAATAATATTAAGGGACCGGGGAGACAGTTCAAGGGGTTGGTGTGCGTGCCTTACAAATGAGGGTACTCAAGTTCAATCTTGGCCTCCTCATGGTCCCCACAACACTATTGGATATACTTCAGAAGACCCTCAAACACCTCCTTCTCCAGAGAGGATGTTGGTTTCTAAATACCATCGTCCAATGAAAAAAAACCAGGATCACTGGAGAAATGACTGATTCCAGACTGGGCCAGGAGGAAAACTAGTCATCTGGAGCATCCAATGAGCAGAGGCATGAGCTCATCCGTTGAGCATCAACGTAGAGACATACTCAAAACATAATGGGACATGTTGAAAAGACCCGGAGTCAGTTTGAAGGAGTTCCCATAGCCAGATCTGGGAAACCTTGAGCAGCAAAATAAATTATGATTCTGATGGCTTGGAATCTACAGAAAATAACAAGCATTTATGAAACCATGCGGACAGAAACAAGGTTCTAAAATAACAAATGCAGAAAGAACAGTTCTTGCAGAATGACATGTAAGCACGCGACGAATCATGGATCACAGGAAGTCACCATTAGGCAAACATAAGCAGGAAGAGTGATAATTATTAACAGGAGCTAAGATTCATGAAGGCATCATGGGAAACAAGGTGTCGACAGAGCCTCGAAGTATCTCTCCCCAAAAATGAGGGTACCCACAAATAGGGTGGAAGAAAACTTGATTGTGACCGAACAACCAACCCTGACCTCCTCGAATGACAAGTGAACCTTCAGACACCATATGTTATGGAGGTAATACCAGGTCGGTGATATTCCTGCTTCAGTCTAATCAGGAGTGTAAGAAAAATCCAAAGGGGGGGGCGGGGTTTACAAAGCACTGGTTTAGCGCTGTGGACAGTGTCATATCATGAAGGACAAGGACTGACAAAATGTCCCTACCTGGATGAGACTAAGCTGATAGGACAAGTCATGTGCGGATCCTAGACTAGAAAGGTGGAGGGAGGGGGGCCTGACTGGGAAAAAAAAAAAAAAAAAAAAAAAAAAAAAAGAATGATCCATATGATAATCCAAATAATCCATAAATTTGTTGACTCTATTGATGCTAATTTCTTGATTTTGCCAAGAAGCCTCCAGTTATGTAAAATTATCACCATTCCAGGAAACTGGCTGAAGAGTCAGTGGGAGCCCTACTCCCTACTATCTCCCCATATTTCATCTAGGTCTTAAATGACTCTGAACTCAAAGGGCTTTAGGGCCAGGGGGTGTGGCTGTGGTGGAGCCTGATCCCCAGAACACCCAGTAACCGACAAGTGCACCCCCAGGATGATCCTTGGCATCTTCACAGGGAACAATGTGACACCTGCAGCAACCCTACCCCCACAAAGAGAAGAAGGGGGGTGGTCACTGTCTCTCTCTGACTTGAATAAAACCATTTACAATACTCAGGGAACTCTAAACATTAACTGTTTTTTTTGTTTGTTTGTTTGTTTTTTGGTTTTGGGGCCACACCCGGTGATGCTCAGGGGTTCCTCCTGGCTATGCGCTCAGAAGTCGCTCCTGGCTTGGGGGACCATATGGGACGCCGGGGGATCGAACTGCGGTCCATCCTAGGCTAGCGCAGACAAGGCAGGCACCTTACCTCTAGCGCCACCGCCGGGCCCCACATTAACTGTTTTTTAAATAATACTATAACTGGATCTTTCTGAAAGGAAACATGCCTTTTGTTGTTCAACAGCTGCTCTGAGCTCTTTGTCCTTGGGTCATTCCTGGATGCTATGATTCCAGCCTTGAAAAGAACGTCTTTCCTCAATACATAGGGGACCCCTGAAGCACAGCATATTCCCTGAGCACAGCCTATCCTCAGGGATAGGCTCGGCGAACTCTAGCTTCAAGTGTATCAGGTGGGCCCCCAGCACCACCCCAGGGCCCAACTTGCTCACACAGTCACATTCAATCATCTGACTGGCTGAGAAGTACTAGAAAGGCTCCCAGCCCTTCAAAGTAGGCTTTGAGCACCAAACAAAATACTAAACAACATAAAAATTGTATCTTGGGAGTTACTTGGGCTCTAATAACCAGTGTTGATGGAGAGGGAAGTAAAGTCAGGGTACAGATGTGAAGAAGGCGGTAAGTAAATTTACGTGAGCTTAAGTGAAGTGGTGCAAGGCTGTCAGGACCACTGTCTCTCCTCAGTATGCATCCGAACTTTTCCATAAAAGCAGATTTTTTTTTAAAAAAAAAGACCTCATCACAGATTCAAAACCTGAAATACAAAAACGTGATAATGAATAACTCTTCAAATTATGTTATTCTTTGATCAATGTTTTAAATATTTTAATGCTATATAGAGACTACATCCATAATATGAGGGGAGAAAGTAAACATTTGTAAAACAAGGGTTGTTCAAAGGAAACAAAGAAACCCTTTAAAAAAAAATAAATGTTAATTTTTTTTCTTGGGCAAACAAATGATAAGACTGCCCTGGACCTTTAATCCAAAACAACTGGACCAGGAACCCCATCATGAATTGTAAATGTCAGTAAATAGAAATTCAATCCTAGAGGGAGCTAAGAAGATTCTTTTTTATTACACAAATAACACTAAGGCAACATTAACAGAATTTTAAAGGAAAGGATAAAAACATGGAGGAGGGGGAGGGCAAACAGGAAAGAAGAAAAAGCTAATGTCTCTTCTCCCGGAACAAAGGAACCAATCTATCCCACTGCAGAGGTTCTTTTGGCTCCATGTTCATCTGCCACCATGGTACAATTTGAACTTGGACTGATTTTCCTCTCCATCTTACTCTGTTGATTCCAATGCAGAGAGAAAAAAAAACAAACAAACAAGGAAATAATACCATACATGAGCACGCACGCACGCACACACGCGCACGTGCACACACACACACACATACACATGCAAAACCAAGTTTAAAACTATTAAGTCGAGGGCAGTTTTTCTGTGGGCTTCTTCTGGGGCTTGGAAATGGGCTACACCTGGTGATGCTCAGAGAATCATAGCGCCATGTGATGCCACGGATGGGCATGGGGTAGGTACCGTGATTTTTGTACCACAAGACACACCTTTCCCCTCCAAAAGCGCATCTTATGGAGCGAATGCCACCTGGAGCTGAAGCCTGAGTGCAGGGGAGATGAGCATCTAAAACCTATGTTTTTGGGTCACACCCAGCAGCGCTCAGGGGCTACTCCTGGCTCTATGCTCAGAAATCGCTCCTGGCAGGCTGGTGGACCCTATGGGATGCCGGGATTTGAACCACCATCCTGCGTCTAAGGCAAACGCCCTACCGCTGTGCTCTCTCTCTAGAACCTGTTTTAGGTTCTTAAAATAGGATGCATCTTATAAGGTGAAAAATAACATAATATGCAAGGTAAGCACCTTAAACCCTCTATTTCCTCTTTCTTAACTGAGCTTCTGTGAGTTTCAATTCTGTTAATGACAGTTTTGCGTCTACATTGCTCCACCAACACCACCACCACCACCACCACCACCACCACGAGAGTCCCCATCTTCTGCCACTGCCCCAGAGCTCTCAGCCCAGTCTGTAGAGCAACCCTCCAGGGCTACTGTGGTCTGGGCCACGTCTTGCTCCTTTATCGCACTTCAAAAGGCAAGATCTGGCACCAGCTGATGCGCGAGAGCATCTTTATAGGCGTCACTTCAATACATACATCTGAAGTCACTGGCCTAATTCCCACCACCTCCAACCATCTGCTCCAACAGGAAACTCAGCAAAGAATATCTCTATGAGTCAAAACAAGTTTTTGGATTTGTTTCTAACTTTTGATTTGGTTGCTGAGGCTGAGTTGCCTGAGTGAAATTCAGTTGAAAAGGTACGTTTTGAGGATTGGTCCTCAAGACTGGCAGACTTTCTTCGAAACAACAGTGCGACTACAATGCCACCAACTAAGTCGAATGCTTTCATTTCACCACCACCTCACCAGCACTGCCATTTTCTTAAATGTTTGCCAACTTAACTGACACGACATGGTTCTGCACACAAAAGCATGAGTTTGCATTTGTTTGACTGCCACCATGGGTATCTATCTATCCATCTATCTATCCATCTATCTATCATCTATCTATCTATCTATCTATATTTTTTTGGTTTTTGGCCTACACCCATTTGACACTCAGGGGTTACTCCTGGCTATGCGCTCAGAAATCGCCCCTGGCTTGGGGGACCATATGGGATCGAACCGCGGTCCGTCCTACGCTAGCGCTTGCAAGGTAGACACCTTACCTCTAGCGCCACCTTCCCGGCCCCGGGTATCTATATTTTTAATTCACTTTTTGGATTGAAAGCATTCAATCAAGTTCAAATTGTTTCATGATGGCATATGAATATGGACCCAAAAAAGACCTCTGCAGTGGGGCTTTTTTGATTTACAACAAAACAGAAACCAGAATTCTAGAATTTCATCAGAATCTTTCCTATTCTACTTAGCTACTGTTTGGGTTTTCCCCTTGTGCAAAACATCTTTTCAGTATTAATGAAAAGAGTTCAAGAATGGTCTTCATTCCTTTGTTCATTTCTTCATTCCTCCTTTCCTTTCACCTCCCCTTCCTTCCTTCCCTCCCTTCCCTTTCCTTTTTCCTTCCTTCTTCCTTCCTCCCTGTCTCCCTTCTTTTCCTTCCTTTCTTCCTTCCTTTCCTCCCTCTCTCCCTTCCTCTCCTTTCCCTCCCTTTCTTCCTTCTTTTCTTTTTAGTTTTTAGGCTACACCCAACAATTTCGCTACAATACTATTGTACAATAGTATTATTGTACTATTGCTCCAGCCCCAAGAATGATCTTTCTGAAGCAAAGATGACCTCAAGAATTAACCAAGTGTGTGGGGCCAGGAAGGTGGCGCTAGAGTTAAGGTGTCTGCCTTGCAAGTGCTAGCATAGGATGGACCGCGGTTCGATCCCCCGGCGTCCCATATGGTCCCCCAAGCCAGGAGCGATTTCTGAGCGCATAGCCAGGAGTAACCCCTGAGCGTCAAACGGGTGTGGCCCAAAAACCAAAAAAAAAAAAAAAAATTAACCAAGTGTGCATCACCAAATATTTACACAGAAACTCAATGTCCGCTGACTTCAGAAAGGCCACCAGGACATCACTGAGTATGGCCCCAAAACAAAATTTAAAAAAGTACTAAAAAAAAAAAAAAAAAAAAAAAAAAGAACTCGCGAGAAGTCTCAGATAAAAACACTTATGACCAAACAATTCTACTCCTTGGCATCTATGCAAAAAACATAAAACCTTGGGGTTAGAGCAATAGGACAGTGGGTAGGGTGCTTGCTTTGCACACAGCCAAATCGGGTTCAATCCCCAGCATCTCACATGGTTTCCTGAACCTATTAGGAGTACCCCCTGTGTACTGCCAGGTATGGCCCAAAACAAAACAAACAAAATTATATATAAAACCTTTACCTATGTTCTCCTCAGTAACATTCTCTATAACCAAGATCTGAAAACAACTCCACATCCATTGGCACATGAGAAGATAGAGAGGTTGTGGTATATACACATACACAAATGGACAACTAAGCAGTTGTAAGAAAAGATAAAATCTCTTTTGATGCAACTTCCATTGTAGAAAGGGTCGTTACAGGAAATAAGCGAGAGGGGAAAAGGATAAATGTCAGATAATCTCTCGCGTATGTGGTCTAGAAGGAAATAAAGCAAGAAAACGGGATTTTCAGTGATGCCACAGAACTACCAAGCATGGTCGGGAAGGAAGACACAGCAGACCAGAGGTGAACAGGAATAGTGCCACACAAAACAAAGCATAAAACATCCGCATTGCTTTAACCATATTACCTCAACTACAGTAATAAAAGGGGAGCTTATTACGTGTTTTAAGTAGCAAAGGCTACTCTTACTGTGCTGCATTTCTTCCATGTATCTCCCAATCAGCCAAATCTGATAATACCAAAACGTCTGTTCCAGAATCTTGCAAAGCACAGGAAGTTTGGATGCTCCTCAGGACTCAATATGAGACCCATCGAATGGGTCCCTAAGACCGTGCGCAAATGTGTGCCTGTGTCTAATTAGGGGTAGTGGCGCCATCCCAGCGTAAATCAAGATCCTGGGAAAAGCCACACCACCAAAAACTATGAACCTCCTCTCATAAGATAAACTTTAGTAATATGAATTATTTACAGAGCACTTGGCAATGAGCCAGAAGTGGTTCCTGGCATTCTTCCCTTCTCATCTCTACCCTGACTGACTGACTGCTCGTACATTTGTGCTGTATTTACACAATGGAGTTGAAGGCACAGAGAGGTTGACAGGATCTTGCAAAACTCTTGCCACAAGCTCCTTTCTTTTTTTTTTTTTTTTTTTTGGTTTTTGGGCCACACCTGGCGGTGCTCAGGGGTTACTCCTGGCTGTCTGCTCAGAAATAGCTCCTGGCAGGCACGGGGGACCATATGGGACACCGGGATTCGAACCAACCACCTTTGGTCCTGGATTGGCTGCTTGCAAGGCAAACACCACTGTGCTATCTCTCCGGGCCCCACAAGCTCCTTTCTAGTGCTCAAATGCAAAACCATGGCTGCCTGATCCCAAGTTCCAGGCCTCTTCCATGAGTCTGGACTGTGGTTAACACCAGTGAAGATGGATCCATTTTGTGGCACGGGCTTCCCCTCGGTGGGCCAATCCAATTCCCTGAGCCACTGCGACCATTTCTCAAGGACTCAGAAAGGCCTGGACATTTATCAGGCTCCAAGCCTCCCACTAATGGACGGGACCGGGCCTGAGGGACCGGGCTGCTGAGGAAAAGCAGGTGGAGAGGCTCAAACATTCGAGGCCCATTGCAGGGGGAGTGAGGGAGGGGAGGGAGGGAATATGTGCTCAGGTGGCCTTGAGGAGCAGCTGCCATGGCAACACTGCCGCCAGCAGGTTCCTGAGCCCTGCACCTGTGGGGTGATAATAAACACCAAGGGGCGGCACGGAAACAGCATGTGTCACCGAGCACAGCCATTGGGACTGAAAATGGATCGTCTTGGGTGGTTGCCCCAAACCTCCTCCAATGTGCCTGGGCTTTCAAGGCCTTGCCTCACATCTGGGCCATCCTCCCAGAGGCGAGTAACAAACCTTTTTGAGTGTTTCCAGTAAACATGGATGGGCCTACACGGACTACATGAATGACTACATGGATGTAGTCTTCTTCCGGGGCTCCAGGAAAGTAAGGTGAGGAAATGAAGGAGGGGTCCCCCACCACCAACAGCACACAAAAGCAGGTTCTGATAACAGGAAGTGAGACTGGACACCACCCTCTGGCCCTCACCATTTCCTGCACTGCTGGGTCTCCTCGTGTGGGCATGGCTGGCAGTCACTAGGGCCAGTCCTTCCCCACCTGCTCACACAAGCCTCATCCAGTTTAAGTAACCCAGGCAGACGGGCACAGCAGGTGGCCCCCAGGCATGAGGACACAGACTGATGAGGTCCTGCATGCCTGCGCCCCGGAGTTCTCAGAGGTAAACAGCAGAGATAGTTGTAAATTGTGAGGCAAGTAAGCCTCTCTGACTCTCATACCCAACAGGACTTTCTGATGAAACCAGGGGTTTAGGGGCTGGAGTGACAGACAGCACAGCAGTAGGGCATTTGCCTTGCATGCTGTGGACCGAGGCAGACCTGGGTTTGATTCCCAGCATCCCATTCCATATGGTCCCCCAAGAAAGGACGGGAGGGATGGAGGAAGGAAGGGAGGGAGGGAGGGAGGGATGGCTTGAGCAAGTCAGCCCTCCTCCCAACAGGAGCAGACCCAGAAAAGCGAAAGATTCTGAAACGTTTTGGAGGGGAAAAGGAGATGGGGAGACTGGGGTCATGCCTAGTGGTACTCAGGGGTTATTCCTGGTTGGCTCTATACTTAGGAATGACCCCAACAGTGTCTGGGACCCCTATGCAGTGTCAGGGGTTGAAGTTGAATCATCAGGATGTAAGGTAAGTACCAACTCTCCTTGCCCCATCATGGAGCCCTCTGCCAGAAGGTACATCCTGATCTCTCAGGCTGACCAGATTAGCCCCACTCCTACTTAGGAAGGAGAGACAGAGCTACAGGGTAGAGGAGAGAGAAAGGCCTTCCTCCCTCCACTCACAGCCAATCCAGGGCACAGCCACTGTGGTGTCTTCAGGACGTGGCTCTCGGAGAGCCCATGGCAACTGCTTCTGCACACCTTCACCCATCTCTGAGCCCGTTCAGCAAACCCCGTGCACACCTCAGCCCTACCCAGGAACTGCAGAAAGAAGCTGCTGGAGGGGCTGAGCAATAGCACAGCAGAGAAGGCATTGGCCGTGCATGCAATGGACCCTGGTTCGATTCTGGGCATCCCCATGATCCCCAAGCACTGCCAGGAGTGAGACCTCAACAGAGAGCCAGAAGTAACCCCTGGGCATTGCCGGGTATGCGCGCCTCCCAAAAAAGAAAAGCTACTTGATCCAGCGGCCATTCAATCCAAGACTTCCCACAGTGTGATTCAGCTGACCTTCAGACTTACTTTGCCCCACCAATTTATCACACACCTTGACCTATTCTAGTCCTCTCCATCTGGAGTGAAAACAGTCCTAACTCCACCACATGTCCCCAATCCTGCCCCTAGAGAACATGCTTAACTCATTGAATCCGACCCATTCAAGTGCTTCTTCTCCCATCAAAGTCCTCCCCCATTACTCTGCTGCGCTCTCTCTCTCTCTCTCCTCTCTCTCTCCCCCCTCTCTTTCCTCTTTTTCTCTCCTCTCCCCCCCCTCTCAGAAATACCATTCCCAAATACCACTTCCTTTTTTTTTCTCCTAATATCATCTTATTTAAGCACCAGGATTACAACCATAATTGTAGCTGGGTTGCAGTCATAAAAAGAACACCACTTTCACTGGTGCAACCTTCCCATCACCAATGCCCTATCTCCTTCCTCCCACACACACCCCCACCTGTATTCAAGACAGGCATTCTACTTCTCTCACTCACTACCATTGTCATGATAGTTGTCAGTGCAGGTATTTCTCTAATTGGGCTCACCACTCTTTGTGGTAAGCTTCATACCATGGGCTGGACCTTCCAGCCCTCATCTCTATTGTCTCTGAGTATTACTGCAATACTACCTTTTATTTTTCTTAAATCCCACAGATGAGTAAGTCTATTCTGTGTCTATCTCTCTCCATATGACTTATTTCATTCAACATAACAATTTCCATGTCCATCATGTATAGGAAAATTTCAAGACTTCATCTCTCCTGACGGCTGCATAGTATTCCTTTGTGTACATGTACCACAGTTTCTTTAGCCACTCATCTGTTGTCGGGCATCTGGGTTGTTTCCAGATTCCGGCTAATGTGAACAGCACTGCAATAAAGATAGGTGTGCAGAAGGCATTTCTGTATTGTTTTTGTGTTCCCAGGGTATATCCCTAGGAATGGCAAACACTACTTCCTACCTGAGCAAGAGAGAGCACACGGGTCACTAGACATCCATCACCTCTTTCAACTCTCACCCCCAAACTCACTATGAAGCAGAGACATGCATGTCTGTTTTACCAATCTGGACACTAAAGCACAAAGTGTCCAAGTAACATGAGCCAAGTAAAAACAAGGAACAGAGGACTGTAAACTAGGCATGCATGTGTTCTTCCCACTGCATGAGCAACCTTCGTGACAGGGTTCAAGAAGCTCTTCGGATTGGCCATGCCTATGCCTGACTGCTCAGCAAGTCTCTTCAGCCTCCGTGTCCCACCCTGGGCTTTCCTCCAGGAAGGTAACTTGCAGAAAAGCAAGGACATTTATTTGCTTTCCATCTAAATGCAAAATATCATTATCCTCAAGTATCTGAAAATACCTTGGATGCAACTGTTTGAGTTGACTGTTTTAGGGGTGGAGTTTGGTTTGAGGGGGAATCCACATTGGCAATGATGAGTGCTCACTCCTAGTTCTGCACTAAGGAATCACTCACTCTTAGCAGTGCTCGAGAGACCATATGGGAAGAAGAGATAGAACCCAGATTAATCACATGCAAAGCATATATATATCCGCATACTGGACATATAGAGTGCCCTATCCACTGTGCTATAGATCCAGTCCTGTATTTAATGTGCTTCTGAAGAAAAGAACACGAGGAAGTCATCTGAAAGTCCCCTCCAAAGAAAGTGCTGCCAAAGCAACATCTGGATGAAGACCGGGCACAGGTCCTCACCCTGCTATGCCTTCCCCAGAAACCCACTGGACACTGGGAACACATGAGCTCAGTTTTGTCTCTCAGAGCAGAGGGACTGGTAGTGTTACTGGTGAGTTACTTGTTCAATGACACATAAGTGGATCATGAAGATGAAGTGTATATATACACCGCATTGTTGATATTCATTGGAAAACTACACAGCTAATAAGGAATGAAGCAATCACGCAATTCATTGCAACTATGGCTAGAACTGGAAGATAGCTTGTTAAATGAGGTAAGGATGAATAAAGGACGATAGCACTTGTAGGTGGTATTTAGACTAACTTCATGAAGGAATGCAATGAATGATTAAGGGGGGAGAGGTGCCTGATTACCCTTGGCTCCAGAGTATAGTAAGAAGGAAAGGAGGAGAGGAGGGGAGGGGAGGGGAGGGAAGAGGAGGGGAGGGGAGGAGAGGGGAGGGGAGGGGAGGAGAGGGGAGGGGAGGACAGGAAAGACAGATGAAAAGTAATGAGGAGGCAAGGGTCCCGGAGATTTAGCGACACTGGTGGTGTTAGAGAACAGAGATAAAGAGCCAAAGCAAGG
Organism: Suncus etruscus; assembly: GCF_024139225.1. Classification (NCBI taxonomy): domain Eukaryota; kingdom Metazoa; phylum Chordata; class Mammalia; order Eulipotyphla; family Soricidae; genus Suncus; species Suncus etruscus. The sequence continues at coordinate 2,870,774 of NC_064852.1, read as the reverse complement.
AATCAACAACTCTAAAATTATGAGACCTGAACTTTAACAAACCAAATTTAAAAACATGCCTGTCGAGATAGTAGGTTGGGGAGTGGGGGTTTATGGGACAGTTATTGGGGAGTTAATGGAAAGGAACCTGGGAACACTGATGGAGGAAAATTGACACCAGTAGTAGGATTGGTACTGGAACATTACATTAAATTAATTAATTTCAGACATTACTGAAATTCAAGTATGAATACCATATTTTTTGCTCTATAGTTTTGGGATGTTCTCCTCCCCTGCACTCAGGCTTCAGCTCTAGGCTGCATGATGCAGAGTGTGTGTTTGTGTGTGTGTGTGTGTGTGTGTGTGTGTGTGTGTGTGTGTGTGTGTGTGTGTGTGTGTGTGTGTGTGTGTGTGTGTGTTTGCACCTTATGGTACAAAAAGTATGGTAACTCTGTACAATATGATGCTTTGATAAAATAAGAACATTTTTTTATTTCGTGAATAATTTTTGAGAAGAAAATGATCCTACCATCTCCAAATCACACTGGAAATGAAAAGCCCCTTGTACTTCCTTCCCCTGTCAGCAAGTTGGTTTTATCTCTGGCCAGATGGAAACCGAGAAGGTTCTCATCCATCAAATTTCCACCTTATCAGGCTTTGCTGGAAGAAAGCTTGTCAAAGTGCTCAGTGATTACCTTTGCATATACAAAGGAAACGTCTTCAACATTGTAATGAGATAGAAGAAAACTTGGTGCTGGAAGGATTTCCGGAATAGGCAGAGACAGTGGGGGCTTCTAACCATACCTGGAGCCAGGCTGGCTACTCATGGGGCCTGTGTGAGAAGCAGGACTGTGAGGACAATGAGGAGGTGCCTGTCTCCTGCCTCAGCTCACCAGAAGTGGGTCCACTTCTTGACATTCCCCCTCCAGAAGAGCTACTTAGAACACAGAATTAACACGCTTTCAAAATTAGATCATTTTTTTTTTGGTTTTGGGCCACACCCAGCGGTGGCTATCAGGGTTTACTCCTGGCTATGCACTCAAAAATTGGTCCTGGCAGGTTTGGGGGACCATATGGGATGCCGGGGATCGAACCTGGATCCGTCCTGGGTGACCACATGCAAGGCAAATGCCCTACTGCTGTGCCATTGCTCGGGCCGCCAATTTATATTTTAATGACAGAGACGGGATCGTGTTGCTCAAGGGAAGTAAGTAGCAAACATGGAGTCATGAAGTTCTGGCTGTGAGGAACAGCGGCGTGGAGCAAGAAAATTTCACCAGCAGATGGGATAAAGGAGGCAGGGGTAAGGAGGGCAGACAGTGAGATCAGTGACGGCCCGAATTATGCCTGTCCTTGCCCCACCCCGCGCCATTCCTCTGCCCCCTTATGCCTTTTGGCATCAGGCGTCTTTGTTCCCCCACCCTTCCACCTTCACCTGGGCCTTTTTCTACACCACACACACTGCCCAGCTCCAGGCATCATTATCATCTCTAACCCACCTCCTTGACAAAGCCCTTCCCTCTGCCCCAAGAGCTGGGCCACTCCCCAGTGCAGCTGACCACACCTCTCTTTCATTAGCTCCTTCTCTGCACTTCTCTGCCACTTCTCACTCGGGGATCCCTCGGAGACTGTCTGCTCGAGTCCATCCTGCACAACCCGTGCAGACCAGTGAGATGGGGAACAAAGGCAGAGAAAGCCACCAAATGTCTATCTGGGACTTCGCAGCCAGCTTCGGGTGGGGTGGGCAACCCCCACCCCCAGACAAACTAGGAGGGAGAGAGACTGGGTCTACTGCCAACATCCTGCTTGCACAGATCAACTCCAGTAAGAAACCCTGAACACCTCACCCCAATACATGTTGCCCTATGCCAGGGGTCTCAAACTCAATTTACCTGGGGGCCGCAGGAGGCAAAGTCGGGGTGATCCTTGAGTGCAAAGTCAGTAGTAAGCCTTGAACATTGGGGGGGGGTGTGTGTGTGACCCAAACAACTAAAAAAAAAAAAAGATACCTCTAGGGCAGGGCCACAAAATGTTGTACAGAGGGCCACAAACGGCCCACAGACCTCGAGTTTGAGACCCCTGCCAATGCCCTCTGGGTGCCCCCCCTCCGAATCAGAATTCAAGAGGTTAAAATACAGCTGATGGCCCCTAGCCACGCTCTGCTGTTCACGGCTCAGCTACCCAGAGCAGCGCACTGCTGTTTCCTAATAAATCCTGTCACTGTCCACTTCCTGTGTCTCGCTCGATTATTTGTCCCAAAAACCAAGGGAGCGGACCCAGCGACACACCCTGGATCCCGGGCACAGGCACAGCACTGAGATCATAAGAAGCAGGGAGAAGGGGGAACCACTCTGCTCTCCTGAGAGACGTTGGCAGTTCCACCCAGACACAGAGGGGAGGACTTTGGAGCCACCTTCTCCTACAGCCCCCTCAGAAGGCAAGGGAGACCAGGGGCCTGTCCTTCTAACAGGTTTCTGCCACCTTCTGAGAGGGAGTGACTGTTAGGGTCTGAGTCGACACCCAGGGTCTGAGTCGACACCCGGAAGGGCGCTGAGAGTCAAACCACCTCCGATAATGCCAGATGCAAAAGGGAGTTTATTCTGATAGCTGAAGTCCCACCTCATCCAACCAAGGGATTCTTGGCAGGGACTCTGGGTCAAATCTCAAAGGAGTTTAGATAGAAATCACAACTTTGGTTGTCCAGGGATACCCTGATTCGAACCCTCGCTGTCAAAGGAACATTTTCAGATGGAATATTCTGAGCTCACTCAACCCCTAGTTCCTTATTCCTGGAGGACACCAACCCTGGCCCTATTTCTGAGTCAACTAGTCAACTCTCTCTGCCTGCCTGGAGGAGAAAGAGTTCACCGTGGTGACTGAACCCAGGGACCTTGGTTCTTACAATGACCAGCTGGCAAGGAACAACCTCACATTTCTCCCAAGGAGAGGGGAGGGATCGAGGAAAAGACGCGTGGTTTTGCTGACTTGGGGAAGCAAATTCCAACTACCCTTCCTAGTCTAGTTGGCCTCATCCATCTGCATCCAGTGGGCAGGGGTATGGGAAGGAAGAGAAGGAACCTAGTAGCTAAGCATGCACTTGTGCCAGAAAGTACAGGAGAAAGTTTCTCATTTCTTTTACTCTAAAGGAGACTTGGGCAGCCCCATCTTGGGCGGGAGAACATTTGCCCAGCAAAGCTCCTGGGCTTGAAAGAGAAGCACCCAGACTATCCAACACACCTTCCCACTTCTCCAGCAGATTGAGAACTGCAAAGTCTTGGAATTCCCCCATGTAATGGCAACCACCCTCCCTATCAAAGACCAACTCTTATTTATCAACCCACTGGACTGTACCCTCTTCATATACCCATCACTACCAATCTAGGTGTTTCTGGCAGGAAACAGATACTACAATTTGGAAAGGTAGTGTTGCTGATTCCAAGGCCCACTGGCAAGGGACAGACACAGAAGGCAAAGCCACCTTCACCCCAAGGTGTCTATGCATTTAGCCTCTCTAGAATTCGCAAAGACAGAACCTCTCCTGATTCAGGTCAGTTCAACTGCGTATTGGTCTATCCCGCACTAACCCAAAATAAGCACACCTGATGAAGACCAGAGGAAGAAGGTGTTCATTCATTACTCACTGAATAAAGGGGGTCCAACTTCCAGGTGTTGGGGGGGGGGGGGTTATGTGTCTGCGTGCCGTGTACATGTGCATGATGAACAGAGGGGTAACCAGGATTCTAGTAGTATATTACAGATCTGATAGTTAGGGAAATGAATCTAAAAAAAGTTCTATTTAAGACCTAAGAACAGGGGGCCAGGGATAGCAGTGGGTAGGGTGCTTACGCTGCACACAGCCAACCTGCGTTCCATCCCTGACATCCCACAGGTTGCCCCAAACCTGCTGGGAGTGATTCAAGTGCAGAGTCAGATGTAAGTCCTGAGCACAGACAGATGTGGCCCCCAAACAAAAGCAAATAAACAAGCAAAAAGAATATAAGAAAAGGTGAGAGGAAGCAGCTGTCATCAGTGGTGAATCATGAGGGTCAAGGTTCCAGACCTGGCATCACAGATCTGATAGGAGATGCATGTGCAAACTCCTGATGGCAGACCCGGCCTTACATCAGAGGGGTGGAGGGCACAAGGTACCACACAGTACCGCAGGCCTCCCCAAGCTCCCCAGAATGTAGACCTGGAAGCCCTAAGCACTTCCAGGCTGGCTCACTGGCCCACAGCTCCAGGGGTCTGAGTAGTAGCACATCAGCAGCCCCAAGTAGTAAATACCAGGCCTGCAGAGCCAGGCTATTTCCAGGAGAGGCCTCCTGAGTGCCCGGATGCTGCTGGGTACAGCTTTCCCCAAGTTCTTCAGAACAAGAAGAAACTTAGATTGAAAATGGACATAGACTTAGGGTGATCATTCTGTGATATGAGCGTTATTCAACATCATATCAGTATGAATTTGACCATTGAATTCTCAAGTTGTTTATTTTAATTGGAAAGTGGGAGCATGTTCAGCTGTGCTCTGAACATATTCTGAGCTCTGCATTCGAGGATCACTCCTGGCAAGCTGAGGGAACCATAAATTGTGCCAGGGATTGTGCCCACACTGGCCACATGCAAGGCAAACACCCTACCGGCTGCATGCTGGTCCCTAATACAAATGTTGAATCATTAGGACGACATATACCCAAAATTTTAATAGTATCATATATCACTTTTATCTTCAGGGTTTTGTTTTGTTTTGTTTTGTTTTGTTTTAGTGAGCCTTAATCCTAGGTCTATCTTCTCCGCTCTGTGACATTAGCCCAAACCAAGCAGATTACAGGTTCTGTCTCCAAACGGAAGGTTTCAGTACGAAGGTTCACCCGGGGATGTTCTGGACGCTGTCACAGTGTCATTTGGACCTATCCATCAACAAATGCGAGTGAGAAGCAGGGGGGTCCAGCTGCCCTACCCTGAAATTAAATCCGTTCCTGTCAAAGCACACGGGATTAGCCAGCTAGGTGACAGATACAACTTTAATTAGATTCCTGGGCTTTCGCCAGCAAATGCATCCCCACCAAGCCAAGTGCCCAGGTACTGAAGCACACACTTGTCAGAGAAGCGGATGACAGGTCCCGAAACAGATGATTGCATTTAGGAGACAGTCTGTGGAGTGGGGCCAGGTCTGTGTCGGACAGACATCACGTATCCAGGAGAAGAATGAGACTGGGCTTCCACTCCTCGCCCACATCATCCCCAAGGAGCAGAAGCACTGGGATGGGGAGAGCAATGTTAAATATCTCCCTCTCTCTATCACCTGTCAGGAGACGCACGAATAAGAGAAGAGCCCAAAGCCTGAGCAAAATGGTGCATCAGGATCAGAGCTGGGCAGACAAGGATATGAGGATGCAGTGAGCGTCCCGCTACAGACCACAGGAGCTAGGACACTTCAAACATGGCTGCTGAGCTCACACGGGGTGTGTCAATGGGATTCCTACTGGTCTCCTGAAAGTCCTTGAAAAGATAGGGGTCCCTCTGGAGGCCAGGAGGCATAACAGAATGAAGCTCACCTAGTTGGGAGCTGGACCAATGATAGTAGCAGTTAGGGCACTTGCCTCGCAGGAAGTTGATCTAGTTTCTTTCTATCTTTGGCATCCAAATGTGGTTGCCTGAGCACCATCTGGAATAATTGGTTTTTGATTGTCTTTATTTTTTCAAATAAATAATTTCTTTATTTAATCACTATGGTTACAAACATGTGTATAATTGGGTCTCAGCCATAAAATGCACACAACCCCACTTCACCAGTGCAACTTTCCCGCCACCATTGTCCCCCCATTTCCCTCCTCCCCCATCTCCTGCCTGTCTTCAAGACAGGTATTGTATTTCTCTCTATCCTTCTTAGTAGAGAAGTAACAGCTTCTTGGTATCTGTTAGTGTAGTTATTTCTCTAATTGCACTTACCACTCCTTGAGATAAGCTTGTTATCATGTTATTATCTCTAGGTGTTGTTATTATTATTATACTGTCTTTTACTTTTCTTAAGTAAATAAATTTATTTTCTTAAATCCCACATATGAGTAAAACTACTCTGTTCTTATCTGTTCTTATCTCCCTCTCCCACTGACTTATTTCACTCAGCATAATAGTATCCAAATCCATCCATATACAAGCAAATTTCTAACAGCTGCATAGTGGAATGCATTGTATAGAAGTACCACAGCATCTTTAGCCACTCATCTGTTGTCGGGCATCTGAGCTGTTTCCAGATTCTGGCTATTGTAATTAGTGCTGCAATGAATATAGGTGTGAGGAAGGTATATTTGTACTGTGTTTTTGAGTTCCTAGGGTATATCCCTAGTAGTATAGCTGGATAAAATGGGAGCTCACTCTCCAGTTTTTTGAGGAATTTCCATATTGTTTTCCAGAAAGGCTGGAGACTAGCAGTAGCATCCACTGCTGGTAGCATCCATTGCCACCAGCAGTGGATGACAGATCCTTTCTCCCCACATCCATGCCAGCAGTGGTTGTTCTTGTTCTTAGTGACGTGTGCCAGTGGCATGAGATAATATCTCATTTTTTTTCATTTGCATCTCCCTGATGATTTAGTGATGTGGAGCACTTTTCATGCATCTTTTGGCCATCTTCATTTCTTCTTTGAAGAAATATCTGTTCATTTCTTCTCCCCATTTTTTGATGGGGTTAGATGTTTCTTTCTTGTTAAGTTCTGTCAGTATCGTGTAGATCTTTGATATTAGCCCCTTATCTGATGGGTGTTGTGTGGGATAGTTTCTCCCATTCTGTGGGTGACATTCTTACTCTAGTTACTGTCCCTTTTGAAGTGCAGAAGCTTCTCTGTTTAATGTAATCCCATTTGTTTATCTGATTCCATTTGTTTGGACAGTGGTGTTTCCTCCTTGAAGATGCCTTTAGTTTCAATGTCATGAAATGTTTTGTCCACATTTTTTCTATATACCTTATAGTTTTGGGTCTGATATCAATGTCTTTAGTCCATTTTGATTTGACCTCTATGCATGGTGTTAGAGGTCCCAGTTTGCTTTTTTGTTTGTGGCTGACCAGTTATCCCAACACCACTTGTTGAAGAGGCTTTCTTTGCTCCATTTTGCATTTCTTATCCCTTTATCAAAGATTAATCGATTGAATGTCTGAGGGTCATACTTTGAATATTCAAGTCTATTCCACTGATCTGACAGTCTGTCTTTATTCCAGTACCATGCTGTTTTAATGATTATTGCTTTGTAGTACAATTTAAAGTTGGGGAAAGTGATGCCTCCCATCTCCTCTTTCCTAAAGGTTGCTTTAGATATTCTTGGGCCTTTATTATTGTTCCAGGTGAATTTCAGGAGCATTTGATCCACTTCTTTAAAAAATGTCATGGATATCCTTAGAGGGACTGCATTGAATCTGAACAATGCTTTGGGGAGTATTGCCATTTTAATATTACTTCTCCCAATCCATGAGCAGGGTACATGTCTCCATTTCCTTGTGTACTCTTTTTTATAGTTTTATAAAACTATAAAACAGTTTTATAGTTTTCTTTGCATAGGTCCTTCACTTCTTTTGTTTGTTTTTGTTTTTTGTTTTTTTGGTTCCTCCTGGCTCTATGCTCAGAAATCGCTCCTGGCAGGCTTGGGGGACCATATGGGATGCCGGGATTTGAACCACCATCCTTATAAATGCAAGGCAAATGCTTTGCCTCCATGCTATCTCTCCGGCCCCAGGTCCTTCACTTCTTTAGTTGACTCCAAGGTACTTGAATTTCTGTGGTGCTATTGTGGTTGAGATTGTTTTTTAATATCTATTTCTTCTCTATCATTATTTCTGCATAAGAAGGGCATTGATTTTTGTGCATTAATTTTGTAGCCTGCCACTCTGTTATATGAATCTATTGTGTCTAGGAGCTTTTTGGTTGAGGCTTTAGGATTTTCTAAGTATAGATCATATCATCTAAAAACAGTAAGAACTTAACTTCTTCCTTTCCTATCTGATGCCCTTGATATCTTTTTCTTGCCTAATTGCTATTACAAGTGTTGCAGGTCAGCCTTGGATGGGGCTGGATAATGGGGCTGGATGGAGGATGAGGTCTTTCTCCTCCAGCTCGGACCATTCATCTGCCACCCTGTTCAGCCGGCTGGTCTGAGGGTTCAGGATAGTGGCGGGTAGAAAACTCACAGGCAGTCAGGATTCAGGAGATATCAGCTTTATTCAGTGGATAAGGCTGAAGAATCCATTCTAAAATGACAAACCCCCCCCCCTTCCTCAGACACTTGCTTTTATACACAAGAATCAGGTACCACCCTAGAGTGGGAGCAGAATACCAAGTAAGGAATAATCCAATATACTATCACCAGGTTACACCCTAGGGTGGGGCACAATTATTGATTAGGGTAGGATCAGTAACCCAATAACAAGTACTCCCAGTATTATATTGAACAGGAGTGGGTAGCCTTGGCTTGTGTCAGATCTTAGGGAAAAGGCTTTCAGTTTTTTCCCCATTGCGTATAATATTTGCCATGGGCTTGTGATAAATGGCCTTGACTGTACTGATAAAAGTTCCTCCCATTCCCATCTTGAGTTTTTATCATGAATGGGTGTTGAACCATATAAAATGCTTTCTCTGCATCTACTGATATGATCATATGGCTTTTAATTTTCCTTTTGTTGATGTGGTATATTATGTTAATTGATTTGTGTATGCTGAACCATCCTTGCATCTTCAGAATAAATTCTGCTTGATCATGGTGTATGACTTTCTTGATGAGGCATTGGATCTATTTGTTAGGGTTTTGTTAAGGATCTTTGCATCCATGTTCATCAGAGATACTGGTCTGTGGTTCTCTTTGTTGGTGACATCACTGTCTGCTTTTGATATCACGATGATGTTAGCTTCATAAAAACTATTTGGGAGTGTTTCTGCGTCTTCAATTTCATGAAAGAGCCTGAAAAGGATCGGTAGTAGTTCCTCTTGAAAGGTTAGAAAGAATTTGTTAGTGAATCCATCTGGGCTTGGACTTTTGTTCTGGGGAAGACTTTTGATTACCATTTTAATTTCCTCAATACTGATAGGTCTGTTGAGATATGCTAGATCATCATGGTTCAACCTTGGGAGGTTATAAGAGTCCAAGAATTTATCCATTTCTTCCAGGTTCTCATGTTTTGTGGCATGGAGTTTCTCAAAGTAGTCTCTGATTACCCTTTGGATTTCTGTAGTGTCTGTAGTAATTTACCTGTTTTCATTTCTGATTTGATTTATTAAGTTTCTCTCTTTTCCTTTCTTTGTGAGTTGTGCTGATGGTTTATCAATCTTGTTTATTTTTTTAAAGAACCAATTCCTGTTTTCATTGATCTTTCAAAATGTTTTTGGATTTTCCATTCATTGATTTCTGCTCGAAGCTTTATTTCTTTCTGTCTTCCTACTTTTTGGTTCATTTTGTTGATCACTTTCCAGTTTTTTTTTTTTTTTTTTTTTTTGGGGGGGGGTCGCACCTGGCTGTGCTCAGGGGTTACTCCTGACTCTATGCTCAGAAAGCACTACTGGCAGGCTCAGGAGACCATATGGGATGCCAGGATTCAAACTACCATCTGTCTGCACGCAAGGTAAATGCACTGCCTCCATGCTATCCCTCCGGCCCTCACTTTCCAGTTTTGTAAGTTGTGACATTAAGTTATTTATTTAGGCCCCTTGATGCTTACAAAGCTATTAATTTTCCTCTTAGTATAGTTTTTGCTGTGTCCCACAGATTCTGGTTATTTGTGTCTTCACTCTTGTTTCCAGGAATCTTTTGATTTTCTCTTTGATTTTGTCTCTGACCCACTGATTGTTCTGATAGTGTGCTGTTTAATTTCCAAATGCTAAAATTTTTTCTCTCTGTGTTATTCATTTTTTTTTTTTTTTTTTTTTTTTTGGTTTTTGGGCCACACCCTGTGCCGCTCAGGGGTTACTCCTGGCTATGTGCTCAGAAATCGCTCCTGGCTTGGGGGGACCATATGGGACACCGGGGGGATCGAACCGAGGTCCGTCCTATGCTAGCGCTTGCAAGGCAGACACCTTACCTCTAGCGCCACCTTCCCGGCCCCGATGTGTTATTCATTTTTAATTTCAGTGCATCATGATCTAAGAAGATAGTTTGTACAATTTCTATTGTCTTTATTTTGTGTAGGTATGTTTATGCTTTGTTTGGTTTGGTTTGGTTTTTCGGCCACACCCAGCGGTGCTCAGAGGTTACTCCTGGCTAACTGCTCAGAAATAGCTCCTGGCAGGCAAGGGGGACCATATGGGACACCGAGATTCAAACCAACCACCTTAGGTCCTGGGTCGGCTGCTGCCAAGGCAAATGCCACCGTGCTATCTCTCCAGCTCCTGTAGGTATGTTTTATGAACTTCCCGTTCATCCTTTAAGTCTGGTTTTAAGTCTGTAAAGAAGTCTTTAAGTCTGTAAAGTCCTTAAGTCTGTAAAGTTTCTCAGCTGTTATTTATCCATGAAGCTGTGTATCCTTCCTTCAAACCTGAACGTAAGTCTGGCTGGGTGAACTACTCTTGGCAATGCATTAATTTAGTTGAGTTTTGTCAGTGTATCCAACCACTGCCTTCGGGCCTTGAGAGTTTCTTGTGACAAGTCTGCAGTAAATCTTACGGATGCTCCTTTGAATGTAATTTACCATTTTGATCCTGCTACTTTAAGTATTCCATCCCTATCTATGGGTTCATCATTGTGACAAGGATGTGTCTTGGGGTGCTTTTCTTTGGATCTCTTTTGACTGGTATTCTTTGGGCATGTAGGATTTGGTTGCTTGAACGCATTCGCTCTAGGAGTTTTTCTGCAATGATGTCCTTGATGATTGATACCTCATGAAGGCTTTCGTCCTGTTTCTCTGGAACACCAATGTTTCTTACATTGTTTCTGTTGAGTTTACCAAAAACTTCTGTTTTTGTCTGTCCACATTCTTTGAGGACTTTTCCCATTGTCTGATCATTTGTTGTGAAGCTCTTTTCCAGTCTCTACTGTTGTATGGAGTTGTTATGCAGCTCATCTTCCAGCTTACTCATTCCACCTTCTGCCACTGTTACTCTGTTGGAGAGGCTTTCTAGAGAGGTTTTCATTTCACCTACCAAGTTTTTCAACTTGAAGTTTTCTTATTTCTACTCTTAGGTCCTCTTGATAATTATTTGTGGCACATCCAGTTCATTCCATGCTTTCTTTGAGTTCTTTGAACATCTTCCATATTTCTTCTATGAAGTCCTTATCCGAAAGGGTAAATAGGTGGTTGGTATTTTTTGGGCCATGTTCTCTAAGCATGGTGGGGTCCCCATACTGGCAGTTGTAGTATGGTGTTTTGTCCTGATGCAGGCATTCTTTGACAAGGAGGAGTGCATGGCTGTAGAGTTCTTTGTCTTTGACATGGATTCTGTTTCTCACTTGGGCACTGCCAATGTGACTTTTGAGTCCTAAAGCCTCCAGCTCTATCTCCCACAGCCTTGTTGTCTCTCTGTCAGGAGTATTATTATTAATAAATATTATTATTATTAAGCACAGAGCCAGGAGTAACCCTTGAACATCACTGGTTGTGGCTCCAAAACAAAAATTAGAACAATAACAAAAAATAAATAAATAAATAAATAAATAAATAAATCTATTCTTCCCTCCACCAGTTTCCCACCCCACACCCTCCCATCTTGCCTCTTCAGCAGACACTTTTCCCTTTATGACAATGACAAAGGATAGAGGTCACTCTGGACAAGGATGGGAGTTAAAAGGAGGTCAAGTGATATGCATAATAACCTATTAGTAGCAAGGTAAACTGTAAACCAAGGTGCCTAAAAGGAAAAAGTTCCTGCCATAAAGACCATGACTTTTGGATCTTTCTGGTTTTAAGTATTTCAAAGTAAAAAACCAAAGCTTGTGCTCAGGGGGGGGCCTAGCCACATGGCCAAGCTCTTGTAAGAACTCAGTCAAACTAGCCAGCAAACAAACTGCAAGTGACAGCACAATGCGAAGTCTACTGGCATGAGGTCACTGAAATCACCCCAAAGAACACAAACAGAAGAGACAGACCCTCATGGCCAAACAGCCCAGGGTGCTCACAACATGATCAGAAACCGAGAATTCACAAACCCTCATCCAAGCCACGTTTTCAGACAGGCACTGTCACCCTCCAGAATACATAAGAGCAGGGCCCAAACGAGACGGCCATAAGTGGTTTTTGGCCTAAGCAAAGGACGGTTTGATCACATCCAAAAGAAATTCTGGCTGGCTCGTCAGAAAGAATTCAGGGCAACACTACACTACAAAGAGCAGCACGGCGCGCTAAGGGACCACTGCAAAGGCTGGAAGTCAAGCGTGTCATGCGGAGTTGGAGAATCTTCCCACGGATTCGCACCACTCCTGTCCAAGAACAGAGAACAATGGCTCACAGCTAGACACAGTCCCAGGAACAGCGAACCTTAGTGCTTTACAAGCTTACCAACTTGGATGGCATTGATCTGGCCCTGTGCAGAATTGCCTCTCTTGAAAGGGGCATTGTGCAAGGGCCTGTGCACTGCTCAGAGAACTCTTTGTACAAGAGCCACCTGCAGCAATGCTCCTTCAGGCCCTGGTGCTGGCAAAAGCTGTCCTTTTATCTGAACATGTGTGTCTTACAGACACTGGAGACCTTGTAACTAAATTCTCCCCCCCCCCTTTTTTTTTTACTTAAGTCACTGCCAGGAGCTGCCAGCTGAATTTTAACTCCCGTCTTCAATGCTATGATGGACACCCAATTCTACATTCTCCTTCCTCAATCTAGCTTCCCTTCACTTAGCCACCCTTCTTTGTCCCGCACCCTAATGCCTTTATATGAACTTTTCATCTTGTTTAAATTTGTGACTTCCCATATACCTCTGAAAATGTTTCTGAAGTGCAGGAAGGAATAAGTTGGCATTTTTAAAGCTTTGAATAATTGGAATACTTCAAGTCCTGGGTTCCTGAGAACATACTATTCTGGTCTGCTGAAAATGTATCAATCTTCCTTTCTGCCAAGAGCAAGTAGAATTTTATTTTTTCTCATTTCAACTCATATGACTAGTTTTAATTTTTGGTGGGTTTTTTGCTTGTTTGTTTTAGTTTGGGAAGTTATTTTGGGGTTTTCGTTTGGTTTGGGAGGTCATACCCAGTCACGTTCAGGGGTCATTCCTGGCTCTGCACTCAGGGGTCACTGCTGGTGGTGCTCAAGGGACCATACAGGAGAGCAGGGATCAACCCCGGGTCAGCCACGTGCATGGTGAGTGCTCGACCTGCTACACTCTGGCTCCAGGCCCGATCTGACCAGTATATATTGAGCAAAAGCAGCAGTTATCTTTCAGAGAGGATTCAGAGTTCTCTTGACATCGCTTGTTATCATGCTTGGTTCTCCCACCCTATAGCAAAATACATTCCTCCTATAATCTCCATGGGTCTGGCACAGACACAATGATGCGAGTTAGTGGTGTATCGCCATCAAAAGATACAAAGCACACTGAGAGGCTTTCCTATGTAGACATGAGGAGCCATCTAAATTCTGAGGCTCTGGTTGATCTTTAAAATGAGAAGAACATAGCCTGTGATGCTTCGTTATCCCTGTCTGAGCAGATCAGCTGAGGGAAAACCATATTCTGAGGCTGGGGGAGCGATCTGGGCTTTCTAAGGGGCTGCTGGGAATCCAGCTGGAGTGTGGAGTGAGGTACCAGCTGTGGGCTGTCCTCTGCTCTCCGTCCTGATAGTCAGGTAGCAAAGTGGCCTGGAGGAGGATGGACTCCCGTGGGAGTGCCAGGTCCGAACGGGCATCAATTGCAGCCACATAACTGGGAAAGCTTTCGGGAGATGCTGAGTTTGGAGATGGGCCCCGCAGCAGCTGGCGCCTGGGGGTTGGCTTCTGGGCTGGGTCAGTGGGGGTGGGGGACAGAGGCCGAGCCTCCCTCCATGCTGGGGCTGCCTGGAGTTCCATCCCTAGAACCCTGAGCTGGGAGTAGCACCCGAGTACCACTGGGTATATTTCGCTCAGAAACCAAAGCATAAGAGGGACTTGGGTGGCGAGCTAGCACAGGTGAAAGCACCATTGCATGAGGACCCCAAGACACAGGGTCAGTTTGGGCCCCGTGGTTGGTCAGTTTGGTTCTTTTGCCTTCACAGGTCGGCTCTGCCCTCATTGCAGTGCTGGAATGTTCCTACAGGACCCTCACTGAGTAGCTGAGGGGTGAAGGTCGCCGGCAGCAAAAGAACTGAGGGTGTAGCAAGGACACCCAGATCCCATTGAGGAGCCTTGGAACCATGGAAGCAGTTGAGCGGGGGGATATGTGGAGAAGAGTGTCCCTATGACGTCTGAGATTGGGGTTTCCGTTTTGAAGTTTGAATAAATTGTTCAAAGGGCAAAAAAAAAATGAGAAGAACATTCTTTCTTTTGGGGGGTTGGGGGACCGACCAGGGGAGTTGAGGCCACACCCAGCAGTGCTCAGAGCTCACTTCTTGCTCTGTCTGTGCTCAGCAATCACTCCTGGTAGTGCACATAGAACTATATGCAATGCCTGGGAGAGAACCCAAGGTCAAACACATGCCAGACAAGTGTCTAGCACCAATCCTATTTCTCAGGTCCCAGGAATAATATATTATTATGCTCTGCCACCAGATTGTGACAAGTGAAAAGATGGGCAGTCCTATAAACTAAAGTAGCGCAGACACCTAAGGGACAGTGCCCTACTTTGCTTCATTCACTCCAGGAACAGCAGCATTCCCAGGGAAGATGTGAAAGAGTGAAGGGAATGTGCAAGAAAACAAGGGCTGTGTTTTCAACACCCTTCTTCTGCAGAAACAAAGGCACCAACAGGACTGTCACCTAAGTCCGAAATGCCTTAGAAAAGCAGTTAGAAGATGCCAGGAAGCCCGAGTCTCAGGATGTTCACCTGATATAAACACCGAAAACACAAGGCCAGAGTCAGAGCACAAAAAGTTAAAGCACTTACATACCACTGACCCCAACACCACATCTCATCCCCGAAGCACCACCAGGGATCATACTCCTGAGCCTACATAACCACTGAGCATTTTCAAGGGTGGCCCCCCAAATAATACCGCCAGAAAGTATTGAAAACACAGCTTCAGCTTGGGTGTGTTCAGTATGTTGATGGAAAATGGCGATTTCTCTGGGCAACTGTCACCCGCTCCAAATATGTGGATCCAGAGGAAACTGCTCGTGACGGTTTATGTGCAGATGTGTCTAGGCATGCGTGTACACATATATACACACATATATATATATACACAGCTTCTGGTACATATGCAGGTGTAGATGCATTATATACATATACAGATGTGTCATCTGATATAGGTGAGCACACACACTTCTAACAAGATAGACAGACATGCGTACATGTATAAACACACACACACACACACACACACACACACACACACACACACGCTCACACATGTGGTCCTCTGGCCATCCTGAGGGAGATAGGGGTGGCCATGAAGTGTGAGGGTCATTCTTTCCTTGCCGTATGTATGCGTAAGATGGACCCTCAATCATGGGTCCAAACACCCAGAGGAGAAAGTGAAGGGAGTAGATCCAAGAACGAGAAGCTGCTTTCAGAGAGACAGAGACCAGGGTTGCAGGCTTCCTGTCACCCTGTCCTGCCAGCAGTTTTGTTACCTTCAACAATCTGTTTCTCTCTCCCCTGTGATCGCTCAAGTGGGCGTTCCTTCCACCTGGCTTTTTCCACTCTGGAGAAGCCCAGAGCGTTCCCTCTTGTGCACAGATCTCTATCTACTCACTTGACGTAAATTTCTTTAAATAAAACTACTTCACTGAAAAACAAAATCCCTACCCACAATGTACTTGTCCCTAGGCCCTCTCTCTCATCATATATCCTTCTCCCATTCCTTGACAACACTCCTGGGATCCTTATGAATCTGCACTTGTTATGCAAGACTAGCTCTTATCAACAGCAGTCCCACATTATTGGAGAAGCCCGAGGTTGAATTTTGTTATTATGGAACCAACAGCTCTGACAATGAAGGAAGGGGTAAGTACATTAGAACACAGCCACCAAAGTCATCTTAGAAAGCCATTCAAATGCTTGAGTAGCAAGATCCTTTTCAAATGCTGTATTTACATAATATATTAGATATCCGGAGATTGGATCAAAAATATCACTCTTCAGACTCTAACCTACGAATTTCAAGAGGAAAAGCATGTAGGCCCAACAATTGTGGCACTCAAAAGCCAAAAGGTCCAACAGAGAAGGGACTTGAAAATTCAACTACTCTGAAGCCAACACAATGTCGGAGAGAGACATCCAAGTGGCAGATAAAGTAAGGAGAGAACACAGATCAGGGTTTAGCCTCTCGTTCTGGACTGGGTTCCAGTGGCAGAAATGAAAAGGACATTGAAAAATAGACTCTTATGAGGGCAGTAGACATTGTAGGGGATATTTTCCAATTTTTCTAGATTTTTCCACTGTTACTCTCTTAGTAGTCATTTCATTTCTATCAGGTTTTTTGCACCACACCTGGCAGTAAGTGAGGCTCGGAGCTTTTGCACTTAGGAAGCTAATCCTGGCGGGGTTTGGAGACCATAAGTGGTACCAGGAACTGAAGCCGGATCAAGTGTCAGACCAGCACCTTAGCCAGTACTGTTTCCCAGACCCTTCTGTTCAAGTTTTTATTAAAATACATAAACATGTGTACTTCATTTGTTTTATCAACATCGCCATTACACCTCTTCTAAAAGCAACCACCACAAATGTAATGTGCTGGACAAACACTTGCAAACTCCCAGGCCCCATGCAGCGAGACCATTAGCCCGTGTGCTACCAACCTGAGTCTGAAAAATCACTCAGGCCAGACTCTATACTCCCCGGCTGTACTAAAGTAACTAAGATGCACATCACAAGATGCAAAATACAGGCCCGGAGAGATAGCACAGCGGTGTTTGCCTTGCAAGCAGCCGATCCAGGACCAAAGGTGGTTGGTTCAAATCCCGGTGTCCCATATGGTCCCCCGTGCCTGCCAGGAGCTATTTCTGAGCAGACAGCCAAAAGTGACCCCTGAGCACTGCTAGGTGTGGCCCAAAAACAAAAACAAAAACTAAAACAAGATGCAAAATACTTTCAAATATACTAAAGCTATGCTTTGTCTACCAGATTCAGAAAAAATCATTTTAAATGCTAACACCCAGTGTTTAATAATCTTAAAAAAAAAAAAAAAAAAACAGACTCCTGACAGGAAACCTGGTATAATCTTTCTGGAGCACAATCTGGGTACAGCTATAAAATATTCTTAGAAATATTCATACTCTTTGACCCGGTAATTATACTCCTACCAGAGAAATATTCAGTAGATAAATATTTATGTCCAAGGATGTTTGCTGCTTCATTTGTTATAAAGCCCAAAAAAAATTTGTAATGACCTAAATGTCCTACAGAGTCAGTTAAATGAACAGTAGCACATCCAAGAGCTGAAGCAGAAAGATCGAGAACTGAGCTTCCGAAGAAAACACATTATGGAGAGAAGACAAAACACAGCACAGCAGCTAGCACGCAACTCACAAGAGATAACAGATTCATAAAACAGAATGTGAGGCCCGGGGATACCTTCGTAACGAAAGCACCTGCCAGACAAGCCAGAGAACACGAGTCTGATCCTGAGGACCACCCCACATGCTTTTCAGACATGATGCATCTGGGTGACAATCCCATTAGGGGTGATGACGTGCAAACATTGTACACAATCTCCAGCAATCCCCAAACAAGAATGCGACCTACATCACCAGCAACACAAACACACACACACACACACACACACACACACATTATACACGATCTCCAGCACTCCCCAAACAAGAATGCGACCTACATCACCAGCAACACAAACACACACACACACAGTAAGCACCACAACCAAAATGTACACAGCACAACTGGAGTATGAAGTCCCTTAAAGCACTTGTGTGCTTTAAGCCACCACCTCGGCTCATCACAACCACAACAGAAATAAGAAAAGGGCCGGAGTGAAAACACAGCGGTAGGGAGTTTGCCTTGCATGCAGCAGACCAGGTTCGATCCCCGGCATCCCATATGGCCCCCCCCAAGCCTGCCAGGTGGGATTTCTGAGTGCAGATCCAGGAATAACCTGAGTGCCACTGGGTGTGGCCCCAAAAACCCTAAAAAAGAAAAAAAGTAAGAAACGGAAGGAAAGAGAAAGGGCCGCACGCCGCCACTGGGAGCTGTTTGACGCCAAAGATGAACCAAAGGCCTCGAAGTGCACAAGGGGAGACAGACAGATAGCAAGAAAAAAGGGGAGCTCGCAGATAGCTGAGACCGGCCGACAAGACGAGGAGTGAATATTTTTCTGGGTTTACAGCGCCGAATGCCTCCACTGTGGCCCTGGAAGCCAGCAGACACCCCCACCCCAGCTCCTGAGCCGCCTGCTGCCTCAACAGACATGGAGATAGATGCTCACACGAATGGCGGCGTCTCCTTGGCTCTTCTCTCCCAGGGCAGCCTCTAGGTCCCCCTCCAGCCTCTGCTTCTCCTGCTGCAGGTCGCACAGCTCCTGGGTGACCTTCTTGATGCTCCGGCGCAGTTTCTGGTTCTCAGTGTTCTTGCTGAGGTTTTCCGATTGCAGCTCAGTCAGCAGGGCTGTCTTTTCGGACAGGGCGGCCTCATAATCTTCAGAGCCCTAGAAGTGGAAAAAAAGGGGAAATGGATTAGTTCTTCCAACCGACAGAGCAACTGGGGACCCTTTTCACATGGTGGAGCTGGGTGGAAAAAAGAGGGAGGCGATGAACACAGGTAACATTCAGGACCCGAAGAATCAAGTGAAACTTTGGCAATAATACAAAGTAATGTGTGTCCATGTTATATAATGTTGGTGTCTGTGACTTTTTTTTTAAAGACTAGAAAGGAAAGCGCAGAAAGTTGATCTTGTCTTGCAGGGTGGGAGTATGATAGCTTCCCAAATGTGCTTTCAAAAGCTCTAAGATCAGTGAATATGTAACTGTTATAAAAGACCTAGGGAAAAACTGATGTTAGTTTGAAAAAGGAAAGAGCTTCGTTTGAAATACAGGGCACTGGCAGTGTCTGATGTTGGGATGGTTCAAACCCCCCAAGCCATGGGAGCCCAATAGCACCTAAAGAGGACCAAGAGGTGGGACCAGAGCCATAGTGGAGTGGGGAGAAAATTCACCTTACATGCAGCTGATCCGGCTTCAACCCCCAAGAACCCTTATGGGGCCCCTAAACCCCACCCAGAGTGACCCCTAAACACACACCTAGCCTAACCCCACCACCAAAAAAAGAACTAAATGTGTCTCAGGTCTAAATGTGATAAGCACATCAATATTTCATCGATGTGGTTTATTCAAAAATGCAAATGTAATTATCAAGCATATAAGGAAAACATAAAAAAAGAACAAAAAACAAGAAATCATCTGACATGAGAAATTGTTTCAATGAGTATTCCCAATGCTGATGAGTTTATGGCAAAGTGGAACAATTCACATACGTTTTTTCAAGCACTGACCACACATCTAAAAAACAGAAAATGAGCTGGCAAGAACACAAATTGAAATAATTCCCTATAGAAAGAAGATACAGATCAAGTGTATGTGTGTGAAGATAAACATGTTCACACTCAGCCTAATAATTCCATTCTGAGAATTCAATCTCAGGGGGTTCAAGAAAACCAACAACAAAAAAGCCTTCTACCCAAAGTCATTCATCACAGAATACTTACAACAGTCAAAAATAAGACACAACTTAAATGCGCAAGTATATGAAAATGAATAAGTAAAGCAGGATAAAGCCTCACAATGAAATCTTAAAATTATATTTACAAAGAAATGACAATGTGGGAACATTTCTAAGTCAAGCTATTATATTAAAAGTGAGAGAGAAAGAGAACAAGTTGCAAATGATCTCAAAAATAAAATCTATGGATATAAGAAAACTGAAAGCAAAAAAATGAAACGGTTAAGAATGGTTGGTTGATTCCTTGATTGCCTGGTTTTATTCTTTTTTATCTTCTAGGGAGGCGGGGGTGGGGAGAGGAACAGAATATATAATGCTTACAAATCAAAAGAAAATATGTTTTTTTCTTTTCACTCTCTCCTCTAAATTAGACTGAAACTCAAAATATTCCAAAACTTGGGCTGGCCTGGAGGAATGGTACAGTGGACAGAGTACTTGCCTTGCACATGGCCAACCTAAGTTCAAACCCCAGAACCACAGATGATCCTCTGAGCTTTACCGGGAGTAAACCCTGAGTGTGTAGGGCCAGAAGGAAGCCCTAAGTTCAAGTATGGCTCCAAAAACAAACAAAGACAATTTCAAAATGTCGGGGATATTTGACATGTGACGTATCAAGGTGACAACTCAAGGCAATGGAGTAAAAAAATAAAAAGGTGTCCCTTTCCTGGTCTTTCCAGAAAACCAAGCTCTGCATGCATCACTCCTGAATCAGATCATGAATTAGACAAGTCTCAGGTATTTGCTGTTCGGATATTCAGTTCCCCCATCCACCAAAGTGGGTCTCATACATGGTGCCATCTGAGGGCGGTGGGCCTGGCTGTGCCTGAGCCCCCAACATCTGCTTCATCTGCTATTCCAGACACATCCACAGTGATGAATGAACAGTGATCCCCATTATAATTTCAAAACAGGTTTGATAAGAGCGAGTGTATCCATCTTCATGTAAAAAAAATGTGAGAAACAGAGGTCAACCAACTGAAGGAAAAGGTATTGAGAAGTGCTTATTTAAGTAAGCTCAAAAGGGGTGGGGAGATAGCACAAAGGGGTGGAACACATGTTCTATATGTTGAAGGCCCAGATTCTGTGCCCAGAACCACATGGTACCCCAACTTAAGAGAGGACCCCAAGAAATGAATAATGTACGTGTAATACCCCTCATGTCAAACCCCCAAGGACTGCAGGATATGACTCCCCATGCAAAGAAATAAGCAAGCTTGGGGCTGCAGTGATGGCACAGTGGTAGGGTGTTTGCCTTGCATGCATCTGACTCAGGACGAACTGCAGTTCGATTCCCCTGTCGTCCCATATGGTCCCCCAAGCCAGGACCCATTTCTGAGCACATAGCCAGGAGTAACCCCTGAGCGTCACCAGGTATGCCCCCCCCCCCAAAAAAAAAAAACGAAAAAAAAAAAAAAAAAAAACAGAAAAAAGCAAGTTTATAAAAAAAAAATAAATCGACACTATAAATAATAATTGGGAAAATGTCCACTGAATAATTTCCATAGTTATAGTCATACTTTTTATTAAGCACTGGTTATAGATGAGCTGTTAAATAAACCAGGCACTTTTTCACACCTTGCATCTCTCTTTACAAGCAACTCTTGAAAGTACAGATGACTCAATCTCACTATGGTAAGGGAGCCTCAGTTACTTAAGTGACCAATCTGTCACCAGTTCCCAAGTTCAGGACTGAAATGTAGGATTCATATGGCTACAGCACCCCTGTTTACACAGCACACAAAAGAGATTCCATTAACACCAAGAAATAAGCAAGAACTAAAAGAAGACTGAATTGGGACAGGGGTTGCAGAGAGGAGAGATCGAACCACCAGTTCGGATCTTGTTAAACAAACAGCTATGGTTATTTTTTCAAAAATAGGTATCATAGGGGCCAGATAGCATGGAGGTAGGGCATTTGCCTTGAATCCCGGCATCCCATATGGTTCCCCCAAGCCTTCCAGGAGCAATTTCTAAGCATAGAGCCAGGCGTGGCCCCTGTCGAGTGTGACCCAAAAACAAACAAACAAACAAACAAAATTAGGTATTACAGGGCCATAGAGATAGCATAGTAGTAGGGCGTTTGCCTTGCAAGCAGCAGACCCAGGACCAACAGTGATTCAAATCCCAGCATCCCATATGGTCCCCTGTGCCTGCCAGGAGTGATTTCTGAGCAGAGAGCCAAGATTAACCCCTGAGTGCCGCCAGGTATGGCCCAAAAAAAAAAAAAGTATTATAGGGGCCAGAGCAGTAAAGCAGGCGGTAGGGCATCTGCCTAGCACGCGCTAGCCTAGGACAGACCACGGTTTGATCCCCTGAGCCAGGAGTTCAAATATCCTGCTCAAGGTTACAGACAGCAAAAGCATTCAGGATTAAAATCCACTCCACTCTTTGTAATAAAAATATTTTAGGGGCTAGAGAGTGTCAATTAAATAGGTAGGATACCTGCCTCATACACAGCACACCTGGGCTCAAACATTGGCAGCCCTACATCACCCCATCCAGCCCCATCTCAGCAATCCCTGAGTGCAGAGATAGCAGTAAGCCCCCATGGTATGGCCTCTAAAACAAAAATAGTTAAAAATAAATAAATATATATATATTTATATATATATATATATATATATATATATATATATATGCACACACAATGTAGTTGTCTAAAAGAGTTTCATACAGATACCAGCACTGTGATTTATATTAAGCCACAATCAAGTGTAAGCCACCCGTGGTGAAAACTGGTGTTGATGGGTTAAAAGATGTGGACTACACACACACACACACAAACTCACTCTCTTGGTTGATGGGTTAAAGATGTAGACTACACACACGCACACAAACTCACTCTCATGAATACATACACACACAAACTCATTTGATGGGTTAAAAGATGTGGACTACTCACACACACAAACTCTCTCTCTCTTGTGTTGATGGGTTAAAGATGTAGACTACACACACACACACACAAACTCTCTCTCACTCTCTCTCACGAACTACTTGGTAAAGAGAAGGTGAATGAATGGCCCCCAATTCGAAGTCTGGATTGCTATGCTATACCACACACAACTATATAAACCGTTCCCTTTGGGAGAACTATATAAAGAAGATGCAGAAGCCTACTGGAAGGAAAGCTATAATTTTCTCAAAATTACAAAAAGAATTTTTATTTTATAGCTCTTTATACTCTTCCATGTAAAGAAAGGTTTGTAAGTCTGTGTTAGGCACCTATTAAATTCTTCAAAGATGCTACGCTCATGTACAAAAACTGTGCATTGAACAAGTCAAGGAGTTAATCCTGAGCATCTTTAGATGTTTGTTTTGACTTGCATCAACCTCTTTTTCACCATTTTGAATGGTGAAATTATAATGTAAAATTTTACTCTTACAGCTGGGAATGGAGAAGAGAAGAAATAATACTCTTTCCAATTTGAAAAGATCTATTTTAAATGTCTATGGAGGCCGCACCGCCCAGTCTAGATTGTCACCATCACAGTCCCCTGTGCAATTTTAAGTCACATCTCTGCACTGGGACAACTGCTCTGAGGGGGTCATGATACCCAGTACCTCAACATCAGGCTTGGCATCACCTCCATTGAGCTACTATTAGAGCACAGAAAAAAAATTTACATTAAAAAATATGCATTTCCGGGGCCGGAGAGGATTCCTGGTGTCCCATATGGTCCCCCCAAGCCAGGAGCAATTTCTGAGCGCATAGCCAGGAGTAACCCCTGAATATCACCAGGTTTGGCCCCAAAACAAAACAAACAAACAAACAAAAAACACATTTCCAACTAGCTGTCTAATGCTCAAACTGGAGATACCTCATAACAAAAGAACCTACACAAAATATTGGGATTTTGGGGTTGGTTTTTTTTTTTTTTTTTTTTGGTGTCTGGGCTACACAAAATATTGAGTGCCTTGACTCACACGCATAATCCGAGCAGTGGGAAGAACAGGGTTTGGAATTGGGCTGCAGTTCAAGATGTGGCAGCCACTGGGTGTGGCTTCAAGGATCGCTCCCTGCACAGCCCATGGGGAGAACAAAGAAAGTCCCACTATTCCTGACCCGAATCCAGTAAGCCCTAGAGAATCTTCCTCAAAGTCTCTCGATTGGGAATGGAGTTAGGATGGCAGCAAGTGTACAGAACAAGTCTGGGCAACGTTTCCCTAGACAAGACCCCTTTCTTTCAAGACCCACACACCCAGTGAACTATCACAACACTGAACAGGATACCTGGTGTCTCTACTACTCAATCCTCAACGTTTTGGGTCTTTTTTTTCCCTCTGGGTCTTGGTTTCTGACAAATTTAGCTTTTAAAAACATACTATTTTCAGGCTAAAGGGAGGAGGGCATCTACAGAGTGAAACATAATCTCCGCTCCATTTTATCCACCACTGTCAAAAAGTCAAAAGAGTCCAAAAGCAGAGATTTGTCTCAGCTTCTGGTACACTCTGATTTAAACCAAATTACTTCAGTGATTCTGAGTGTGAATAAAAAGTTCTGCAAAAGGCAAAGAACATTAATCTCGGGACTCACACTGTCTTAAATGAGATTAAGCACCTAACTTCTACTTCAGAACTGAAAACAACATGGAGGACGAGATGGGGGAGGCATTTGTCTCTGCAGACTTGTACAGAGGCTACAAGTTTATTAACTCATTGTCAGTAGTGCTAGACTACACACTGCAATAAGAAACTAGAAGTAAGGGAGGAAAACGCTGCCATAGCTTAAAATCACAGAACTAACATTGGCCAGAGCGAGGTCAGGCACAGTGGAGGGAGTGTCCATGAGGCCTAACTAACACTGTCAGAAGAGAGACCAAGAATTAAAGAAATTAGGCATGGGAAGGCAGGACTGAAATTAGGGGAGGGCACAGAAGGGATGGTGGGTGACAGGTCACTCTGTGGGAGCAACTTTGGTTCTAGGTTCAAATCCTGACTCCATCCTTTTTATCATTCCTGCAACCCTGTCCTCTTTGAACCTGGACTTCCTTGGCAGAACCAGAATATTAAAAACTCCATGGGGCGGCTGCATGGATCAGCTGTGACGGCCCATTAGCTGTGATGGAGAGAAGTTGGCACAGAGTTGGTATTCAATGCATGCCCACTCTTAGAAACAGCAATGACGGCATTTACAGTTAGGTCCTGACACTTGGCTGCTGTGTGACAGTGAATAAGCAACGCACCCTCGCTGAGCCACGAAAACCCCACCCAGGTGACGGAGGGAGATTATAGCCCTTCCCGAAGGGAAGTGAGGGTTAAATGAGAAATAGCCTCATCACGCACAGTGTGCTACCATGCTCTGTCATGGAGATTCTCATTATTAGCGCTGTCAGCCAGGCAAAGAAACACCCAAAGCGGAGAACATCTTTTCATCAGGCTGCAATGGTTCTCTTGCTAACGACCGGCCGAGTGCTCGGTCGTCCTGGGTCCCTTTGAGCTGCCAGGTCCTGATCTCAGCAGGAGGAAGGATCAGAGACAGCGACTTCTACCTCCATGGGGACCCACCTGGAGTTTCTCGGCCTCAGCTTTCTGGGCAGCCTCCCTGGCTCCGTGGAAGGCAGCTTTGAGCTCTTCTATTTCAGAGCTAAGTTCTCCAACCTGGGTGGAAAGAAGGAAAAGGGAGCAAGGTAGCAACATCACACTTGCCTTTCACAGCACTAGGCCACATGGGCCGGAACAGGAGTCACGAGTCCCTGTGGCTAGAAGGCCTCTGGAATGGGGGCAAGCAGGTCTAGAGAGTAAGCATTTCTCACTAGTTTGCAATTTTTGGCTTATGTGTGAGCTTGAACCATTCAGAGCTCATCCTTAGACTTCTTTTTCTTTGGTTTTTGGGCCACACCCGGCAGCACTCAGGGGCTACTCCTGGCTCTGTGCTCAAAAATCACTGCTGGGAGACTCGGGATCATATAGGATGCTGAGGATCGAACCCAGATCTGCTGCATGCAAGCCATGCAGATGCCTACCCACTGTGCTATCCTCTGGCCCCCATAATCCCATTATGTTTATTGGACAGAGCCAGGTTAAATATTACAAAAGCACTTCCCAGCGCCCGAAGGACCCTTTCCTCCCATCCTCTCCCCAATCCAGCGCATCTACACTTCTGGCAGAGGGTAGAACAGGCGAGCCAGAGCAGCTAATAAAGAAAAATCTCACTTCAGGCCTCTTCCACATACCTCTTTTTCCTTTGACTTTAATGCCACGGTTAGGCCCTGAATGGCTTTATCCCTCTTGAAACTATTTTTCTTTTCTGTCACAATTTCTCTTTCCTTCTCTCGCAGGTCCTCCTCAAGTGCCTAAATTAGATTAGAAAAAGATCCCCTAAGTTGATGCGTTCCAGCCACGACGAACCGTAAATATATCTTTAAGCGCACACTCGCATGCAGTTATTCTATCTTATTCCTGTCACCCTGTGATTAATGTCTCCGAGCAGAGCCGAACGGAGAGGCAGCAGCTCCGGGAGGCTGGGGGGGTGCTCCCGGCCGTGGGGCTGCGTGAGAGGAAGGGGTATCGGATCTGTGAAGAGGATGACAGCTATTCCTGTGGGAAGGACGCCAAGGCCTCCTGGAATTTGAAGAGAGTCGCGGCAGACTCGGAAGCCGCACCAGGTTATTTGGGGGAAATAACAGATCATTAATTTCATGCCTTAATGCTGCAAAAAGCCGGCCGAGAAGTTGGCTTGATGGCGTTTGAGCACCGATACAAGCGCCTGAGTTCAATTCCAGAGATAATCCCAACCGAGAGTCTCTCCCCGCTCCCAGGCTGCTGTGAGGCTGGAGCAGGATAACGGACTCCTGTGAAAGCACTTTCCCCAGCTGGGTGGAGGTCAGGGGCTGCTCTGATGGAGCAGTGGGTTGGAACCACAGAGCAATGGCTGCAGACTCAGACCAACAGGTCAGCAGCATCCTTGCACTCTCTCTCTCTCTCTCTCTGAGCTCTGCGGTTCTGGGTGAAAGGCCTGACTCCGGGAGGCCGATGGGAATGCCGGCTCTCCCCGCAGCTGCCAAAACTGCTCCTGCAGCTTGACTGGCAACAGCAGCATCCGATGAGTGACAGCTATTGTCACACTGAGCTGTCTGGTGCACTCGGAATGAGGCAAGAGGGAAGGATACGTCGTCAATAAAGCTCCTGAAATTGTATCAACATACCTGAATCTGCGCTTCCAAGTGTTGTCTCTCCTCCTGGTGTTGTGCGGCCTACGGAAAAGGCATATGGGTGTTCAGAAGACCCACACCCAAAAGCCCTCCCGCCTCCCACATGATTGGCATGAACGTTGGAACTGGAACCTTCTTCTCTTCACAGCTATGGGATTCTCTCTGTCGCACCCAAATCCATCCCCTACCCTCACATCCGGTCCCTTTCCTCCAAGTGAAGACACTGGGAAGACAGGCAAATGACTGCTGGCTCGCAGGCCCACAGAGAGGAACAGAGGGAGCAAGTGAACAATGAAGAAAGCCCTCCTTCAGGGCTGGCCTCAGGGAGGAAGAAAGGGCTTAAGAGAAAGAGCAGAGGAACAGACTGATTATGGCCCAACATCCACAGGGAGGCTAAGAATCCTCTGCTGTACAGACCCATGGATCAAGGTTTTTCATCAGTATTCAGAATGTCCTAGAAGTAAAGGTGTCCTATCCAGCAGTCCAACTTTGACCCAACAAGACTGAAAAGATCTCAGCGAAGCACTGTACTTATGCAGTCTAATGTATGAGGCCAGCGCAATAGCACAGCAGTAGGGCATTTGCCTTGTACGTGGCTGACCAGGGACAGACCTGGGTTCAATCCCCGGCTTCCCAGATAGTCCCCCGAGTCTGTCAGGAGTGATTTCTGAGCACAAAGCAAAAAGTAATCCCTGAGAGTCACTGGTGTGGCCCAAAATCAAAAATAACAAACCAAACAAAAAATAAACAGTCTGATGTGGAGGCTGCTTTATGTGGGAGGTTCTGGGGTACGAGACTAGAACTCTCCTCTGGGAACCTGCTTCTCAACTCGAGGGGGGGGGCTTATAATTTCTCCAGGTAAAGGGGAGCAGGGGACTAAATGAGGTGCCACCAATCAGTTCCCCTCTCCAATGCCTCTTGACAGTTCAGACCAAAGCTGGCCCTGGGCAGGAGTAGGTGGATTGGCTGAGGTGATACTGGTACTCTGGAATTGGTATGCTTAGAAACATTCCAACTTTTATACACCAAAGTTACTTTAATTAAAAAAAATATCATTGACCTTATACCTGCCTCTAGCACAATTGTGTATTAATTGATACATACTAATTATATGTTAAGTATAATTACATAGTAATTGTATATTTGTATATGAATATGATTACATATTAATAATTAATAATATAAACATCTTGTCTTGCATGGGCCCCCAGGCAGCAACCAGGTTTGTAAACAAGACTCTAAGAACCCAAGGCTGGACGTGACCAAAAAATAGCAAGGATCCCTCAACAAAGGCGTTTCTGGCAAACTCCTCAGGGGCCAGTGTTCAGAGGCAGGACGTGTGGGAACGGGGGTCTGACTGTGCCTTCCGTTGACTAAGGGGGAACCTCGGCTACTACCAGAAGCCCCTCTTCTTGCCCCATCGCCTCACCTTACTTTCTCGCTCCTTTTCTTCCCTCAGAGTCGCAGAAAGGCCTCCAAGTTCTCCAGATGCTACGTTCTCCTCAGGCGATGCCACCTGAGATCTCTCTTCTTTAAGGCTCTGGATTATGGCTTCTTTGCTCTTCAAAGACAGCTTCAACTCCTCAATCAGTCTACAGGACAATGAAATTTAAATATTAATTCTAAGCAGTTCTCTTTGTTAGGAGGAAGTAAGAAGCGGGGCCAATCCTCTTCAAAGTAGACCTGCCCGATGACTGAACAACGAAAGAACAACAGCACAGTCTGGGAGGAATCCAGGTAACCCAAATGTCCCCTCACCCCCAGCCTGGCCTTCGCCAACACACCTCTGACCCACCGGTTATGGTCAGATGAGTTCACTGTCCTGCTCAGAGATGCCCAGTGGTCCTCACCTTCAACAGCAGAAAGCTCTTTTTATTTTTTTCTTCAAAAATAGAGCACCAAAATCTAAGCAAATCTGCTCAGTAAAGCATCCTCGATCTACCAAGGCCAAGACGAAAAGGCACTCACTTGAAGTGAAAGGCCAAACTCCTCAGTCAAGCCATCGAGGCCCTGGCCGAAGTTAGGGCCCAGAACTGTGTCTCCACTGGATCCACGTGGATATTTCAAAGGCTCACAGCATGAGACTGGGGGTGGGTCAAGTCAACTGATGGGGAGATCTGGGGGGCCACCACAGGAAGGGAACAAGGCTGGAAGGGATAAGGAACAAGGGTGGCCAGGTAAGGAAAGGGGAATACCGGCCTCGAAGGCCAGAAGCCCAGCTGACAGTTTTGGCTTCACCTCTCTCTAGAAGCCCACGTTTCACTTAAGAGCGAGCATCTGGCCCTTTGCTCACACTTTTCTCACTACAAAGAAAGCCCTTCGCAACTCTACTCCAACCCCTAAAAAAAAAACACCCAGATGCCATCTTCCCAGAGTCCTGCATGTCCCAGGACTCCAGGCCAACTGGAGCCCCATGAGGCAGGGCTGGCACCTCGTCTTCAGAGCAACCAGTCATGCCTTCTTAACTACATAGGCCAGACCACGGACAAATGACCTACACTCATGAAGCCCTCCCTTCCTCCTCTCTCCACAGGGAGACCTAAAGTGATGTGGAAGTAAGCTACTGAAAAGAGAATCCTCCGCAGTTCTGAGCACAACTCAGAACACAAGAGACGACAAAGGCTGTAATTACTTTTTGTAGCACTCAATAATTGTCATTTTGTCAAAGGGTCATCCAAACAGTACAAGGGGGGCCAGTGCAATAGGTCAGTGGTAGAGTATTTGCCTTGTACGCTGCTGACCCGGAACAGATCCGGGTTCGATCCCCGGCATCCCATATGGTCCCCGAGCCTGCCAGAAGCGATTTCTGAGCTCGGGGCCAGGAATGACCCCTGAGTGCCGCTGGGTAGCCCCAAAATAAAACAAAACAAAACAAAAAGAACAATCCAAGAAGCCTGAGCGCACTTCCCCAGCGCACAGGATAAAAACTTTTGCTTCCCTCCCCTAAGTCCTCTGCATGATTCCTGGTCTCGGGAGGGCAGCCACTGGTGGGTGGCAGGGTCGTGAATCGTCCCAGTGCCTTAAATTAAGGAGGCGCCTCGGAGGTGACGCCTCTGCTCACTTCCCTTCTTTGAGGAGCCACGGGCAGGTCCACTACCAGGCACAGGCTGGCCCCTGAGTTCAGACTGCCGGCCTCCAGCAAGGAGGAATGAAATTCATTGCTATTGTTTCTTCACCACCCAGTCTGCAGAAATCCAATGATGGCACCACACACACACACACACATACACATATACACACACACACAAACGGAAAGAGCAAACGTCAAAAGAGGAGTAAGACTGCCCTCTAGAGGCCCCCTTCTGAAATCACAAGGAGCAACAGGAGAAGGGGAAAAACTGTTTCCAGATTCAGTTTTCCTAATCAAAGCTAACAAAAAAGGACGAAGGAGGCAAATAAATTCGAGCGTCCCAAATGCCTGGACATGTGCACTGAAATCATGGGGACTGAACGCGCCGTCTCCACAGTGTTTGCTCGTTTTTTAACTGTTTTTAATTTTGTTACCATGAAATCATAGTTATTGATCAACAGGTTTCAGGCAAAAACCAATCCCTTTACCGGAGTCCATCCACCTCCCGCCACCAATGTTCTCTCCTCCCATTTGCCTCCCAGTTACCAGTCTGCTTCATACATATGTGGGATATGAATGTGTGTGTGCTACACAGATACATATATGTATATGCATGTATAAATGCATAAATGAAATATATATTTTTTGGGGGGTACTGTGTTTTATAGTACTGTTGCTGGTAGGGTTTCATACTTAACATTTTACCACCTTTCTTTTTTTTTTAAACTTTAATGATTGATTGATTGGTTTTTGGGCCTGGGCCACATCCAGTGTTGCTCAGGGTTACTCCTAGCTCTACACTCAGAAATCACCCCAGCAGGCTGGGGGACCATATGGGATGCCGGGAATTGAACCAGGTCCCTCCTAGGTTGGCCGCATGCAAGGCAAATGCCCTACCGCTGTTCTATCTCTCCAGCCCCTACTTTACCACCTTTCTGCTCCAGCTCCTCCTCCGGGATGAACGCTTTCTTCCGCCACAGACATCGCCTCCTTCCTGTCCTTTCCCCCAGTCCACACAGGTAGCATGCATCCTACTGGGTACCAGTTCTCTTGTTCTTTGTTTCCATTGTCTTTGGAAATTCATTATGCAAACATTATGCAAACACGTGAGTGGGGACTAACCATGGGTGTTGGTCTCTCCTGACTAAATTCACTCAACATAATATTCTCCAGGTCCCTCCAAGTCGCAGCAAATTGCATGACTTTATCATTTCTTATTACTAAGTAATGTTCCACTGGGCATATGTACCATCGTTTCTTTAACAGTCTTCTGTTCTTAGACACAGGCTATTTCCAGATTTTGGCAATCATGGGCAATACTGTGAGGAGTGTAGAGGTGAAAATGTTTTTTTCCACCCTGTTTTTTGGTTCTTGGGGTATATTTCAAGAAGTAGGTCAAATGAATGAGTCAAATGGAAGCTCAATTCCTAGATTTTTTTTTTAGGAATGACCATATTGTTGTCCAGAAAAGCTGGAAGAGTCAACATCCCCACAAGCAATGAATGGGAGTCCCTTTCTCCCCACATCCATGCCAGCACTGGTTGTTCTTCTTTTTGATATAAGCCAGTCTCTCCCAGAAGAGTTTTCTACTCCATCCACTCTCTTGTGAGGCAATAGCATCAAACTGAGAACCAAACTCATGAGTAAAACCTCAAGGCTTGTAGGCGAAAGTTCAAAGGGCTGAAGCCCCACATTCAATTCACAGTTCTGTACAGGGCCCTTGAGCATCACAGGAAGTCTCCCAACTCGCTCCATCCCTAAAAATAAATAAAACCTCAACTTTCCCTAGAGCAGCTTTGATCACAAATTTGGTTGTGAGATAGATGAGCATTAAGGACTACTTGTTGGCCAGGGATGTAACCCAACAGTAAAATGCATGCCATACAAGCATGAGACCCCAGGTTCGATCAGTTGTACTGCAATAAAGAAACTCATGAATGAATGAATGAATGAATGAATGAGCGAGCAAGAATTGCCTTGCTCCATCCACTTCTCTGAACTAAACAGCACAGGTTATTTCTGGACTGCAGAAAACAGAAAACTTGGCCTATAACGAAGCACTGATATAATCTGACTCCTGATCTGGGCCCGCACCTCAGCTGCTTCCAAAGATATGCTGGGCAACAGGTCACATAAAATTCTCCAGTATTGGCTGTGAGGCTTCACCCACAAGAGAACCGAGAGAACATTCTGAGAAGTGACACGGGGCTTCTCCCTCATAACAAGCTCGTTTTATCACATGGACAACGGGGTGTCTGACGTCCACCGAGATCAGTTTTTCCTTGTCCCCTTCCATCACAAGAAAGCTCACAGCCGAAACTAAAGGCAAAATCAAGAAAGGGAGGAGACGTTCTCTCCAAGAATTCCTCGGAGCGCCATCTCTGTCCTCAAAGACCATAACCCACCCACGCCCCTCTCAGTCTGATTTTGGCTCTGGCTTTCCCACTGTGGAGAACAAGAAGAGACGCAAAGAAAAGAAGGGTGATGGGGAGCAACACTGTCCCCCGCCCCTGCTGCCAGTTAGACGGACATCACCAGAACACAGGGACGCGGGCCAGACCTGTCCTTCTCCTCCACGGCCCGAGCCTTTTCCAGACCGTCCTGGCACAGCTGCCGCATCTCTGCCAGCTGGTTTTCCAAGTTCATCCGAAGAGTCATCTCCGTTTCGGTCCCTGCCAGGGCCTTTTCCAGTTCTGCTCGGGAGGTTTTCACATCCTAGAGTTAAATTAAATGCGTGTGATGCAATTTT
This sequence comes from Suncus etruscus, assembly GCF_024139225.1. NCBI lineage: Eukaryota > Metazoa > Chordata > Mammalia > Eulipotyphla > Soricidae > Suncus > Suncus etruscus. Next base: position 2,838,060 of record NC_064852.1, on the reverse strand, counting down.
TCAATACAATCGGGAACATTTTGAAAGGAAATTGGATTAAAATATAAATATTTATGACTCTTTCTCCGGCACATTCCCCCCTCCCCGAACTGAACTCTACATGGGGAGAATCAGTAATAAATACATTTGCCAGCCATTTTTCCCTCTTGCCTCCCAAGGAGTGATCGGTATTTCCGAGGGAAAGGACTCCACTCCACAAGAATGGCTTTTCCTGTTCTGAAAATCAGATCAACGCTTACAGCTTCAAGAACAAGGGGAAAAGGCGCCTCTTGGAACCTAAACATTCATAAATTCCAAAGAGTCGCCATAATCTCCATACAAATGCATCCCACACCCCACCACCCCGTCACTACGTTTTATTTTAAGATAATGGCTACACGCTTCTGAAGTACGTTTTCTCTCTCCCAGGTGGTTTGCGTGGTGAAAGACTCGATGTTCTTTCCAAGACCTCAGTACATCACACAGGCAGTGCTGTGAAGGGGTGACCTGGAAGGACACGTGACTTGCCAGCCACTCAGATCAACTGCCAAAGGTCAAGACACAATGAAGCTGAGTCCAAAGTCCGCTATGTGACCTTGGGGTGTCTGCTAACCTCTTTGAGCCCCAGGTTTCAAGTCTAGAAAGATTACTAGAAATACAATAATAAAATATATTTCTTTTATATGTATATATATATAACTTTTATATATAAAAATATTTCTGAACCATCATCAAAATCTAACCATATTTCTCTAATCTCTACAGAATTATCTGAAAGCATTGAGACTTGTAAATGCAAGCTGTATCATAGGAAACTGAAAAGAAAATGTTGGCCTCCTTCCCTTCCCCAACACTGGTCCCCTAAGAAGCTTGCCTGTCTATCTCAGGATAGCTGGGTTACAGGGGAATCAATTCCTGATACTTTTGAGACCACGAACACCCGAACTATCACTGGCAAGGATGACGACCAACTGCCAAGCTTTGCTTGGACAAGCAGCTTGAGCGCGGCTATGTGATCAAGCCTGAGATCGGTCCTCACCCGGCCCAAGAAACCTCAACAGACTGAGAGAAACTGGAGCAGTTTAGCATGTGGGGTCTCCAGACAAACTAATTCATGTCCACAGCTGCCATGTCCCCGGCAACTAGCTGTCTTCGCCACTCAGTGTGTATGGGGTTCGTGCTTTGGGCATGGCATCGGTTCTTAAACAGTGTATAGGAAAAAAACTCGCAAGTCCCTCACACACAAAAGCCCTGGGTCAAGAGGTGAGCAGTGCTGCGGTGACGAGGACCACTCAGTGCAGGCTGGGATCAAAAGCCCCTCTGTGGAGGGTGTAAAGGAAGCTTGAAACAGCCATCAGGCAAGGACAGGAAAGTGGGCTAGACGTGGCCCTCAAAAACACTGGGGTCGTACAGGCATCCATGACAATTCTGGGAGTTTCCTGACTGCCCTGATTACCCACCCCCCTTCACAATTGTGGGAAAATGCCAGATGTCATGTACTTCCTAAAGCAAATCAATCTACTGTACCTTTCTATTGTTTAAAATACTATATATAGCTTGTAAGCTCATGGTTCAGGGCTGGCAGATTCTGGCTTATGCTGGATTCTAACAGCCCCTGCATGCTTGTAAGAAAAATAAACCCTCTGCTATTGCATGAGAGATTGTGGTCTTGGTGTCTTTGATCGGCGCATCGTTCTCCTGGACTTAACATTTGGAGGCCCCAGCGAGATATTCATGCCTGTTCAGGGACATCAACGCTTCACCTCGGGGTTTTGAGAAAACCGGCGCCTAGGAGGTAAAATGTGCACTTGGTGTGGGCAGTGTGACTGCCGTACGAGCCCGTGAGGGTTCTCGGTGGCGGCTGACAGACGTGTCTAGGGGGCCGCAGGTCACAGATCTGAGGGACGCCTCAGTGAGGTTTGGGGATCCCGAGGACGCTCGGGAGCCCTTCTGTATGTATGACCCTTAGTGGGGTATACATTGGTAAACTGCCCAAGTATCGGGACCTAGGTCAGATTCTGTTTGTCTGTCTGTCTGTTACCGTTTTGTGTGAGTTGTTTCTCCTTGTCTTGTGTGACTTGGTTTTATTGAGGAGCCCTAGGGAAAAGTGGCCAGAGGGGCCCTTCTCATCAGGGAGGAGGTCGGGCGAGGCCTCCTCAGCAGGGAACAGAAATCTTGGCTCCAAACGTAGGAGACTCCACGGAGCTCCAAGGATCAGTGCAAGTCCCGGCCGGGCTTTCCAAAGTGGGTGTGAGCCCTTCGCAGATCCTTCAGGTTGGTTTGATTTCATTTTGATCTCATTTTTAGTTTTGGTTTATTTTTTGGCTTTCCACTTCTCTGGTTCATTTTCTCCTGTCTCTCTCTTCAAAAACTGGAAGTTACTCAGTGAGGGAAAAATCCCTCCCAGTCCTGGAGAGGTGTGGAGTTCATTGGGCATGGCCCAGAGAGCAAAAGAAATTTGTAAATTTTAACGTGAGAGTGAAGACCGGTCAGTGTGAGTGGTGAAGTGCTTGGCAAAATGTGTGGGGAATTTGTGTGATAATTGATTTCTTAATTGTTATTATCTATTGCCTTTTCTCAGTCAACCATGAAGCAGGCTCAGACTGCTCAGTCCAAGGTCTCTTGCTGGAAAACTTCCCAGAGGTGCAAAAATTGGTGTTGAGTGGCAATTTCTATACTTCCTTGTTATTTTCTGTTTCGTTGTGTTTTTGTATTTCAAGGCAGGCTCTGTTAGGGACAGGGCAAGGTGGTGGTCGCAAACTCTGCCTCTTTGCTGGCCAGCAGGACTTAAATTTGTCCTGGAGGGGCTGGACTTTGTAACTAAACACCTCAGCCAAAAGGTAAAAATCAGAAAAATCTTGGGAGCTGCCGTCTTGTTGCTTCTGGCTGGGAAGCTAAGAAATTAGTCAGTTAAAAAAATTCTTTACTGGAGCTTATCCAAGAAAGGAAAACTTACCAAACTCCCTTCCCCCCCCTGGTTTACATATCGAAGAAGAAATTGGGAGTGGCTGGGAGTCCAGAAGGAAAAATTGGGTCTTTAAATCTCTTTGAAAAATTCCTCCGACTTAAAGGTTTCTTAGAATGAATAATTTGGTGGAAAATGTTGCAAATTATTGTAATTAACTTTTCTGATGAAACTAAGTTCTAATACAGACTGGAAAATGCCACCTGCCATAAGGAATTTCACCAACTCTAAGAAATTATCAATCAGTTCAGAAACAGGTTCCAACAGCATTGTAATGTGGGAATAATACAAATTTTTGTATTTCTATGTCTGTTAAAAATAATATTAATTTTAAAAGGCCAAAACTGTGTGAAAAATGTTGTGGTTAGCATTTTGATAATATTGTTAATCTTGTGAACGCTTAATATTGTTGAAATGCCTAAATCTAGATAACAATATAAAATTTAATGTAGTTTTAAGGTCTTAATGTAAAAATGCCTAGATTGTCTTTACTAAGTGTAACAAAGAAAATTTGGTCCTGTCAGATAAAAGTAATTCTAGCAATTTGTTTTCTAATTGGGAAAAATAAAAGAAATAAAAGTTTTAGGTATTTGTATAAAGTGCAGACCTTTTAAAATTAAAGTAAAATTAGTCATATTTAATATCTCTAAGGTTTTTATAACTTAAGTTATACTGTAGTGCTTGAATGGTTACAATACCTACCTCTCATTTGCTGAAGTTGCATCTTGTAAAGCTTAAGTAACTTGGTAACTGGAATTTAAAATATAATATGTTCTGGACACTGTCATAAATTTGGCATTTTAATCAATAAACAGGGTATATTTGTAGTAAACTCATTTGAACCTATGATAAGTTATAAAGTAGTAAAAAATTGTAAAATAAATTTTTAAAAACTGCAAAATGCTATGTTTGAAATAGTTAAAAAAACAAAAAACCATTTTGAATAATGTACTAAGTTGTTCAGAAAAGTAAAGTAATTAAAATTGAGTAAAAAAAAATCAAACTTTAAAAACTATAACTCCTCTAAATTGTAAATTTAAAATACTTTTAAAAAAATTTATGTTTTGCTTTGGTCTAAAGCATAGCTTTTAAAAATTTGTTTAATGTTTTAATTAAAAGTCTTATCAAATATTATTTATGTAGGAAAATATGTGGTTATGCAAAATAAAAAGATATAAATTTAATACTGAAAAAAAATAAAACTCTGAAAAAGAGTAGCCAGTTGGTAAAACTAAAGGAAATTTGTAAAGTGAATTTAGAAAGAAAAAAATTTAAAAATGTGTAAAAGGAACTAAGGAGGTGTACTAAAAAAGAAACTATCAGATTAAGTCGGATGATAATAATAATGATAATTATTATTATTAGTATTATTAAAATGCCTCTAAATCAGGAATTAGCCAATGTTTTGTGCAAAATAATTTTAAATGTTTTAAACCATGTTATAGTGTTCATATGTTGTTAGGTGAAAATGAAATAATAATGAGGTATTATAAATACCTAAAATATATATATATAAAGGTTTTAAAAAAATAATCAAAAATTTAAAATATTGAAGTTCAGTTTAAAGGTGTTTAAAAATATAGTAATTGTTAATTGTAAATTTTTTTAAAAAAGGTCTAAAGTCTGCCAGAAAATTTTGTAAAATATAAATTGCTAAATTGCTGGTGTCTAATATGTTTTCTGCTTTAAGCTAAGTCCAGAAAAATAAGCAAACTTCTACTCTCTGTATGTAAATTTATTTACTGCCAAGAATATTAATAAGTGTATCACAAGGAACTTTGTAAATCTTATTGTAAAAGCCTCCAGACAATAATCAGGTTTAGAATTTTCTGTGCAAAATTAAGTAACATTTGCTTTTTCTCTCGTCCTAGCACCTTTTAATATCATTTTTATGTCATGGCATCAGTTTGCTTTGCATGAAATACAAACAGGTAAATTTCCTCTCTGCATGAGAAGTAATCCCCGTGCAAACAAGAAATCTTAAAATTAATAAGGGAACCCCAAAGCCCTCTTTTGGGGAAATAATCAGGCTTAAGGTGGTGTGACAAGCAGGCACCGTTAGGCATCTGGCTAACAAAACCAGGAAAACATCAAGATGAATGGCCTGAAAAAGGAAATGGGAGATTTCTGAACCTGCACTAACTGGCCACGACCACTCTCACCCTCACCCTCAGTCTCAAGAAAGAACTTGAGGTCAGAGTCTCTTCCAACCCTGAAGAGGAGTGGAACAGGCTACTTCTAGGAAAATCCTGCAGTGGGTGAGAAGACAACAGCCATCCGAGAACCAACTCGTTCTTACATCAGCCTAGCCTAAGTAACTGTAACGTGACAAATCTGCTGTGTCCCCACCCTATCCTCAAAAATTCTGTGAGTATTGGGAGTGCCCCAAATGGAGATTTCTCCAGTAATATTGTGTTTATGCAAAGGAAGGAGCCAAAATTTTTTCAAATATCTAGTAAGGTGCAAGGTGAAGGTGGAGAGAAAAATAATTTTTATAATTAAAGTAAAGTAACCTAGGTGTAAAAGCATTTTTTATTAATTGTACTGAAACAGATCATAAATTACAAATGTAAGCATTAGTCTAACTAAAAATAATTCAGAGCTGTTTGTTAATAATGCTATAATGCTTTAATTTCTGTTGTTTAACTTGTGTTATCATTAATTGTTACACACTAGGTGTAAAAAACCTTAAATACAGAACAAGTAAGAAACCCCCCGGGAAACCTCTTCATAAGTCTTTTTCAGATACTTCTCAGAAGCCCGCAGCTTGAATGGTCAGTGGCCTGGACAGACTACAAAGGACCCCCCCTGCATATCCATCTGACTCAACTTCCTGGACCGGGGCAAAATGAAGATCACCTACTGTACCAGATGACAGCATGGGACTGTAAAACCACCGGTCAGGCATACTGGAAGCTCCCTTCCAGTTGAAACTGAATCGTAATAACCAGATTAGTAGTAAATCACACTTTTTAAAAAGCAGCTGGGGAAGGGGTCAGGCAAGAGAAATGCCTTGCATTGCCCTTGAAGTTTTTAATTTGACCTTCCATTATTGTGTGCTAATTAACTGCGCTCTTAAGGGGGGCCAATCAAATCAGTAATCACCCACCCCCCTTCAAGAAAGGCTAAAACAAAAATTCCGGGTTCAAAACAATTGGTTTCAGTCCTGGTTCAAGTAGTCCCCCTGGCTAACAACTCTAATGTCTGCCATTACAGGCCCGCTTGTGCTCCTGCTGCTATTACTGACTATAGAACCTAATGATTACTAGGCAGCAATATAAGGCACTTAATCAAACAACCCAGATCTCTAGGATTAGAGATCAAACAAAAGAAAAGGGGGGAATGTAAAGGAAGCTTGAAACAGCCATCAGGCAAGGACAGGAAAGTGGGCTAGACGTGGCCCTCAAAAACACTGGGGTCGTACAGGCATCCATGACAATTCTGGGAGTTTCCTGACTGCCCTGATTACCCACCCCCCTTCACAATTGTGGGAAAATGCCAGATGTCATGTACTTCCTAAAGCAAATCAATCTACTGTACCTTTCTATTGTTTAAAATACTATATATAGCTTGTAAGCTCATGGTTCAGGGCTGGCAGATTCTGGCTTATGCTGGATTCTAACAGCCCCTGCATGCTTGTAAGAAAAATAAACCCTCTGCTATTGCATGAGAGATTGTGGTCTTGGTGTCTTTGATCGGCGCATCGTTCTCCTGGACTTAACAGAGGGGAGGGGAGGGGAGGGGAGGGGAGGGGAGGGGAGGGAGGGGAGGGGGGGAGGGGAGGGAGGGGAGGGGAGGGGAGGGGAGGGGAGGGAGGGGAGGGGAGGAGGGAGGGGAGGGGAGGGGAGGGAGGAGGGGAGGGAGGGAGGAGAGGAGAGGAGAGGAGAGGAGAGGAGAGGAGAGGAGAGGAGAGGAGAGGAGAGGAGAGGAGAGGAGAGGAGAGGAGAGGAGAGGAGAGGAGAGGAGAGGAGAGGAGAGGAGAGGAGAGGAGAGGAGAGGAGAGGAGAGGAGAGGAGAGGAGAGGAGAGGAGAGGAGAGGAGAGGAGAGGAGAGGAGAGGAGAGGAGAGGAGAGGAGAGGAGAGGAGAGGAGAGGAGAGGAGAGGAGAGGAGAGGAGAGGAGAGGAGAGGAGAGGAGAGGAGAGAGAGGAGAGGAGAGGAGAGGAGAGGAGAGGAGAGCGAGGCTGAGAAAAGAGATGAGTTCTCCAAGAGTGAAGAGGCTTCCTCGGCACCGACAGCCAGGCTGAAACCAAAAAGCACTGGCAGGTGGCTGAAGCGAGTTTTCGGTCTCCCACCATGCCCAGGACGATATGAATGCTGCAATCAAAAAGCCCTTCCTTTGGCCCGTGGTGTGTTGGTTTTGCCCCCTGACCCCCTCCTGCCCTGTCAGTCTCAGCACTGTGCCTACCTTTCGGATAAATAGTACACACACACCCCTGATAAAGGGGCTGATAAAGGGGCTAGTGTGAATGGGCTGCCAGGGAAAGACTGTCTGTAAGCAGCTACAGACTCTACCATTGTATCTATGTGCCCTTTCTATGCCTAGCTACTAAGAAGGACCAGGGCTCAGGGCAGAGCGGGGAGGTGCAATAGGCATGTTTCAAAGATCGAGAATTAAGTGACTCGTATTAATTAATTAATTATTAGTCAATGCTAGGTGAACAGGGAGGAAAACTTTCTCTCCTCCCCTACGAGAATAGAATTTCTCACCAAAGCACATCCTAGTTCCCATAACAGGCACAGGCAGGCAGTCACTAGCTGAGAACAAGTAGAAGATGGAGCGACAGACTATATGCCCAACAGTGGCATTCGCTGTCTCTATGGGACAGCGGGACAGTCAGTCCTGAGGAAGCCGAAGACTGAGATGGAGCAGGAATGCTGAAACGGGCACTGACGGGCCCGACTACAAATCAGGGACCAGAACTCCAGAATGAAGGGCTAGAGAGATAGCACAACGTGTAGGGCCCTTGCCTTGCATGCGGCTGGCCAGGATTTGACTCCCAGCACCCCGAGAGAGTTCCCCGAGGACATCCAGGAAGAGTGACCTGAGGGGTAAAGCCTGGAGAACTGCAGATGTGGCCCAAAAGCCAAAATAATAATAATGATAATAAAAAATAAATAATTCAATTCCAGGGTTACAAGCACCAAGACTTTCCACTCTCTGCACTCAGCTGTCTCCTCTATCTAGACAAAAACCAGAGCACTGCTGTGTTAGCGTGAGGAGTCACTGGTTGAAGGAAGCGCTAAGAGAGCAGGCCCAGAACCGCCTGGTATTTCTGACCCTGTCGCAGTGTCACATGCAGGAATGAAGCCGTGGCGGCCTGTGTGCAGGGAGGCAGGCACGAACTCTCGATCTGCTCTCACATGTGTGGAGCCAGAAGGTGTCTGGCACCTTGGGCTGGAACTGGGCTTCAGACAGCCACACCACCTCCCCAGGGTGCCCCCTCACCTCCTCCAGAAGGCGGATTCGCTGTGTCAGGAGCTCCTCCACCTGCTGTACCTGCCTCTGAGCCTCTTCCTTCACCCGCTGAAGCTCGGAGCCCCCTCCTTCAGCCAGGCTCTCCACGGCTTTGCTGTAATGAGGGAAGAAAATGGGAAAAGGCCTGTGAGTGAGGGACAGGAAGTTCAGCAGCTCCGAAGCAGGAGTTTTGGTTGGTCACTCCTCCCATGGATTTCTGCTAAGCTGCTTTTATTTCTTTTTGATTAATACTTGTGATTCAAAAATCTATGTAATACAAGATGTAAACATTCATAATGCTCAAGGCCAATAAAGATGTTAAAAATAGTAAGAGCAGGGGGCCGGAGAGCTAGCATGGAGGTAGGGAATTTGCCTTGCATGCAGAAGGACGGTGGTTCAAATCTCGGCATCCCGTAAGTCCCCCAAGCCTGCCAGGAGCGATTTCTGAGTGTAGAGTCAGGAGTAACCCCTGAGCACTGCCAGGTGTGACCCAAAAACAAACAAACAAACAAACAAAAAAATAATAATAATAATAATAGCAGGTGCCAGAGTGGTAGCATGGCAGTAAGGCGTTTGCTTTGCATGTGGCTGACCCCAGACTGACCCAGGTTTGATCCCCAGCATCCCATGTGGTCCCTCGAGCCTGCCAGAGCTAGAAGTAACCCAAGCACTGCCGGGTACAGCCCGGAACAACAACAATAATAAAAGTAATCTCATATTAATAATAATAATAAGAGTAATTTCATAACTCAGGACAACTAATTTTAACATTTTAGTAGAACCTTTCAGCCATTTTCTACAGAAACAGAGCCTATCTGTGATCTGACCATGTTACACAAAACCCTCTAAACATCATGCTATGTTAATATAAACCTGTCATTTCTAAAGGCTACATGTTAATTCACTAATAAAAGATATTATGTTAAATCAACCCCCTAGGTTTTAAATGAGGGGTTCAAACAAGGTGGTGCTGGAAAAGGGACACCACATGTAGTATCAGGGATGGAACCCTGGATCCCCCGTAGTTTCATTTCCATCCCTGGCTCCAAACCCCTATTTTTTGGAACATTTCATTGTTTCTGACTTTCTAAAATTGTCCCATTATATTTGGAAAGCTCTGAAAACGGTACCTACTACAAATGAAGTATTCAAATTTTGTTCGCATTATCATTGATTTTATAGGCAATGGTATAAGAAAACAATGCTTCTGTGTATATTATCTACTGATTTTCTTAGGGGCCAAGTTCCTAGATGAGGAATTCCTGGGCCAAGGGATAAGTAACACATTTAGTTAGCTTGCCAAATCTCCCACCAAGAAACTTCTCACCAAGGTCCACTATTTTATGGGGGTTGGGCCACACCCGGAGGTGTCAGGGGTTACTCCTGGTTCTGCGCTCAGGGCTCATTCCTGGCAGTGCTCAGGGGACCACATGGGATGCCAGGGATCAAACCCAGACAGGAGCATGAGGCAAATGCCCTCCCCACTGTATTGTCTATTGCTCCAGCCCTGCACCAAGTTCCACTTTTATGGGGGAATTTAGAGAGCACTTTGACGACCAGCATGCCCATTATATAACAACAGGAAATCTGTGGAAATACAAATTTATTTTGTTGGGTTACACCTTATTGTACCCAAAACAAAGATCATCCCTGGCTTCTTTGTATGTTTGTTTACAACTTGGATTTACCCCCAAACAGAGATTGAGATGGTCTTCCTTGGAAACCTGGCAAGCAGGAGAAGCTCCATACTAGCTAGGTAGAGGACTGCCAGACTATGTGGGTTTCACCCTCAGCCTGGTCTGGATTATTTCTTGTGCAACCCTGATTCAGACTTGAAAATAAGGTGTGTGGGGTAATTTTACAACTGGTGCCGTAACAGGGACATGAACCCCTGGACCCTCAGATGTTGTTGGGTTACACCTTATTTTACCCAAAATATGCTTTGTTGACCGCTAATAGAAAGAAACCTAGCAGGATTCCTCTGCAAGCTAGAACTACTATGGGCAGGGGGCCAGCAGGGAGAGAAGGCATCAGGCCATCAGCCACCCCACTCTGGTTTACTCTAGTATAAAACACAGTGTCCCTTTGCTAGGCTTGACAGGGTGGCCTGCCACAATCAGCCACGACCTTTCATTCGGCTTCCCCAACCTTCAAAGAGAAGCAGGGTCACACCTGAATCTGTGAACACACTCGCAGCTGTTCGCACCCGATTTCTCAAATATCTGCATGTTGGCAGCAGCAGACTAACACGGGAAATGGTTCCATCTTAAGCTGGTTGGTGGTGGGAACATTGCACGGGTGAAGGGGGGGTGTTCTTTTTTTTTTTTTTTTTTTGATAACTAAAACCTAACTACAAACATACTTGCAATCATGGTGCTTAAATAAAGATATTATTTAATATATATAGGGGCTGGAGCAGTGGCTCAGCAATAGGGTGTTTGCCTTGCACGCAGCTGAGCCAGGACAGACCTAGGTTCAATTCCAAGCATCCCATATGGTTCCCCAAGCCAGGAGCGATTTCTGAGTGCATAGCCAGGAGTAACCCCTGAGCATCACCAGGTATGGCCCAAAAACCAAAAAAATTAAATTAAAAAATTATATATATAAAGCTGGTTTCTCAGAAAAAACTGCAACAATGGCAAGAGAGCTAGTAGAGCAAGTTGGCGTGCCTACTTTGACTATGGCTAACCCAGGACGATTTCCCCAGCATCCCCATATGGTTCCCCCTCCCCCCAAAAAAACCCACCAGGAATGAATCCTGAGCACGAAGCCAGGAGTGAGCCCTGAGCACTGCAAACAAAAAAGGAAACTGCAAAGGAATAAACCTCGTCCCCACCAGCCTCCCAGGCCCTGCTCTGGGGGACCAACTGTCCCTCCACACAAGAGCTACATCAGCAGATATTCCCGGGGCCCAGGCGGCATGGCTCTGTGACCAAAAACAATTGGGAGCCAAGTTGGGCCGTCCTTGCTCGCTTCCTGGGGCTAGTTGCCCCAAAATAAAGACTTGATTCAGGTCTGGATTCCTTGTGCCACTAGCTCGCAAAAAGCCTAGCTGGGTCATGATGTCATTCGAACGAAATGTGAACGATAGATAGGAAGAACGTGGGCCCAGAAGCCAAGACATCCAAATTCTTTCTTTCAATTTTTTTTAAACTTCAATTGATTGATTGATTGGTTGGTTGGTTGGTTGTTGGGCCACACCCAGACGCTCAGAGGTTACTCCTGGGTCTGCACTCAGACATCGCCCCTGGCAGGCTGGGGGACCATATGGGATGCTGGGAACTGAACCCAAGTCATTCCCAGGTCAGCTGTGTGCAAGGCAAATGCCCAACAGCTGTGCTATCTCTCAGGCCCCAAGACATCCAAATTCTAACTACTATGTCCCTGCAGCGTGGCTCTTGGCAAAATAACCTCTTGTCCTCTAAGAACAAATGGGCTCCCATGAGGAGGTCAGAGTCAACTCAAATCCGGGTTCGACATGCCAGCCTGCTGCTGTCCCACGCACCCCAGCCATCGTGGGCACTGACCTGCAGAGCTACTGGAAAAGACCTTGTTCTACCCTCTTCGGGCATCTGGGTGGAAAAAGAACATGCCGCTGGCCACTCTGACCACTTCCTGACTCAAAGCCAAGGCACAGCCTGGGCCCCCATGCCTTCAACTCATTTCCCTTTTTGGGGGGAACTTTAAATGTTTTATTTTTATGTTTTTCTCAAGTGGATCTTCTCTTATTGATCTGGTGGCTCCCCTTCCCCTCCCGTTTTTTTTTTATTTTTTATTTGGGGAGGTCTTGAGCCACACCTGGTAGCGCTGAGGGGTTCCTCCTGGCTCTGCGCTCAGGAATCGTTCCTGGCAGGCCTTGGCAGACCATATTGGCCACATGCAAGGTAAATGCCCTTTCGCTGTGCTATCACCCCACAACTCACTTCCGGATAACCTCCTCTGGTGACTCAAAGTTCCACAATCCTTTCTGTCACCTCTACAGTTGTTATATTCAGCTGCAAAACCCCCGCCCTAAAAGTTCCTGCTCTGGCTTTAGGTAGAGACAGGGATTTCTTAGTCTGGATTTGCACTACCTACTCAGACACTTTGTCCCCAGCACGCCAGAGTCACCTGGAGCAGGAGAAGGCTCCCTTGGTGGCCCACCATCACCCTACCTCGTTCCCGTCAGGTATACTCACTGGCAAGAGACTGAGGCATTTAACAAGCACAGGTTTGTTATTTGCATTTCAGTTATACCAAAAAAAAAAATCTATTCCCGATAATAAATGTTCCAACTCGCCATGTATTATCTTCGTATTTTACAGTTACTGTAGCCATAAAATTTATACTCAGCACTATGGTACAATTTTCCTCTGCTAATGCAATTTATTACTTTTGTCTGTGTTTTAAGGCTACAGGGATAAAATTTACTCCGGATAATATGCCTTCTTGTGTCTTTAATATCCCCTTATTATTGTACTAGTGAAAAGAGCCGCGGTAAGTCAGCAGATGGGCACATTTACTCCACAGCAAGTGAGAGGGCTCTGGAGCCAGCCTGGTCCCTGCTTCATGAGGAGCCTGAAAAGTGTCCCCACATTGCTGAGCCTCCATGTTCTTTTTATTTCTGTAATGGTTTTTGGGCCACATCTGACAGCGCTTAGGGGTTACTCCTGGCTCTGCGCTCAGAAATCGCTCCTGGCAGGCTCGGGGGATCAAATGGGATGCAGGGGATCGAACCTGGGTCTGTCCCTACTGCTGTACTATCTATCGCTCTGGCCCCACAGCCTCAGTGTTCTGCTCAAACAGAATGACTGGCCTGCCGGCACCACTGCTGTCTGTTTACTCCCCCTGCCCTTCCTTTCCCTATAGAACCTGGCCAGCAGGTGAGAGAGACAGCAAGACTTGAGGAGGTAAGGTGAAAAGAAACTGATTGAATCCAACACGGCCTCAATACCAGAAAGAACCTTCTAGAAGCACCACCCTTGCTAACTAACTAGCCAACCCTTTTGCTATCAGCCTTCCTCTGGATTTCCAGGCTAAAGTTGTTCTGGGAGAAAGCCAGGGCTTTCCTGCCTATTCTCCTCACAATAAATATATATATATACACAAACTGTAAATTAAGGAAAAAGTAGAAAGATTTTATTCTTGCCTACCAACAAATGCTTCATCTCCCATGAAACCCTTATTTGCAAAACAGTCAAATGGTGTGCCATCCGTTAGAAGTTACTGGGACAAAGAAAAGCGTGTTCTGCTGGCAGAACCTTCTAGAATCCTGGCCCTGCCACTGACCCCAGATTGTACACAGGAGCAAGAAAAGGTTCTTGGCCTAAGTCACTGTGGGGAAGAAAAATAGGGAGGGAGGAAGGAAGAGAGGGAGGGCAATCTCTGAGCACCACCAAGTGAGGCCCCAAAGCTTACTTCTCCCAATGCGGGGGACAGAAGGGGACCGAAACCTAGACTGGCCAGAAGTCCAAGCCCTAAGGGCTAGTCCCGGCCACCCGATTTCCTTCTGAGAGAGTGAGCCCTGGCCTCCCGCTTCTCAGGCCAAAACTCCCTCCTCTAATGAAGAAGGCTTTGCTCAAGGTTCAGCTGGTTCCCAGGTCAACCGTGAATGCCAGTGGGTGCAGAGTGTCTTGCGGACTGAGGGTGTGTCACAAGAGGCCAAGCGACCAGGGATGATCAGAGGCGGCCACAGGCAGCCAGACAGGCCCCGGCTCTGGGAATGATGGTCCTGGGAGGGAGGGAGGAAGAGCAAGAGGTGGAAAAGGCTGCCAGAGGTAGGTGGGAGCAGCAGGGACTGCACTCTGCAGGCAGATGACTGCGCGGACACATTGTGCTTTTACCAAACAGAAGCTTTGTGGCACCCCACTTTTTAGAACACGCTGTGTCTGACGCCTTTTGATAATTCTTGTAGCATTGCAAAATGTTTCCTCGCTGTCTACGTGATGGCATTTGATTATTGCTAAGATAATCCTCCACCAGCGAAGCGACTAGGTATGGCTCGCCAAGGACTCAGCTCAGGTGATGGCTCACATGTTTTAGCAATACGGTGTTGTTGTTGTGTTTTGTTTTAATTAAAGTCTGTGCACTGTTTAAACACAGTGCTATTGCTTGCTTAACAGACTCCAGTATAGTAGAAACAGAACTTTAACATGGGTACAGGGAAACCGAATACTTGGGGAGCCGCTGCCTCCCAATCTCACAAGTCACTTCACTGCAGCAGTCTGGAAATAAGACCGCAGTATGTACAAGGCTACGTGTGAGCTGTTAGGGACAATGCGGAAAACTTGGAGCACCTCATTCTTAAGAAAGCGCATGGCCTGAGCCCCCACCTGACGGCGATCCCTCCCACCACCCCAGAACTAAGCATCTTTCCCCAACACCCTCTCTCTCCCCGTCCATCTGCGCTGCCAATCTCTCCCGAAAACTTTCCACTCATCCCCCAGATGGTCGCCGGCTCCTCCGACCAAGAAATTCTTGCACAGCAGCCACGGTGACCTTTTCCGAAACAAGTCCCTGATTGTGCCTGATGCTTCAAGTTCAGCTTCATTTGACCTTAGGAAAAGGCTCAAAATCTTGAGCCAGCCTCAAGATCCTTTCTAGACAGACAGAGCCCCCCACATCCCAATTGGCCGCCATTCGCCACATCTGCATATCCCCTTCTCTGTCGACACCTTTTCTCCAGTCTGTAGATCATCCATTCCTAATTAGCTACCAGGTATCAACCCAAAGGCTGCCTCCTCTGGACCACATTCCTATAGATGTGTTTTAAAAAATATATATTATGAAATATATGTATGTGAAATATCCTAGGTTAACTTTTCTTCTATCCAGGTGTGAAACCGATTTCAAACTCAGGCCTCTTCTATGGAAGACCTACATCCAATCTCTGCACTAGATCTTTCTCCCTTTGTCCAGCCATTTTATATTCATATACCTATTAACCTTCTTTTCTATAAACTCTCATAGGCCCCTTTACTTTCCTCCTAACTCTTTTCCCAAATTTTGCTTATACCTTTTTATTCTTAAAAACTGCTTTATTTAAACACCATAGTTTACAAGGTTGTTCGTAAGTTTTCTTTTTCAGCTACAAAGTTGTTCAGTCAGATGGTGTACAACACCCTTCGCCAGGGCATATTTCCTGAGACCAGTGTTCCCAGTTTCCCTCCTATCCTTCCCCTTGCCCTCTCCTCTGCCTGCCTCTATGGAAGACATTCCTATTTCCTCTCTTTCACTCAATCTCTCTCGCTCTCTCTCTTACTTTTTAAATTCAGACACTGTTGCTTGCAATCATGTTACTGAAGGGGTGCCATGAATATTGCTTTCCCTCCTTTCAGCTCCCACTTCTTGTCCAGAGTGATCACTTCCGACTCTCATTGTCACAGTGGTCCCTTCTCTGCCCTAACTGCACTCCCTGCTTTTTGTGGCAAGGTTCCTACCACGGCCTGGTCCTCCTGCCCTCATCTCTGTTCCCTCTGGTTATACAACTTATCGCTGCAAGTATTTTATCACCCTCACTCCTGAGTCCATTTGGATCCCCATCCACCCCCAGAAGCCTAGCCACCCATCAGCAAAAATACTTTCAGGATATACAAAGAAAACCACTCTCACACAATTGCGTAGTGTTTTTGCACACTAGCAGCAGGGAAGTCTGGGTTTCTATGTGTAGGAGTTTGGTAAAATCAAGTCTTACTGGCCGTTTGCAACAGTCACAGCGCAGGCTCGGAAGCACACGCTTAACTGGCAGGCCTGGTAAAGCCGACCTGGCTCCCCACGGAGGCAACGATGTGCTTAGAGGAAAACCATCACCACAAAACAGAAAACTTGCAACCCAAGTTTATTTGTTCATTCCTTCGCACATTTGTGCAAGAGATAAAAAGCACAATGGGGGGGGGGGGCGCGCGATAGCACAGCGGTAGGGCATTTGCCTTGCATACAGCCGACCCAGGATGGATGGTGATTCGATTCCCGGCATCCAATATGGTCCCCCGAACCTGCCAGGAGCGATTTCTGAGCACAGAGCCAGGAGTAATTCCTGAGCACCACCAGATGTGGCCAACAAAAATAAATAAATAAACAAATCATAATGTGTGTAAGTAAAGCAGAGGAACCAGGACTGGAGCCTCCGGTCCTACTGCAGAGCCAGCAAGCAGTCCAGCCTCCTGCTAGGCCCGGCAGCCCTGACAGGAATTAGCAGGCTCTGAGCAAAGCAGATGGGCCTGATAGACAAGGCACTAGCTCCTGCCCGCCGTCATGCGCGGTGCGACTGACTCTGTTTCCAGGATGAATGAAGTCTCTTCGGGGAGCTGCAGAAGGACCCGGGGTGGGAGAGTCCTAGAAGGTCTCATGCTCCCTTCAGACACAATCCAGCCACCCCCCGCTGTCCCTGCCTCCCCGACAGTCTGCTGACAGGCCTCGACTTCCCCTGCAGAAGTGCCCGGTGGGAAAGTGCCTTTTGGCAGAGCTGGGGTGTGCAGCCCAGGCACACATGTCATCAGTGTTTCTCAGTGCCTGGAAAACTCATGGAGTCAGAGGCGGTCTTCTCGGCACTGTGCTCACTCATCAGTGAAGGGCCGAATTAATTCCTCCACAAATTCATTAATTAATATTATAGCTTTCCTTTTTTTTAATAGGCACTTTTAATAAGCACATCCTTTAAACAAAACACTATCATGAAGGCCCAATTCAATGCATACAAAAAGCAGAGAAAGAATGAAGAGCCTTGGGGCCGAGTGATAGCACAGTAGTAGGGCGTTGCATGAAGCCAACGTTCAATTCCTGGCATCCTATATGGTACCCCAGCCTGCCGGGGCGATTTCTAAGCAAAGAGCCATGAATAAACACTGAGCACCACTGGGGTTGGCCCCCCAAAAAAATCAATAAATGAAGTTTTTAAAAAAAAAAAGAATCACCGTGGATGAAGTCTCATCCTCTTGGCCAACTCATCCCTCATGGGATTCCCTCAAGACCTCCTTAGGCCTCTTCGAGGTTCCAGAGCTGTTTCCTCCAGGACAGTGAATGACACTGAGGTAACTAGCAACATGAGTGGATCAAGACACATGCAGAGAAACGAGGTCAGACACAGATGCAGAGAGGATCTACGCAGCACAGACCCATCTACTTCAGTCGGCTTTACAGACAGGCTACATCTGGCCAGGGAGATCCTGGGGCGGGGGTGTGTTTATCTCAGTGGAAAAGGGGTAAGTCCTAGGAGCACAAAAATGACTTCTGTGGGTGCTGGTGACGCTCTAGTTTCTGATCTAAAGGATGGTACCAGCAATGTATCTGCTTGGCGAAAATATATCTTGCTATATATATGCTTGAGATCTGAATGTGTGCCAAATGTTGTAAGTTTATTGAGAAATCATTTTGTTTCAAAAAATAAAAAACCTCCTTGGTGTTCTTAGAGTCCAGTGGAGAAGAGATTGGTTCTGAAAGCAAAAAGTTTCTAAATCAGAGCTGCAGAGAGCTCCAACGGTAAGGAGCTTGCCTTGTACTCAACCAACACGGGCCCATCCCTAGCATCCCAGAGTAAATCCTGAGCATTTCCCAATTTGTTTTGGCCCCAAAACAAAGTGTTCCAATCCACCCCCCACCCGGCCGTGGCCCCACCACCAGGTCCACTGGATAAGCTGCAAGCTCGGGCCGGGTCTCGGCGACAGGTACTCACGAGGCCTTCAGGAGCAGCTTTTCTCTCTCTTGGAGCTCCCGCTTCAGACTTTCCACTTCCACCTTGAGCTCAATGTTCTTCCAGACGTGATGAGAAGAGAAGAGAAATGGCATTAAGGGGCCTGTTACACTCGCAATCCAGGGGTCTAAGGGTGGAGGTAAGGGAGGCATGTTGAGAACTGTGGCGGAGGGAGGTCAACACTGGTGGTGGGAATGGCCCTAATTCACTGTCACTATGTGCCTGAAATACAACTGGGAAAGACTTGTTAAAATGCCATTAACTCACATTAAAAAATAAAGTTCTGCCTTATATTGCTTATATTGTCTCCCTACCAATTGAGAAATAAAAAAGAAAGTGGATGGGACCCAGGGACCAAGTGGTCTCAGGAGCATTGAGTGGAGATAAAAAATGGTCAGACCTAAATACCCAACCCAGAGTCAACAGCAATAGAATCCAGAGACCCAAACTACAACCAGCTAAACACAAAAGAGGCCTGTTACTCTAGCAGCCCAGGGGTCCAAGGGTAGAGGTTCGAGATGCATGTGGGGAACTACGGCAGAAGGAGGTCAATACTGGCAGTGGGAATGGTTCTAACTCACTGCCACTACCCTATGTACCTTAAATACAACAGTGAAAAACTTGTACTTCATATCGACTTCAATAAAAAGTATTATCGCCAGAGCAATAATAGCACAGCGGTAGAGCATTTGCCTTGCACACGGCTGACCCAGGACGGACCTGGGTTCAATCCCTGGCATCCCATAAGGTCCCCCGAACCAGGAGAGATTTCTGAGCGCATAGACAGGAGTAACCCCTAATTATCACCTGGTGTGGCCCCCAAAATATGTGTGTATGTATGTATGTATGTATGTATGTATATATATGTATGTATATATATACATACATATATATACATACATACATATATATACATACATATATATATATAAAACAAGAGGCCAGAGAGATAGAATGGAGGTAAGGCATTTGCATTGCGTGCAAAAGGACAGTGGTTCAAATCCCGGGATCCTATATGGTTCCCCAAGCCTGCCAGAAGCAATTTCTGAGCATAGAGCAAGGAGTGACCCCTGAGCACTGCTGAGTGTGACCCAAAAACTAAATAAATAAATAAATAAATAAAACAAAAAAATGGTATGAAACACAGGACAGGCTAATGTCTATCGCGGGGAGACCATTTACAGCACGGGCAGCATAAGAGGCCCCTAACAGGCCGCTGGTAGATTCACAACCTTGTTAGCCGAAGGCCAGAGGGAAGATGGGGAATAGTAGACCCGGGTGGTCTCAAGCTCCAGCCCCGGATTCCAAGGGCCTTGGAACAATTATGTAAATGTTCCGAGCTCCTAACAGCCAGAGCCTTCAAACATCCAGGCATAAATGTCGTACAAGTGAGGCTGATTTAAAAATTGTTTGCCCTCCACCAAGCAAATTTACAGGCAATTCTGCCGTTTGCTTCTGCCATTTGCAGGCAATTACTTCTGGTTGTTTACCATCGTGCATGCGGTGGTTGGAGCAAGTGGATGTGCTGCCACTTAAAAATAAAAGGAAACGTGTAAATGGGTAAGTGGGAGGCTGCAACGCAGCCACTCTCATTGGCCAGGGAGATTTCGGGGCACTCCCTTTCAAGAGCCACCCCTCAAACAGTCTGCAGCCGCTATGCTGCTGGGTTCTCTCGACTGGAACACAGCAAAACACTCATAGCTTGGCCTGATCACTCGTGGGGGACTCCAAAGACCGAATCTTGGGTAAACAGACATAGGAGAGCGTGAGGCCGTGGCAGGGCTCTCAGGCCACCCCACCAAGGCGCCTCAGAAGAAACATTTGGGGAGATCAGTGAGTTTGGGCAGAGTAGAGGCAGAGAAGTTCTGAGCAGTTCGAGGACTGCAATAAAATCTAAAATTTCTCTGAAATCTGTCTCCATTTTTACCTCCATGATTCATGCCCATTTTACGGACTACTCCACAACGGGTGCACAGTATTTTAAATAAAAGTACCATTTCCTGCAATGTGCCACCTCAGAAGAAATACCTCCCTCCTTCGGCCAAGCAGCTGTGGGAGGACAAGTGCCTGAGGTTGAAAGGTCGGCCAGTGGTGTGTAAATAAAGATATTAATAAAGAAAGAAAAAGAAAGAAAGGTTGGCCAGAATGGAGAGGCCGGGAGTAGGAGGGCCTGGGTTCAAATTGTGCCTCTACACCATCCAACAAAAACTGTCGTTAGCCAGGGGAAGGCCACTGGCTCAGTCCTCACTGCAGCAATGCTGCTGATGGGGCCCGTGACTAGCCAACGCTGGGCAAAGCACCGAGGCCACCGCAGCAAAACAGGCACACTCAGGCCTGGCCTTCAGGCTCCCTGCAACGGCAGCACTTGTGCTGGTTACTGTCCATGAAAGCAACGGGTCTGGGGGCGAGAAAACTGGCTTCACCTTCCCCGACCTTCAGTGTCAAGTGCAAAATAAGCCTGCCTGACATCTGAGGACAAGGCAAATCAACAAAAGAGAAGAGCCGAGGGCAGAGACCAAAAGAAAGGCGCCAATGTCCACCAGGACTAAAGGCGTCATGAATAAGGCAGCACCTGATCTTGGTAGAGTGGACACTGGGGACAGGCCCAATGTCTTCAACTGTGGTGGGGTTTTTTTGTTGTTTGTTTGTTGGTTGTTTTGTTTTTGGGGCCACACCCAGTGGCATTCAGGGTTTACTTCTGTCTGTGTGCTCAGAAATCACTCCTAGCAGGCTTGGGGGCGTATGGGATGCCAGGGATCGAGCCCAGGTCCCATCCTGGGTCAGCTGCATGCAAGGCAAATGCCCTACCACTGTGCTATTGCTCTGGCCCCTCAACTGTGGTTTTGCAGAAACTTCAGAAAGCCCTCTGAAAGACGACACTCCCTTCCCACCTCTGAGGAGGGCTGAGAGCTTCTTTGAAGGCGCTGATATGTATATTCAATCACTTTCTAAGGAACCAACCAAACCTTGGCCTAGAAAGTTTACAGGGATAGAAGCCAACATGTCCAGTCAGTTTTCTTTACCCAACAGAAGTGATCCTTGAGAGAAGAGCCAAGAGAGAGCTATGACAATGGCCAGGTCACCCCCTGGCCCCCAAAACACCACCTCTACCTCATGGGCCCGAGATAATACAAGGAACAAAGTGCTTGCCTTGCATGCAGCCAGACCCAGTTCTACTACTGGCACTGTAGATGGTTCTCTGGGTCACTCCTGAGTGAATTCTGGCAAAGAGCCAGGAACAGCCCCCAGAGTTACACCAGATGTGGCCCAAGTCCCACCCTGCCTCCCTTCCCGGAAGGAAGGAAGGGAGGGAGGGAGGGAGGGAGGGAGGGAGGGAGGGAGGGAGGGAGGGAGGAGGGAGGAAGGAAGGAAGGAAGGAAGGAAGGAAGGAAGGAAGGAAGGAAGGAAGGAAGGAAGGAAGGAAGGAAGGAAGGAAGAAGGGAGGGAGGGAGGGAGGGAGGGAGGGAGGGAGGGAGGGAGGGAGGGAGGGAGGGAGGAAGGAAGGAAGGAAGGAA